>NC_058131.1:549074199-549107095 GCF_016433145.1 Gracilinanus agilis | reverse complement strand
CCTCAAAGAATATGGATCTTCATTTGGAAATGAAATTTAAACTTAAAAAGAAAAATAAAAGTGGCTTACTCATATTTTTTGATCATTTGTCTGTTGGACCATGGTGCTTACTCTTATGTCATTGTACCAACTCCTTATATGTCTAGGTTATCCAACTTTTATCAGAGATGTTCAAAGATTTTTCCCAATTAACTATTCTAAGAACTTTCCTACTCTATGTTATACTATGATAATGATAATAATTGTCATTCATATTATGCTGTAAGGTTTACAACATATATTAGCTCATTTGAATCTACACATAGTAGGCACTCAATACATTGGATGGCGACTTGAGAATTGAATTATTTATATTTGATCCTGAAGCTGTTTCTATCACCCATTTGGGTCAGGGACATAGGCCTACTCACAAGCAAAAATTATGCATACATAACTCACTGGAGCCTCCAGGGCTGCTGGTATGAGATACTTCTCCAAACTAATGCTTCCCTCCATTAATTAATACTAGATCATTGGGAATTCATTGTGTCTTGTGAAAGAAGGAAGACAGCCCTGCAAGTCAAAGTAACACCAGTGACATGAAAACTAGATTTACGTTTCTGTTTCTATTAGCGTTATCCAACACCTCATACATTTTATTTTTAATTGGTATTTCCTGATACGATATTTTAAAACCCTATGAATTAACACACAAAAATAACCCTGTAAAATAGCTCAGGAAAGAATCATGTTAGAAGGACAAGCCCACATAAAATGTGTTAATTTTCTATGACATACAGTATAGATGAAAATAAAATTCATTCCTTTAAAGGAATATTTTTCCCCACCTAGGTGCTTCCTTTTATATCACAGTTGTGTACAGGCTGCAAAGTGAACAATGACTAAGCGATTCGCTTTTGGAAACAGAGTTATCTCATCAGTAGAGGTGGTCAGGTGAGGGGTAAGAGTGGAGCAGAGTACCAACTAGCATAGGGCAACCAAATAATTGTTCAAGATCAGCAACTCCAAGAGGATGCACTTCCTCCTTTGTCTCATGGTCCACTACTGGCCCACTTTGTGTGGTGCAACAACTTTTGGATCATTATATCCAGAGTCCCATCATTACGGCACCCCTTTCCCAATCCCTGGGGGACGGGTTTCCTCCTCTCCCAATGCTATTGTACCTAGGACTGGCCTGTTCTTTACACCACTGCTCATTTTACCACACTCCCAATTGAATATTCTCCATCTACAACAATTCCAAGTTATGAGATAAGAACTTTGGGTTTTGCCAATTAGGTCAGGTAATTAAAGTTCAGGGTCAGAACTTTGATGGGTGATGGGTAGCTGGAATGACTATGGCATCAAGGATAACATTAAATGTGAGAATCAGAAAAAGGGATGGAATTATGCATTCAACAGCAAAAAGCATTCAAAAGCAAAAAGAATCTGGAAATTTAATGAGAATTATATCAGTCATATCTAAAAATGCAACAGAGTATAAAGATGAAAGAATCATGGCTCAGTCAACATACAGGAGTACTCAGGTAGTAACAGAATGTGAGAGGAATCTAGAAATTCAAGCTCAGACTAAAGTCACAAAAGCCAAAAAAGGAAGATCATTCTAAGAGTTTCAAATCGTTAACAACCACCAAAAAAATGACAGTTTGACATACTCAGCTCAGCATTCTGGGCATATAACCTCCTGCTTTTCAAAGAGGTAGCCAGAAGTGAGAATACCAGAAATAATTAGAAATAAATACTTATTATGTTATATATATATAAATCAATTTATTATTTTAAATCAATTTATATTTATTTTTCTATTTTATATGTAATATTTAATGTAATATATAATATTTGGTTTAATATATAAATTTATATGTTATAAATAAAATTATTTATTATTATAAATTATATTATATATAAATATTCAGAAATAAAATTAAAACTCAAAGTTAGGCAGGTTTGTGGTGGGTACCTATATTAAAAGGAAAAATTTTTAATCGGGTTTTTGCCTTGATTAGTGAGGCAAAATTCAGGAAATGGAGAATTTAAAACAGTTTATTAAAACAGGTCATGGTGGCAACACATTGACACATTGATCACTGGAGACTGGGTAACCTGTAATGAAGTCAAGACAATTTGTATAAACAAAAAGGGTCGGGTCATTGCATACCAGTTCCTTCCCAGTTGCCTGTACATGATTTTTAATGGATAAAAACAGGTAAGAAATGAACTGATGCGGAGTGAAATAAGCAGAACCAGAAGAACATTATATGCAGACACACTGAAACATTGTGGGACAATCAAATGTGATCGACTTTGCTACCCAAAGCAATGCAATGATCCAGGACAACTGAGGGACTTGCAAGAAAAAATGCGATTCTCATCTAGAAAAAGAAATGTGGGAGTAGAAATCTGGAGGAAAATTTATGATTTATCACTTGTTTATATGGGTATAGGATGTGGGGTTTGGGTTTTAAAAGATTATTACAAAAATTAATAATATAGAAATAGGTTTTGAGTGATAATAAATGTATAACTCAGTGGAAGTGCTTGTCAACTTCGGGAGGGGGGTGGGAAAAGAGGTGGGAGACAACAAGAATCATATAACCATAGAAATACAGTTATCTGGGCCTGGTGGGCAGTTCAGTGGATTGAAAGCCAGGCCTAGAGTCAGGGGATCCTGGGTTCAAATCTGGCCTCAGATACTCCCTCACCCTGTGTCGGATAATCTCTCTCAACCTCAGTTTTCTCATCTGGAAAATGGAGATAAGGCAGTTTCCAACTTGGCACCTGGCCCAAAAAAACACTCAGTAGGTCTCAGAGCTATATAAAGGCAGGCTATTATTATGCAAATTGATTTCCTTTGTAATCCTATGTATTTTGTGCATTTAAAAACTTTATTAAAAGCCAGCGGGTCATAGGCTTCATTTGACTAAGTACCCAAAAGGGGTACAAGACCCATATGTAAAAGGCTAAGAACTCCTTCTTTAGGAAATGGATCGCTTGTGTTGAAATCAGACAAAATTATGTAGGTAAGACAAAGACAAAGCCTGGAAAAATGCAGGCTCCATACTGCTTTCATTAAGTGCAGCCAGAATAAGGCCTGCATTAACTGACTAACACGGGGCTCCGTGCCAAAAGCCCGAGAAGCAGACAGAATTCCAGGCTTTAGAAGAGACAAACCTTGGGTGTCGTGCCGCCCTCACCAAGAAGCGCCGACGTCGTCATTAAAGTTGAGAAGCTTGTCGTTCGGAGCGCAGCTTCTGCGCCTCCGTTTGGGTGAAGAAAATCAAATCAAATCAGGTTTGCGTTTCTTGTTAAGTTTTGAATTTACTTCCCTGTAAAGCACCCAGTCAATGCCGGGGAGTCTATTAACATATTCCCATCAAAGGAAAAGGCAGGGTCATTAGAACTGGGTAACTATTGTGTTTGAATGGGCCAGTTAATTTGTTACCCTACAATGAATGCAAGGTCAGCTGTACTGCTCCTGGGGAAGGGACTCGCATACAAATCAGGGCAGAGGAAGAGGAGCCAGAGACGGGAACGCACCAGGTTAGTCAATGAAAAGCCATCTTGAGCAGAAGCTAGAGAGGAAGTCAATAGCCTCCGCTCTGCCCCCTTCCGGCCCGCAGCGTCGCTGCACCCTTCCCAGGACACACCGCTTCCTACCCATGGAATTTTGCCAGACGCGCTTCTATTCCTAGCTGAAAGCTACTTTAGAAGTTGTCGGTTTTTACAATCGAGGAAATAGTGGATGGAGAGCCAAGTTTGGAGATGGGAGGTCCCGGGTTCGAATGTGGCCTCAGTGACTTCCTAGCTGTGGATACGTCACTTAACCCCCATTGCCTAACTAACCCTGACTGTTCTTATGCCTTGGCATTGATGCTTAATATTCATTCTAAGACAGAAAATAAAGAGTTTTAGGGTTTTTAAAAAAACGAGAAAATGGAGACCCAGAGATAAGTGCTTGCCTAAGACCACGTAACAAATGGCAGAGCTACAATATAAATAATGCCTGATATATATTTAATGCTCAATAAATGTTCATTTTCACTTGAACTTGAGTCCTTTGCCTCCAAATAAAAGATCCTCTTTATTGTTCCAAACCCTAAAGCGTAGGAAGTTTAGATACCAGGATACCAGGACTTTAGCAAACTAGTCCAACCACTTCATTTTTAGAAAGAAAGTAAAGGCAGATAAGAGTTAAGTCAACAAGCATTTATTATACACCTATTATGTGCCAGGTACTGTAGATAAGCATTGGGATACAAAGAAAAATCAAAATCCAATCATTACCCTAAAGGAACCCTAGGGCTAATTGGGATATGACTATGTCCATACAAGATGTATACAGGGTAAGTTTGAGATGTCTTAGTAAACTTAATCAACTTAATTTAACTCTATTTATTAAAATACAGTCACCCCCTGTCATATCAAGGTTCATTTATGGGGGCTTCACTGAATGGTTGTTGTTTTTTTTCCCCTAATTCTGTTTCATGGTGTTTTTTATCTATCTTGAGATTTTGCAAATGAATACCATACTGTACACGATGGAAATGTACTACTCCACCACCATTTGTGCAAGTTTGCTAATGTGAGATTGTACAGGACACACTATTGGTTGAAAGGTGACCAACCACAGCTGTGTTCTGTATCCTGGGCGTTGATTGGCTCAGTGTTTATAAGAGTGTGTGTGTGTGGGGGGGGGGGGGAGGTTTATATAAGCGTAGACAATTTTTATAAAGGCTTAAAATATATATAAATAATAAAATAAATGTAAGACTGTTACTTCTCAAGTTTTCACCTATCCCAGAGGTCTCTGGAACGTAACTCCTGTGATAGGTGAGGGATCACTGTATTAATCAGCTTATCATTCACCAATAGAATCAAATTATATATCTACTTAAAATTATTAAATCACCTTAACTTAATTAAGTTTTTTATTTTTATTTTGCTGTTATTTATTCTTATTAATTAATAATATTAAGTTATTTATATTAAGTAAACTTAATAAACTTAATCTCAAAGAGAAGATAGATGACTATGGAGGTTTGGAAAAGATTTTTGTCAGATAGGACTTGAGTCAAGACTTGAAAGAAGCTAAGGAAGTCAGGAGGGACAGATGAAGAAAGAAAAGAGTCCTAAACACAGGGACAGTGAGTGAAAATCCTGAGTTTAGATCAGTGATCTGACCCCCTGGTGGGTGCTGCAGCGATCCAGGTGTAGCGGTGATGGCCACACTTTTTTTGTATTATATTCTATTCTGATTTCAATAAATAGTTTCATAATTTCCAGGGGGCGCTAAGTAATATTTTTTCTGGAAAGGGGGTGGTAGGCCAAAAAAGTTTGCGAACCACTGGTTTAGATGAATATTGTCTGGGAGGAATAGCAAGGAGGCGGGATAATAATGCTGGTATTTATGTTTCACTTTAAAGTTGCAAAGAAGTGGTTGTAGGCTATCTCACTTGAGCCTCTTAGCAATAATTGTTGGAGGTAGTCATTGTAGGCATTATTTTTTTAATAAACCCTTACTTTTGGTCTTAGTAAGATACCTAAGACAGAATGTCAAGGTCTGGGCAAAAAAAGATAGGAAGTATCTGAGGCTGGGTTTGAACCCAGTTCCTCCTGATTCCAGGCCTGCTACTCTATCTACTAAATATCCAGCCATCTAACTGTCCTATTTCCTAACAAATAGAGCTATTCCAAAATAGAATGGGCTGATTCAAGAAATAGTGAATTCTCCCTCACTGGAGAACTCCCAGCAAAAGTTGGACAACCTGTCTGGTATATTGAAGAGAGCATTCTTGCCCTTATTAAGGGTTGGACTAAGCAGCCCTATGAGATTCCTTCCAGTTTTAAAGTTCTCTGATTGCCACTTCTGTGCCTAGAATTCCTTCTCATCTCCTCCTCTCCTAGACAGACCTTGTTTCTTCATTGCTTAGTGGGCCCCCCAGGCACTATCCTTTGCAAATGGGAACTCATAGGCAAGTTCAGCCATGATTCAGATAAGATGGGCTAGACAGAACCTAACCTTACAGCTCTCTCTGCATAGATTTGGAGGAAGGTACTAAGAGCAAAACCACAAGCCCCAACTGAAAAAATACAATCTGACCTACGCTTCTTTATGGCACAGATGTCTAGAAATCAATCGATAATTGTCTGCTGCTTCAATCAGCTGAAGAATAGACTAACAAGCCAAAGGCTTGCCTCAACAGTTTTATTTTACCATAATTTTAAGGGGCAGACCAGAGGAGTTCTGAATGGAGAGGTTGAATGGAATGGAATGGAGACCAACAGTGGGAAAACCACTGAGAAAGTTATCATAAGCCTAGGGGCAGCTAAGTGGTGCAGTGGTTAGAGCACTGGGCTTAAAATTAGGAAGATTCATCCTCATGAGTTCAAACCTAGCTTAAGACACATTTAGGCTTACAATCTGTGTGACCCTAGGCAAGTCCCTCAAACCTATTTAACCTCAGTTTCCTCATTTGTAAAATGAAATGGAGAAGGAAATGGCAAACCACTTCAGTAGCTTTTCCAAGAAAACCCCAAATGGAATCATGAGGAGTGAACATCACTGAAAATAAACTACTTTAAGGGTAGCTACCAGCCATTTTCCCCTGGTTCAAGCCCTGATCTCCTTTCATCTTAACTACTACATATCTTCCCTGCTTCCAAACTTCTTCCCTCTCTAATTCATCTTGAGCATAGCTACCAAATTGAAAAACCTTAAAACACAAAGTTGACCCCTGCCCTATTCAAAAGTCTCCAATGGTTCCCTGCTGCCTGTAGAATAAAACACAAACATCTCAACCTCATATTGAAAGGCTTTTTAATATGGTTTTCATCTAGCTTCCCAGCCTCATTTCCTATCACTCTCCTTCATGCATTGGGCATTCCACTCATCTACTAATCTATTTTTCATTCATGACATCCTATTTCTTGCTCATTTCTCTTTGCACAAGTGGTTCCCTAAATCTGGAAGGCCCTCCACCTTATCCAGTTTCTTTCAAAACACAGCCAGTTGAGGTGATGCCTCCAAACCATGTTTGTTTTGTTTTCTAATCTTTCTAGTTATTAGCACCCTCTTTCTCAAAATTAATTTGTATATGCTTACATGTACTTACTTTTCTACATGTTCTCTCACAATAGACTGTAAACTCCTTGAGGCCAGGGATTGTTTTGTGGTGTCTTTGTATACTAATTGCCTAGAAAAATTTTTTTTACATGGTAGGAGCTTAGAAAAGGATTTTTTAATTTAATTAAGTCATAAGGACCTACAGAATTCTTGGAGATATAATCCAATTTTTACTTGACTCCAAAATAGCAGCTATTCTGAGACACTTGGCATGATATTGCCCCATTTGGGGATGACTGTACTCTAGGTTCAAGTTCCACAACATAAAATGAAAAAAACATAAGATATAGAGTCAGAAGACATGGATTCTAGTCCTGACTCCTTTCCATGAAAATGTCCTGACTTGGAGCAGATCATTTAATCTCTATTACCCTGAGTTTCCTCATTTATTAAGGTGAGAATAATAATGCTCAATTGATTTGTCTCCTACTATTGTGAGAAAAGAACTTTGTAAACCATTGCAAAATAGAAATTTATTTTTCCTATTACTATTTCACATGCCCCATAACTATTTCTGGAGTCCAATTAGTTTAAGTTCCATGCACATAACCCTTGTGCCTAAAGCTTTCTGCCTTCACCTCACAGAATCCTGGTGTTTACAGCTTTGTCCCCATCTTATCAGCGGGGTTTTTCCACTTCCAGTAAAGCTTGTTCCACATGATCCTGCTTCCAAGAGGCTATCCCTTGGCAAAAGACAAATTAGGATAGTTTACAGCTCTTCCTAGAATGCTGCTACCCAAGTGATTAAGTTGGTGCCAAAAGACTCAATGAGGTCCTACCTAATGTTTCAGCTGGTCTGAGAGAGGTCAGTGGAATCCAAGTAATGGAACTGGCGGATGCTAAGAGAGTGGTCCAATATGTTGCAGTGGCTCTGAATAGAGTCGCCGAGGCACAGACTTTTTTGTCTGCTGCCAGATGGGAGGGTTTCAGCTACCCTGGATGGATCCAAGAGCTGATGTTAATTTGACTCCATGTACAGGCTGAAATAGTACAAGGTGATGAGCCTGAATTAAATTTTCCCTTCCTTTTCCTGTCTACAAGCTGTGACTCAACATATATCTTAAAAATTCAGCATTACTTTTTTAATTGACAAGGTCACAAGTTCATTTCCCATTGGGGCTTACTTCCCGACCCACTTACCTGAAATATCTTTGAGGCTAATATTAGCAGCATTGCTATATTCATTCTGCTCTAGGGAGAGGGGAGGGGGGAAAAAATCCTCCAACCTGATCTGGAGGAAAGCACTTAAGAACAAAACAAAGAACATTCACAGAGGCCCATGTTCCTGGAATTCATAAAACTAGTCTCTCTGGCCAATGGCCTTGAGAGTGCCGATTACCTCTTACTGATTCACAGCGGGCTGGGAGCTTTCTGATTAGAAAACTCTAGAGTTTAAAGCAGTCTATTAAGTCAAAGGGCTAGACCTTTGCTCTCTGTGCTGAATTTGATTAACCATCTAAAACAACATAGTGTACAAGTACAGTGATTAAAAAAGCCCATCACAAAACCATTCCAAAGATTTCATCCAAGGCCCAAGAAAGCTTGGAGTCTGAGGCTGTAAACTACTTTGTAACTGGGATATTTTCCCGGAATAACATTTTGGAAAATACTCTGTTACGTAGGTTTTGCTTAAAAGCTGTGGTTTCCTGACCAAGTTATGTTATCACATATTTTATCATATTCTGTTCTCCAGATCCAATGGTATACAGATAAAGCTAGATTTGGCATTATTTCTTTTTCATGATGGAAAAGGAAATTGATCAAATAATTGGATAAATAATCAAAAAATGGGTTTTCAAAATTGGAAGATTAAGGATTAAAAAGTTTGTGCACAAGTAGTGCAAATTGCTTCTTTTCACAAAGGAAATATGAAACTGGAAGTTATTTGTCTAAATTTATTCTCTCTTGGAACTGACCAAAAGATATTTGTTCTCCTGGCAGCAAATCCTTGAAAAATAAAACCTATGATTTCCTGGTTGAAGCAGCATCCTTTATGCAGTATTTTGTTTAAAATATCATAGAAATAGAAGCCAAATCGCACATTTTCCTAAATTTAAATTGGTTCTGCCCTAAGACACTAGATGAGATAGAAATATAAGAAGTACCTTTTGGATCACAGTGTAATGAATGTCCATTAAAGGACAATGCCACTGGTTTAAAGCATTGTGTGTCTTAGGATAGGATGTTATATACTTATTACTGCCAGAGATGTGAGAGCAATCCAAACTCAAATGGATTGGTTTTTTTCTAATTCTCTTTAGCCAAAGTGGTCCAAACTTGGAATTAATCCTTTAATCAGACATTGTTCAGAAGAAATTAGTGATTACCAGCACTGGCTGACAAAATTTAGATCAAATGGGCTTGGAGACACACTATTAGCTCTTCAGATTGGTGCTTAGGTTTTTGGTAGTTTTTTTTGATAAGGTTGCTTTTCTTTCATTGCTGTTGGTTGTTGGGTTTTGCTTTTATTTCTCTTCACTATTTTAAAAAACAAGTTTTTATTTAAATTGTTTTTTAAATTTAATTTTTTTGTTAAAAAATTAAAAGTTAATTTTTACATTTTAATAAAATATATTTAAAACAAAAACTAAGAAAAACAGTAATGATCTTCATATTTCTACATCTTGCCTGACTTTATTTCTTGTCTTAGTTTCAGCTCTGCTCACTGTAGCTACTAGTACTTGGGCCTGAGAAACATTTGTAGTTCATTGATCCTGGATGGAGGGTGAGGAAGGTACACTGACCTCACTCCTAGAAAGCTGAGTTCAGCCTGAGCTTCTTGGAACCTAATTTTGGTCACTGAGACCCAGAAATTCTCTATTTCTTCTCCTTAAGTTATGTGTAGAAGTAATCCATGAATAGAATAAAAGCCCATTAAGGATGGGAACTGAGTCATTTCTGTTTTTGTATCCTCAGCACTTAGCCAGGGCCTGACACATAGAAAAGACATTAATCAATGCTTAGTAACTGGTAAATTAAACAGTTATCAAATGAGAACAGACTTTAGAAAGCTAGATAAAGCCTTCCCTTTAGATCAGGAGTCCAGTTGTATATATAGTCTTTTTTCAGTCATATTGGACTCTCTGTGACTCCATTTGGGGTTTTCTTGGCAGATACTAGAGTGATTTGCCATTTCCTTCTCTGACTCATTTGACAGATGAGGAAACTGAGGCAAATAGGGCTAAGTGACTTGCCCAGTGTTATACCACTAGTGAGTGTCTTAGGCCAAATTTGAACTCAGGAAGACGAGTTCTGACTCCTGGCCCAACACCTAGCTGCCCTAGGTCAGGGGTACATACTCATACCTTTGGTAGTCCAATGAAGTCTATGGGCTCCTTCATAGAATCATGTTTTAAATGAATAAAACAAAAAAACAAAGGGTTACAAAGGAAACAAATGATATTGAATATAGTTTTATTTTGTGTTTTTTTTTAATGATTCATTTGTTTGTGTTTTTTTTTAATGATTCATTTGTACATTCATTGACTTCATGGTAAAACCAATGGTCTAGGTAATCAATGGTTTATAAGAAAAGCAGTGGATATAGAGGCAAAGAACTTGAGTTTAAACACCAGGTTTGTGATCAGCGTGCTAGATGATCGTGATACTTGTTTAAAACTCAGTTTCTTCATCTGTAAAATGAAGGAGTAGGACTAGATTAATAATGAGTTTCCTTCTAGCTCTAAATCCTATCATCCTATTGTTCCTATCCTTCTTTGCCATTGATCTGTTCCAACTTGTTCAAAAATGAGATCCCAGACACCTCTGACCTTTGTGATTATGCCTCCCTTTCTAAACTTGGATTGAAAGAGTTGTTTGGCTATGCCTCTAATAACAGAAGCCAAATTTCTCTCTCAAAGCTGCCTCTATTACATCTTCTTGTATATTTTTAGATGGACTTGTCTTCTCATCCCTCCACTAGTATTTGAAAGCCCATTTACAAATCTATATGAAAAATATTCTATACATATAATAAAATCAGTTCAATTCAACAACTATTTAAGTTGCTAGGAACTGGGAAAATAAAGATATAAATGAGGGGGGAAATGCTTCCCCCCAAGGAACTTTCAGTGAGGGCATAATTGAGGAAACATTGCTCATAGCCCAAGATTGGAGTTGAGCTCAAAAAGGGCTCTGGTTCCAGATTCATATGGACTGAGTTCAGTCCTGAGTGAGCCTGGCCACCAAAGGAGGTATTCATAAGTGTGTGTATGTGTGTGTGTGTGTGTGTGTGTGTGTGTGTGTGTGTGTGTGTGTGTTTAATTTAAACTTTAGTTCATTATGTCCCCACTCCAAAGTTACGGGGGAAATCTCTTACACAAAGTTTGAGTTGAATTCATATCTGCAGTTTCCTGATAATGGAATAGCTGAGTCTCTTCTGCTAGGGGACTCACAACACAAAGAAGATATCAGATAGAGGACTGATATTTATTTCTCTATAATAAAAGAAATACTTGAAATACAAAAGGCATATAAGCACACATTGACACATGCTTAAAATATAAAATGCTAACTCATTACTCATAATATACTCTCCTAGAAAGGTTAAAAAATTTTTTGTTGGACTGATAAAAAGATATTTCACATTCACTTTTGATCTGTACTACTTGAGAAATCCACTAAGTCAGATCTACTGGAAAACCAGGGGATGGCATTTCCCTTCTCCTTTGAGAAATTACTGCAGAAACTATCTTCTGCTACAGTGGGAAGACATTGCTTAAAAATCACATGAAGGGAGAGGTTTTTAATGGTTTGTGTGAATCAGCACAATTGGAAGGAGAACCCAAACTGAGGAGATAATAGATTTCGGTGACTTTAGCCAAAGAACTTAACACCTATTGGTCAATCTAATGATAATTGGCTATAGTTGTACTAGTTGTACTTAGATGCAAAGTTGGTCCTCATTCAGGAGATAGAACCTTTTGTCCAGGGCTATTCTTACTGCCTTTAGCATGGTTAGAACTGTCAGGCTATAAACCTGCTATAGTCTTTGAGAATTAAGAATTATTTCTAAAACTGATCATGGATGGATATCATGTCCACACCAAAAGAAAGCACTTTTGTAAAAGAATACTAAACCTAAAAAAAAAAATCAAACAAATTAAACCCTACTGCATCTCTCCCAGGAAAAAATAAATTTTGGAAACACATCTATCCCTGCTTTCCCAGGAGGTATGGAAATATGCTTTAACCCTTGAACTATTTTTCCAAAAAGTAAACACTTTAATAAAAGAAAAATATTAAAGAAGGAGGTGGGATTTTTGTGAGTTAAAAAAATGAACCAGTAAATATTCAGAAACATAAAGTATTATTTTAAAAATCAATAACTAATATATAATCAGAAATATTTCTTGGGTGCCAACTTTGTGTGAAACACTGTTTTAAGCTTTGTAGAGGATACAGAAAATTATTTAAAACACAATCTTTGCTTTCAAAGAACTAGAGATATATTTGGATACGCAAGCCTAACACATATAGTTTTAATAATTTTCTAATTATCTTTAATATGTGTTAAACAAAAAGACACCATTACGTCTTCTTAATGTAAAAAAATCTAGCCCCCCAAAAGCACTTAAAGATAAATGCTAACAGTACATTTTAAATGTAATTTTTTAATTAAGAAAAAATAAGAGGTTGACAGCTCATAAAACACTTGTTGGTTTTTAAAATCTCCCAAATAAAATGCAGTAAAAGAATTAAAATGTTCATTTTGTAAAATGGGGGGAGGAAAAATAATTAAATGAAACATATGAAAAGCTAAGTACAAATTCTTTACATGTATCTCATAATGATCTCTCTAAGATATATTGTGAGGGAATACTCATAATGTGAAACTATAGGTTCAGCAAAACACCCAATTAGGAAAATTTCACTGTGTCAAAATAATGAAGTATCTGGGCAAGTTATTTAAGCCATTTTGCCTCAGTTTCTCATCTGTAAAATGATCTGGAAAAGAAAATGGCAAACTACTCCAGTATCTTTGCCAAGAAAATCCCAAATGGGGTCAGGAAGAGTCTGAAACTACTAAATAACAATGTATTGTTATAGGGCAACAGGAGACAAGAGAAATAGGGAAAATAACAAATATATCTATACCAGGCAGAGGATATGGATATGAACTGTGAAAGTCAGCCTGGTATGGGTGTGTAGATGGCAGACAGGTAGAATTAGATGGCCAGAGCTGTGGATATGGTCCAGACATCTTGAAGTTTCAGTTGCTTAGAGAAAAATGGTCATTTGGATGCTTTAGTGTTCAAATGAAAAAGGAAATGTTTTAATAGACAACTGTTTTCTGGATTCCAATCTCACCTGTGCTGTGAATTTGAACTGATATGTCCCTCTCCTGCTGTGTTGGAGGAGATCAGGGATCCATTTGGGGGATGTTTATGATCTGATTCAATTCCTTGTTATTTACTTTGCATTCTGTTTTAATTAAATGTCTTCTGCTCTGATTCCACATGTCATCTGGAAATAGCTTGGCAGAGTCATTGAATGGGGGCAATAGAAGTGAATAAATTACGGACTAAGGCATCACATAAAACTTGGAAAATACCATGAGGTCCCAGATCTGTGTAAGGAACCCACAATCTCACCAAAATAAATAACAAGGATAATTTTATATTTTTACTATTAATCTTTGATTACCATTATAACTAACTCAACTTTGACTTTGTATAGAAACTTTACTGGTACATTCTTGTGTAACTCACTTTACTGCCTTTTTTAAAAGACAAAGTTTTCCCATAATTTATGAATGATTCTAGGGCTTCAAGTTAATCTTTCTCAAATGCTGGTAGTTTCATTGTTTCTGTAAGTGCAAGGCTTATCTATGACTGTTCCCAAGATATCAGAGGAAGGATTTTTTTTTTTCTTGACTTTCCAATGTCCTTAATCAGCTCACTCAGTTCTAAGACTATCTTCATCTTTCCATCTATATGGTTCCTTAGTCTGTCTCTTATTTTTAGGGGTAAAAAACAATAATAACCATGGATATGTGAGGCAGCATGGTATATTGGAAAGAATTATGAATTTGAAATCAGGAGAGGTTCATTTTCAAATTCTGCCTTAGACACTGACTAGCTATTCCGTTTAACTTCTCTAATACTATTTCTTCCTTTGTAAAATGGGTATAATAATACCTCTAACTCACCTTGCAGAGTTGTCATATAATTAAAATAATGTACATATTACTGGAGAGAGATAGTCAGGATTCCCCTAGCCAATTGATTACTTTTCTCCCTCAACTCTACTGGTAAAACTACATCAGGATCAGGTAACAAAGATGGCAGAGTGTTACAATACAAAATACATTACAAAGAAAGAACAATTTTCACTTTATTGGCTCTTAAAAATATGACAATGTTTTCCTTGATTCAGTTAGAAGAGTAGCTAATTAGTTACTTCTGGATGACCAAGGATAATTTATACTTTTGGTAACATAAAAAATAAACAAAAAAACTGAATACATTCACTAGAAAATCAGAGAAGGTGGCTCTAGTAAATATGAGTCCTGGCAGCAGAGAAGAATTAGCTAGAGTTTCAAGAAGAATTCATCATGGTATTTGGGAATTAAGCTGAAAGAATAGTTCAGGGAACTTAGCTGAGCAACTTGCCAAGCATGGGGGTTATGGGGGTAGGGGATTGGGAAGGAGGGGAAGAGAAGAAACAGTATAAAGATACCACAAGAAGAGAAAGGGCATTGGGAGCCCTTCTGAAGGGATGGCATCATTCCTTAAAGGTATGCTTCCCTACCAGAATATTCTGTTATTTGTGGGAAGGTATGTTCCATATTTATTGTGGGGAAGGTAGGGATGTTTATAGCTACTATTGTTGCTATACAATTTTAGTAAATCTCTTTCCTTTGAGTTAATTGTGCCTACTGGCTGAATACTAAAAATAAGCACACTGATAAGGGCTCCTGAGCTATAGTTTTTAAGTAGGGACTCAAAGAGAACTTTAAATCTAAGACTACTTGCCCACTGAGGAGACACTTCAGCTGGTGATTGATAAATGAGGATGACTGGTAACCCAGAAAAAAATGCTACAAATATAAAATGCTTTGAAAATTTTCTAAAATATTATTTAAATATCAGTTGCTGCTATTTTTTATTATTATTACATATCTAAAGGTACCAGGCATTGTTCTCCACCCATGCATAATGGACATGCAAATTGATAGAACAAATCATTTTCCTTATCTTCTTTACCATGCTCAGAGACTATTTGACTAATAATCAAACAAAAAATGAATTTTTAACAACTGAGAGCCCTAACAATGTTCTCTTCCCCACCCAAATGCTGAGACAGGAATCAAAAAAAAATCAAGAAGAATGCTGGAGTAGCAACTCTTTCCAATAAATCCCACCACATACTACCCCACCCCCAACATTATAATTAGGACTACTATGGTTTATATGATTAGTATCTCTTATAAGAGTTAAAGGAAACTTCCCTTTCCAAACAGAAATTTAGATTTTTGCCAAAATTGAAAGTCAAGCTTACTAGCCTATAGTTTGCAGAACCCCATCTTCTTCCCATTGGAAGAAATCGGGATAATATTTACCAGACCTGTGACATCTTTTCAAAAAGATGTCACAGGCCTTTAAAAAAAAAGATAACAGATTCAATAATATCCATCAGTTCTTTTGTAGTTTGTCTGTATTTGTTATTCTTAATTTAATGAAGATAGTCTGGTGTTCTCCTACCAATGTTCTCATTTATTTTGAGTACCATCTCTGTTAAACACTATTTGCTTGATCCTTCAAAGCAAAGGATCTTCACTGTCTTATTGGTAGATGAAATGAATGAAAAATTAGAGATGAATAATGCTGCTTTTTCTGTTATGATCCTCCCATCTACCCAAGTCTTATCCCTTCTTAGAACACTTTCATCTTTCTTCTCTTATTAAAAAATAAAACCTCTTTTTTTGTTGTTCTTAGCATTCACAGCAGTATCAGCTTATCCTGAACTTTAGCACCTACCACTATTCTAAGAAGTCCATGGCACTCCTTTGCATTCTCCTGTAAGCAACTGGGTCTTGCAGTGAGTTAGTTATATGCATACAATGGTTCCCTTGACTACCAGTTTTCTTTATAGCTCTCTCTGATAAGCTTTTCAGAAATACCAGATTATACCAGAAAGTATTTCTAAAAAAGCAAATTTCTTGAAAAAATGTTTTTAAATGGTTTTTTTTCCTCCAAAAGAGAACTTAGTGGGATTTAAAAATAGATATATAAAGTAGTTTGACCACAGTTCCAGTTTCTAATTATACATTTAAAAACATTTTTTCAAGAAATTTGCTTTTTTAGAAATACTTTCTGGTATAATCTGGTATAATACATTTAATTTTGGAATTTTATTATATTGTTATATAAACATAAGGACAGTTTAATACTGCCTTCTTTGGATCAAAAGAGGTAATGTATGTATAGTGCTTTTCTTACCATAAAGCATTATATAAATGTTTACCATAATCATGATAATTTAATAAATTATTTCCTATGTGCATATCTTGTCTCATAAACTAGATTATAAGATTCTATAAGGTGAGAACTACATCTTATGCTCATATCCTAGCATGAAACTAAGCACAGAATTAGTTTTTCAGTAAATATTTTTGGTCAAATGAGAATTTACTTAACATTTTAGCTAGTTGCACTATGCTAAATGAAATTCTTGGACACTGAATTTTAACTACATAACTACTCTAATTTATAATAGTCGTTTATGGTCATTCAAATTCAGTTACCATAGTATTCACTAAGCTGGAGACCATTCATGAGAAATTTGATGAGTTTTATTCATACATGACAACCAATTTTTGTCCTTGAGATAACAAAAAACACAGAAAGCCTGGAAGTAAATCTAAATATCCCTCCCCAGTCCACTGAAGTATGTTAGTCAGACTGTTTAGGTGCACCAGTCAGTGTGCAATCATTTGTTCTCGTCTCTGATACTACCCTGGGACAGTCATTTACCTTTACTGGTATTCATTCCTTCATCTGTAAAATGAGAAAGCTAGACTAAAAGGTCTCTAAGTTTCTTTCCAGATCTGTCTCTTTGATCCTTCTCTTGTTACTGGGAACAAGGTGAGAGTCATTAGAGTAAGATAGTTTCCTTTCCATTCTGAATACAAGAGACCATAAGCTCATTGAGTTGGAAAAGCAAACTCCAAACTCTTTTGATCATGTATCCCATAAGTCAAAATTTTTGAACATGTACTACTAATATGTGTATAATTAATGATTTATAAAATATATATATATATTAGTGTACTACTGTGTAAGAATTGTATACATCATAAAACAGAAAAAGAGACATTTTTAAAGGATGAGATGAAGATTAAAAAAATTTTATCCCTGAATCAACTGGAGTTTATTTAATAGGGGAGTGACATGAGCAAATTTGAGCTTTAGGAAAATCATTTCGATGGTTGGGTAGAGGATAGATTTAAGAGGGGAGGGACTTAAGTCTGGGAGACCACTTGGGAGGTAATTGCAAGTGGACAAGAACTAGAGTGGTTTGGCGGGGTGGGGGAGGGAGGGTGCCAGACCTAGAGACAGAGGGTCCTGGGTTCCTATCTGGCCACAGATACTTCCTGGCTCTGGGACCCCAATGGGCAAGTCTCTTAACCCCTCATTTCCTAGCCTTTTGCACTCTTCTGCCTGGAAACCAATCCACAGTATTGATTCTAAGACAGAAAGTCTTTTTTCGTTCTTTTTTTTTTTTTTTAAAGAACTAGGGGAAGTAGTTGTAGGAGTGGGAAAAAAAAGGGCTGCAGATGTTAGCAATGCGGTAGAGTTAGAAATAACAAGATTTGGCAACTAATTGGGTGTGTGTAGTAAAGGAGAGTGAAGACACCAAGATTAGGAACCTAAATGACTGGTGCCTTTGACAGTACTAGGGAAGTCTGAGAAAGGAGTGGTTTGAAAAGAAAGAGAATTTAGTGAGAACTATGGTACAGATCTCAACCTATCCTTCCCTGTTCCTACTATAACTCACTCTGTCCCCAGTGAAATGACAAGTGGAGAAGTGAAAGTCTTACTCACCTGTTGCTGCCCCTTAATACAGAGTCATCACTAGAGAAGATGCTTACTTCAACCAAAGCAAAATATTATGGTCCAAATGAGCTTGCACAGAGGAAGAAATGACAGGGGTGGGTGGCAAAGTGTTAAGATGATAGGGATAAGTGTGGTTTGTTGGAGATGAACCCCACCATTGGCTATAGGAGGAGATCAGTGACTCATCTTATCCTCCAGTTGGTTGGCATTAAAAGTATGTTGATTAAACTTTAAAGAATGGTATTATCTTGCCTCTTTTACTTCTAAATTTTGCAGATGTAGCCTACAATGAAAATGCCAATGTAGAAATCTGTCTTGAAACAAAAAATAAACAAACAATTATTTGAATGGATTAATGGAAAAGAAAACACATATTAAGCACTTAATATGAGTCCACACTGGACAATGCACTACAGACATAAAAACAAAGAATGTTCCTACTTTTAAGGAGTTAACTTTCCATTAGAGGAAACCACCTACATTAGAGAATTGAGATCAGAGAAGGGCATTTTGGCCCAGAAATTTACTGAGTTAATAAATGGGGGCACAGTAAAGTAGATCGACACATTCCATTCAGAAACAGTAGCAAAGATGATTTGATCATGTATGATTCATGATCCCAGAACTGGAATGAGAGAAAAGATAGAATTGGAAAAGAAAGACAAATCTACTTGCAAGGTGGTTGTGGAGTGAATGAAGAGAAGTATGGTTTGGCTTTCCCTAAAAGTGAAAGATAGCCACCAATTAGGACAGCAATGCCCCAGGGCTGAAGTTCCTCCAGGATATGGTCTCTGGTGTGGGCAGTAAGGAGGCTGAAGAAAAGATTGTTGGAAATGATAGAGAGGAATGCCTTAAATATTTGCTTCAGAAAACTCTGTGTGTGTGTGTGTGTGTGTGTTCATTTTTTTTTTTTTTTTACAAAATGATTCTTAGAGCTAGACTTAAAAAAGTGATTCCCTTAAGTGCCTTTAAAATAGGATCCAATTAGGCTTTTGCACAACTTTTCAGAAATCCATTCATTGTATGAAGTAGTGTATACTTACATATAGTTTTAATTGGGTTCCAACTTATGAAATGCTTGAGACCAAGATTCTAAGACAGAGCTTGTAGAAATGGAGCAAAAAGGAGCTGAGTGTCAAAGAGGAAATTGCTAAGACTCTACAACCCAAATAGCATCTCTATGTGGGAGGAAATAATTCTGGACAGTGTGGGGAAGTCAGGAGACTTGCCAATCCCAAGTATAGGAGGTAAAAGAATGAGTGTCTGGCAAGGGTTCATTGATCCTAGACTGTGAGCCAAAGCAAATTCCAAAGTTAAGTTGCTGAGAATAAATCCATCGGGAATTCAGGTAGAATTGTTTAATAAATGTACCACATGGAGTATATTAGTTATAGGCAGTAGTGTGCTGGTAAATATTTAACAATCAGCTTGGGGTGGGAGGGAGTAAGAAAGACACTCTTTTAAGTTTAATGTGTATTATTATCATTTTCTCTATCACTTTCCAAAGTCTATACAATCAGAAAAATAATAAATCAATCCTTGATTTATACCATTTTGTGGACTTCTGAGGTATAAAATGCTCACATTTAAATTTAACAATCATCTGGCCCACCCATCCCTGATTGTAGACCTGTTGAGTATAGATGAGCACATAATCACTCCTAAGCAGTAAGTAGGTGGAATAAGGGGCAATTCTGAAGTAGATTATATTTTGGTTTAATTAAATTCTTAAAATCAAAGAGCTAGAAAGGACCTGAGAGACAGTCTAGTCTGATCCCCTTAATTTTACAAAGGTGAAAAATCAGGTTCAGAGAGACTGACTTACCCAACATCACATAAGGCACATATAAATAAATGAGTCTTGAACACAAGTCTACTGACTTCAAGGCAGCTAAATGGCTCAGTGGATAAAGCATTGGACATGGAGGAAGATTTGAGTTCAAAACCAGCTTCAGACACCTACTAGCTATATGACCCTGAGCAAGTCACTTAATTTCTGTTTGTCATAATCCACTGGAGAAGGAAATGGCAAACCACTCCAGTGTCTTTCCCCCCCAAAAAAAAACATGTATAGTCCATGAGATCATGAAGTGATGAGATCACGAAAGACATGACTGAACAATAACCAATGACTTCAAATTAAATTCCCTTTCCACTGTAAGTCAGCATGTATTAAATTAATGCCTACTATATACAAGGTATAATGCTTGTTGTCAGCCACACAAAACAAAAAAGTTCCCTATCCTCAAGGAGTTTATGTTCTCTTCCAAGAGTGGGAATGTGGGGAGAGACTTTGCTGTAGAGTGTTGTTCACAACAGAAAGCGAGATTCGTGAAATATTTACAAGTCATATAATCTTGGGAAAAGCATATTACTTCCTTTGCCCTCGTTTTCTTCATCTATAAAAAGATAGGATTAGATTAGATGTTTAGTAAGTCCTCTTCCAATCTTAGACATATACTTTTAAAAATTTTCTTCCTTAACATTTTTATTAAAAAAACTAAGGAGTGAGTTTTGGGCAGGTGGGGGAGAGATGCTCTACAAGCAACTCAGCTCATTCCCAGTGCTATATTCATTACTTAAGAATAGTGATAAAATAATTAAAATCAAGGTCATCCAAATTTTCCCACCAGTAATTCCTTATGTTCTTGAAAAGACATTTGCAGCTTTTGGAACTATATCCAGAAAACAATTAAACTATACGTAACCTTTGACTCAAATTTAGCACTACTAGGTCTATACCTCAAAGAGATCAAAGAATGGAAAAAGATGCATATATACTTAGAGAAGCTCTTTTTGATGGGGAAACTAGGTCACTAAGTGGATAGAGTGCCAGGTCTAAATTCAAATCCAGCCTCAGACACTTGCTAGCTGACTTTGTACAAGTCACTTAAGTTCTGTATGCCTCAGTTTCTCATCTGAAGTGGATCAGCAGATAGATGGAGATGGGAAGTCTTGGGTTCAACTCTTCAGATCTTCAGTATCTTCAGATACTTCCTAGCTGTGTAACTCTGGACAAGTCACTAAACCATAGCTTTTATTGCTCTTCTGCCTTGGAACCAACACCTAGGAAGGAAGGAAGGAATCTTAAAATAAAACAGAATTTAATTTTAAAAAGTAATTTGGGGGGCAGCTAAATGGCTAAATTAAGATCCGGGTCTAAATATGGGAGGTTCTGGCTTCAAATCTAGCCTCAGATACTTCCTAGCTATGTGACCTTGGGCAAGTCACTTAATCCCCATTGCCTAGTCCTTTCTGTTCTTCTGCCTTGGAATCAATACACAGTATTGATTCTAAAACAGAAGGTAACACCTCTAATGAAAAGGAAATCAAGGCAATCATTAAAAACTATTTTGCCCAATTATATGGCAATAAATATAACAATCTAGGTGATATGGATGAATATTTACAAAAATATAAATTGTCTAGATTAACAGCAGAAGAAATAGGATACTTAAATAATCCCATATCAGAAAAAGAAATTGAACAAGCCATCAAAGAACTCCCTAAGAAAAAATCACCAGGACCAGATGGATTCATAAGTCAATTCTATCAAACCTTCAAAGAACAACTAATTCCAATACTATACAAACTATTTGACACAATAAGCAAAGAAGGAATTCTACCAAACTCCTTTTATGACACAAATATGGTCCTGATCCCAAAGCCAGGAAGATCAAAAACAGAAAGAAAACTACAGACTAATCTCCCTAATGAACATAGATGCAAAAATCTTAAACAAAATACTAGCAAAAAGACTCCAGCAAGTGATCACAAGGGTTATTCATTATGATCAGGTGGGATTTATACCAGCAATGCAAGAATGGTTCAACATTAGGAAAACCATCCACATAATTGACTATATCAACAAGCAAACCAACAAAAACCACATGGTTATCTCAATGGATGCTGAAAAAGCCTTTGAGAAAATACGACACCCATTCCTACTGAAAACACTAGAAAATTTAGGAATAGAAGGACCTTTCCTAAAAATAATAAATGGTATATATCTAAAACCATCAACAAACATCATCTGCAATGGGGATAAATTAGAAGCATTCCTAATAAGATCAGGAGTGAAACAAGGATGCCCATTATCACCTCTATTATTTAACATTGTATTGGAAACACTAGCCGTAGCAATTAGAGAAGAAAAAGAAATTGAAGGTATTAAAATAGGCATTTAGGAGACCAAGCTATCACTCTTTGCAGATGATATGATGGTCTACTTAAAACATCCTAGAGCAGGGGTCGGCAACATATGGCTCTCGAGCCATATCTAGCTCTTTTGAGGGCCAGATATGGCTCTTTCTGCAGGAGCCATAAAGTCAATTTTTTTTCAGGCCTTGTTACAGGAGCACACACTGTTACAGGAGTGCACACTGTGAGCACTGTACGGCTCTCACAAAATTACATTTTAAAAAATGTGGTGTTTATGGCTCTCACAGCCAAAAAGGTTGCCAACCCCTGTCATGGAGAATCAACTAAAAAGTTAGTGGAAATAATCAACAACTTTAGCAAAGTTGCAGGATACAAAATAAATGCACATAAATCATAAGCATTTCTATATGTTTCCAACACATCACAGCAGAAAGAGTTAGAAAGAGAAATTTCTTTTAAAATCACTCTAGACAATATAAAATACTTAGGAATCTATCTGCCAAGACAAACACAGAAATTATACAAACACAACTACGAAGCCCTTTCAACACAATTAAAACTAAACCCAAACAATTGGAAAAACATTGAGTATTCATGGGTAGAATGAGCTAACATAATAAAAATGACCATCCTACCCAAATTAATTTACCTATTTAGTGCTATACCTATCAAACTACCAAAAAACTTTTTACTGAATAGAAAAAAAACTATAACAAAGTTCATTTGGAAGAACAAAAGACCAAGAACATCAAGGGAAATAATGAAAAAAAATATGAAGGAAGATGGCCTAGCAGTACCAGATCTTAAATTGTACTATAAAGCAATAGTCATCAAAACAATATGGTACTGGTGAAGAGACAGAAGGGAGGATCAGTGGAATAGACTAAGGATAAGCAACCTCAGCAAGACAGTCTTCGATAAACCCAAAGAACCCAGCTTTTGGGACAAAAACCCACTATTTGACAAAATCTTCTGGGAAAATTGGAAAACAATATGGGAGAGACTGGGCCTAGATCAACATCTCACACCCTATACCAAGATAAACTCAGAATGGGTGAATGACTTGAATATAAAGAAGGAAACTATAAGTAAATTAGGTGAGCACAGAATAGTATGCTTGTCAGATCTATGGGAAAGGAAAGATTTTAAAACCAAGCAAGAGTTAGAAAAAATCACAAAATGTAAAATAAATAATTTTGACTACATTAAACTAAAAAGTTTTTGTACAGACAAAAGCAATGCTACCAAAATGAGAAGGGAAGCAACAAATCGGGGAAAAAATCTTTATAACAAAAACCTCAGACAAAGATCTAGTTACTCAATTATACAATGAGCTAAATCAATTCTACAAAAAATCAAGCCATCCCCCAATCAATAAATGGGCAAGGGACATGAATAGGCAGTTTTCAGATAAAGAAATCAAAACTATCAATAAGCACATGAGAAAGTGTTCTAAATCTCTAATAATTAGAGAAATGCAAATCAAAACAACTCTGAGGTATCACCTCACACCTAGCAGATTGGCTAAAATGAAAGAAGGGGAGAGTAATGAATGTTGGAGGAGAAATGGCAAAATTGGGACATTAATGCATTGCTGGTGGAATTGTGAACTGATCCAACTATTCTGGATGGCAATTTGGAACTATGCTCAAAGGGCTTTAAAAGACTATCTGCCTTTTGATCCAGCCATAGCACTGCTTGGATTATATCCCAAAGAGATAATAAGGAAAAAGACTTGTACAAAAATATTTATAACCGTGCTCTTTGTGGTGGCAAAAAATTGGAAAATGAGAGAATGTCCTTCGATTGGGGAATTGCTGAACAAATTGTGGTATCTGTGGGTGATAGAATACTATTGTGCTCAAAGGAATAAAGAACTGGAGGAATTCCATGTGAACTGGAATGACCTCCAGGAATGGATGCAGAATGAAAGGAGCAGATCCAAGAGAACATTATACACAGAGACTGATACACTGTGGTAAAATCAAACATAATGGACTTCTCTACTAACAGCAATGCAAGGATCCAGAGCAAGGCTGAGGGACTTATGAGAAAGAAAACTAGCCACATTCAGAGGAAGAACTGTGGGAGGAGAAACACAGAAGAAAAATCACTGCTTGAACACATGGGCTGATGGGGATATTATTGGGGATGTAGACACTAAATGATAACTCTAGTCCAACTATCAATAATATGGAATTAGGTCTTAATCAATGATACATGTAAAACCCAAAGCAATTCTGTGTTGGCTAAGGGGGGTTAGAGGGGCTTGGGGGAGAGGGAAAGAACATGAAATATGTAACTATGGGAAAATATTCAAAATAAAAATTAATCAAAAAATAGTCAAAAAATAAAAATAAAACAGAAGGTAAGGGTTAAAAATTTTTTTAAAAAGGAATTTGCAATGAAAGACTAAAGAGAGGCTACAAGTAGACTTCTGAGAGACAGGCAAGGAAATGATTTACATATGACTTAAAGGTTATGTGTACATAGGATTACCTTTTAGTTTTGTATCAGAAATATCTTTCATTCCAGGGGAAGAAGGATAAGGCAACTGTTCTGCCTTTTACCACTTATGACTCCTAACAGGATTAGAGATAACATGAAGGGACATAATCTCTTCCCTCCCAGAGGAAGGAAGAAGAAGACAGCATCAATCAGATATCATTCTCTATCTACCTTTCTTGCAACTATATGCAGCTAGGTGAAGCAGTGGATAGAACATCAAGCCTGGAATCAGGAAGACCTGAGTACAAATCAAGTCTCAGACACTTACTGGCTATGTGACCTTGGGAAAGTCACTTAACCTCTGTTTGCCTCAGTTCATTAATCTATAAAATGAGGATAATAATAACATATATCTCCTAGGGTTGTCATAAGAATAAAATAAGATAATATCTATAAAGCATTTAACACAGTAACTAGCACATGTTACATACTACATATATGTTAATTATCTTTATTATTTATTATTATCATTATTACTGAGTAGTTCTCCCTGCCTCAGTAGCAGCTAGTAGTAAACAGCTAGCTTTTCTAGCTGGTTTCTTCCACAATAAGATTTTTAGCTCTTTTTCCTAGAATGTTTCCCTTAAAGAAGTTTGACTGGCAATATGGCTACTTTTCAAAAGTGAAGATATCGTAGTGGTGAGGGGGAAAAAATATGACTAAAACATTTTAACTGATTTTCTTCTCTGAATCAGAGAAGAAGCTAAGCAAATGGAGAAATAAGCAAATAGAAAAAAAAACTTTTTCATATATGATTCCTCCACATAAATAGACTATAATTTAAAAGCATATATTTATTCAATCATCCATTCATTTACTTAACCATATTTATTGAGCACCTACTATGGTACTTTTCTAGGTTATACAAATAGACTCCTGAATACAAATGTACACTAAGGTTCTCTTAAGTGAATGCATTTAAATCAATAGATATTTAATAAGTGCTTATAAAAGAATAATGCTCTACTCTTTACTTTATTTCCCAATTTCTTTAGCAATTTCTCTCTCTGTATATACACGTGTATATATTCTGTATATACTCTGTGTAAATGTGTGTATATACATGCACATGCGTATAGTACATGGAGGTTGTTCAGGGAAGACTAATGCCTCTGGTATGAGCCCTTTTCAGGGCTGCTTTATTCCTTTGGTGTCCACTTGCCACCCAGGTCTTACCTGTGGCTCCAAGAAGCCATAGCATGCACAGTAGCTACACTTCAGTAATCTAACTTAGCAGACAGGCTATCCCAAGCTGAGGATAACCTGACAAGCCTCAGATCTGTGGCTGGCTTTGAGGCATGTCTCCCCGAGCAGAGGAAAACATCCCTTGACAGAATGGGCAGATGAGAATGATTTGTTCCAGGAAAGCAGCTGAAGCAAGCACTGTAGAGTGCTGAAAGCTTGATTAGACATAGAAGAAGCCAAAGTCATCCACTGCATCTTGAGCCATCGCCAGTTGTCTCAATTTTTGTCTTGCCATTGGACTCTGAGTGAGGTCCTTGATTTTGTGCAACTTTGCCTCACTTAAAAAAAATGCACAAGTCAAGGCATCATGAATTGGGTCATTTTGGTCCTTTTCATGCATGAAGGACAACAACGGACCGACCAGGCAAGCTACAGGGAAAAGAGCACCTAACTGGAAGTCAAGATCATAGGATTTAAAGCTTGGAGGGGAACCTTAGGGGTTATCTAGTCCCAAAATTCTTAACTTGGAGTCAGTGAACTTTTAAAAAAATATGCTTTGCTCATGACACAATAGAATGAATTTTCTTGAATTTTCTTAATTTTATGCATTTAAAGATATACTGAGAAGAAATCCATAGTATTATTCACCAGGTAGTGTAAGGGATCCATGATACAAAATATGTTAAGAGCCTTCAATCTAGTTTAATCCCATCATTTTGTAACTGAGAAAACTGAGACCCAAGGTGACTATGTGACTTGCCCCAGGATTATACAAATTAGTAAGCAGGAGAGTTGGAAGAAGTAAGTTTCACATCCAGCTGACCTATTAGTTGTGTGACATTAGTCAAATTGGCTAGCCTCTCTGGATTTTAATTCCCTTATCTGTAAATGAGGGAATTGTACTTGATGATATCAGAAGTCCATTCTTGCTCTGATATTCTCTGATCCCTTGTGTATATGTGTATGTGTGTGTTGATATATAGATATAGAATAGGAATCATCTCAATAGTTATGGCTCTCAGTTTATCATCTTATAAGGTTTGTAGATATAATTATAATTGTAATAGTTATGTATAAGTACATTATATAACTATAATGTAAATAACTATAACGTGTGCATATATATGTGTGTGTTATATGTTATAGTTTATATATATATATATGTATATATATACTCACATATATTCAAGAAATGGTCTCCCTGAGGCAGCTAGATGGTTCAGTGGAAAAAGAACCAGAACTAGAGAGGGGAGTTCCTGGGTTCAAATTTAATTGTATGACCCTGGGGCAAGACACTTAACCCCAGTTTTCTAGCCCTTGCCATTCTTCTGCCTCAGAACCAAAACTCAGTAACAATTCTAAGACAGAAGAAAAGGATTTTTAAATTTTTTTTTAAATGGTCTTCCTTTTTATCTCTTCCTGTTAATACTTGCTTCCTTCAAAACAGAAGTCCATGTACAGAGAGTCCATGTTCATGAAGCCCTTAGCACTTTCTCTCTCTCTCTCTCTCTCTCTCTCTCTCTCTCTCTCTCTCTCTCTCACACACACACACACACACACACACACACACACACACACACACGGTATTACTAAGTTTTTATCTATCTGTTTACCTGTTGTGTCAATTCAGCTATTCACTTTATTTATTCCCAGTCTTGCAGATCTGGAGGCTGGTAAGATTCTCCCAGGGCACTCAGGAAACTCAGATTGAGAAAATTACCCAAGGAGAGTCAATGAAGATACAGAAATGGTATCCTCAGAGCAGTGCATTCGGGAAATCATGTAGGTGCTAGTGTAAAAGAATGATTGGAGGTAAGAAATCAGATGAGAAGGCTGTAATATTTGTCCAGCCAAGATATGACTAGGGTCTATACTAGACAGGTAGTAGTATGCATGGAAAGTCAGATATGACTGTGAGATATTGTGGATGAGATTTGACAACTGATTGGATATAGAGTGAGAAGTGAGAAGAAGGAATCAAAGATGATTCTTAAGTCCTAAAATTGTAGAATGTACTCTGTTCTCACCTCTACTTCTTAGTCACCCTTGCTTCCTTCAAAACACAATTCCATCAAATGAGGTATTTCATGATCCCCTCAGTTCTTACTTTTCTCTCTCTCTGTCTCTGTCTCTGTCTCTGTCTCTGACTCTCTCTCTGTCTGTCTGTCTGTCTCTCTGTCTCTGCTTCTCTCTCTTTCCCTTTCTCTCCTCCTTCTCTCTCACTATCTCTGTCTCTGTCTTACATATTTAGCATGTGCAGTGATCCCTCACCTAATGAGGGAGTTACATTCCAGAGACACCCCCCCACCATGCCCGTAGTAGGTGAAAATCTGCAAGGTAGAGGCTTTATATATATTTTAAGGCTTTATAAAACCTCCCCACTCTCCTAAAAACCTTTTTCACATTCTTAACCTACAATCACTAAACCAATTAGCGCCCAGGATACAGAATACGGTGCTATAGTTGGTCACCTTTCATTCCATCAGTTAATAGTATGTCGTGATAAGTGTAACTCTGTGATACAGAATTAGATTTTTTTTAAAACCCCATGACACAGTTAAGCCCCAATAAGTGAACTGCAATATAGCAAGGGATAACTATACATACCTTTGCAAATGTGCTATGTTTGCAGATAATGTAACCTGCTTGAATGCAAAACTGTTTCATTTATGTATTTGTATGACTATGACCTAACAATGCCTTAAATATACTTGAAACTTAATATTCTCGAATCTAATTGAATTGTATACAAATATAACACATGATCACCTAAATATCAAACACACAAAATAGGTGGATCCAGGAAACCTTGGGTAATAAAAAACATGATTAACAAGAATGCGGCATTCTAGCCCCCAGCCCCTACTTCTTTTTTTGGAAGACATCAAGATTAAGGGTGATGGATACATGCGGTAGTCTTAAAAGATCAATAATAAACAGGCTAAAGGTCAGAAATAATAAACAAAAGTGTGACGTGTGAGAAAGAATTTTTCTCTTTTCCCTTTAGCAAGATGAACCATAGTTTTATCATTTGGGACTTTGGTCTTTGGCTAATCAAAATGTCATAGTACCCTAGTGATGGTAGATATGTTAAAAATGACAATTAAAGGAGAACTAGGACTTCCAGTTAAGATGGCGGCAGAGTAAGGAGCAGCTGCTCGATCTCTCCTGACCGAACCACATAGAACCCCTCAAGGGGAAATAAAAACGAGTCCAGAGGAACGAAGGAACCCCACAACAGGGCGCAGCATTGAAGGTACGCAGAATCGGGGCATTTCCACACTTTAAAGGGGTGAAACAGTTCACACTAAAACACGAGAGGAAGAAGCCCCTCCCCCACCCCCCACACCGCACAAGCCAGTAAACAGGACTGGGGCAACCAGAAAATCACTGGCAGCCCCTGAGCCCGTACCTGTGCGCTGCAAGACGAGGGACCCCAGGTGGCTGGGACTTTCCCTGAGCACCCACGTGGGTGAAGGCACCGCCTCCGGCCGGGACAAAGGCCCCTAAAATGCGGCCTTTCCCAAGCTCTGAAGGCATTGCCGCAGGGGCGAATAAAGATCTCCAGCCCACGGACTTTCCCTACCTTCTGCTGGGGTGAAGGCAGGCCCTAAGAGCAGCAGCGCAGGCAAAGGCAGTGCTCTAGGCTTGAATAACGATCTCCAGCCCAGGCTTGGACCTCCAGTGAGGACCCGGTGCAGACCTGAGCGTGGCTGTGGAAGCAGCCCCAAAGACTGCTGAAGGAGCCTCGGGCAGAGGGGCAGACCGGGAACTACCAGGAGGCCTGACCCCGAGGACAAGGAGACCGGAGGCACCACCCCCCCCCCCCAAGCTTGCAAGGCCCAGGCAGACCCGGAGTGCAAAGACAAAGCGGAAAAGGGGCGGGGCTAACAATGGCCAGCAATAAGGAAGTCCAGAAGAAAAAGACCATCAAGAGAAATTCTGGAACACTCGACAACTTCTACACAGAGAAAATACAGACAACAGAGGAGGGAAAACAAAAATCCAAACCTCCCCAAAAAAATGAAAGCTGGTCACAAGTTATGGAAGAGTTTAAAAATGAAATGCTGAGGAAGATGGAAGAAATCTGGCAAGAAAATAACAGTTTAAAAGGCAGAATTTCGCAATTGGAAAGTGAGACAAGACAACTGAAGACCAAAAATGACCAGATTGAAAAGGAAAACCAAAACATTAGAGCTGAAAACCAGTCCTTAAAGGCTAGAATCGAACATTTAGAAACCAATGATCTCTCAAGACAACAAGAACAAATAAAACAAAGTCAAAAGACTGATAAAATAGAAGGAAACATGAAATATCTCAATGAGAGAGTGACAGACCAAGAAAACCGATCTAGAAGAGATAACTTGAGAATCATTGGTATTCCAGAAAAGGCAGAAATTAATAAAAACATGGACTCCATACTCAAAGAAATTATTCAGCAAAATTGCCCTGAAGTTCTACAACAAGAGGGCAATATAGACATTGAAAGGATCCATAGAACACCCTCTAAACTGGACCCAGAAAAGTCAACACCCAGAAATATAATAGCGAAATTGAAGAGCTTTCGGGTCAAAGAAAAAATCTTACAAGAAGCCAGAAAGAGACAATTCAAATATCAAGGAGCACCAATAAGGATCACACAGGATCTGGCAGCCTCAACACTAAAAGAACGCAAGGCTTGGAATACAATATTCAGAAAGGCAAGAGAGCTGGGCCTTCAGCCACGAATCAACTACCCAGCGAAACTAACCATATACTTTCAGGGGAAAGTATGGGCATTCAACAAAATTGAAGAATTCCAAGTTTTTGCACAAAAGAGACCGGGACTAATTGGAAAGTTTGACACTCAACCACAGATATCAAGAGAAAGATGAAAAGGTAAATAAGAAACAGAGGGAAAAGAAAGAAAACTCATAGTCTTTTAAGCTTGACTCTTTAAGGGCATAAATAAGATCTAATTATCTGTATTACTAGGTGGAGAAATGCTATGTATAATTCTCTGTAGTGAACTCTATACACTATTATAATATTCACTATTATAGCAACCAGAAGAATAATTCATAGGGAGAGGACAGATACTAAATGGTCTAAGATGACATGGGGGGTGGGAAAGAGGGGAGGAATAGTAGGGGACAGCAAGAAAAATCCGAGCAAATAAGAAAAATAAGATATTCTATTACACACAAAGAGGGCATGGGAAGGGGAGGGGATAAATACTACCATAAGAAGGAGAGGAAGAGAGCATTAAGAGGTAATAATCAAACCTTACTCTCAGTATAATCAACCCGGAGAAGGAAGAGTAGCTTTATTATCCATCTGGAGAAAAAAATCCATCTAACCCTACTGAGAAAGTCAGAAGGGATAAACGAAAGGGAGCAGGGGAGTGGGGAGGCCAAAAAGGGAGGGAAGAAGAAGGGGGAGGGAATTCATTCGGTCTTTAAAAAAAACAAAAATAAGGGAACAACAAGGGAGGGGACAGAAAGGGAAGTCAATCAAGGGAGGGGATAAGGGATACTGGCTGAAAGCAAACCACTGGTGTAAAAGAAAATAGTGCAATAAGAAGGAGTGGGTCTAGGGGAGGATACAAAAAATGTCAGTGAATACACAACTAACAATTGTAACTCTGAATGTGAATGGGATGAACTCACTCATAAAATGGAAGCAAATAGCAGAGTGGTTCAGAAACCAAAATCCTACCATAGGTTGTCTACAAGAAACACATATGAGGCGGGTAGACACACACAAGTTCAAGGTTAAGGGTATGAGCAAAATCTTTTGGGCATCAAATGAGAAAAAGAAGGCAGGAGTGGCTATCATGATCTCTGACAAAGCCAAAGTAAAAATAGATATGATTAAAAAAGACAGGGAAGGTCATTACATCCTGATTAAAGGCAGTATAAACAATGAGGAAATAACACTGCTCAATATATATGCACCAAGTGGTATAGCATCCAAATTCATAAAGGAGAAACTGGCAGAGCTCAAGAAGGAAATAGATAGTAAAACCATAATAGTGGGAGATCTAAATATTCCTCTTTCAGATCTAGATAAATCAAACCAAAAAATAAATAAGAAAGAGGTAAGAGAGATGAATGAAGTCCTAGAAAAATTAGATCTAATTGATATGTGGAGAAAAATAAATAGGGACAAAAAGGAATACACCTTCTTTTCAGCTGCACATGGTACATTAACAAAGATTGACCATGTAATAGGGCATAGAATCATGGCAAACAAATGCAAAAGAGCAGATATAATAAATGTAACCTTCTCAGATCATAATGCGATAAAAATAATAATCAGTAAGGGCACCTAGACAGGCAAGTCAAAAACCAATTGGAAATTAAACAATATGATTCTTCAAAACCAAATTGTCAAAGAAGAAATCATAGAAACAATCAACAATTTCGTTGAAGAGAATGACAATGATGAGACATCCTACCAAACTCAGTGGGATGCAGCCAAGGCAGTACTCAGGGGGAAATTTATATCCTTGAGTGCATATATTAACAAATTAAGGAGGGCAGAGATTAACGAATTGGGCATGCAACTCAAAAAATTAGAAAGCGAACAAATAAAAAACCCCCAGATGAAAACTAAATTAGAAATACTAAAAATTAAGGGAGAAATTAATAAAATCGAAAGTAAAAGAACTATTGAATTAATAAATAAGACTAGAAGCTGGTATTTTGAAAAAACAGATAAAATAGACAAAGTACTAGTCAATCTAATAAGAAAAAGGAAAGAAGAAAACCAAATTGACAGTATAAGAGATGAAAAGGGAGACCTCACCTCTAATGAAGGGGAAATTAAGGCAATCATTAAGAACTATTTCGCCCAATTATATGGCAACAAATATAAC
>NC_058131.1:549034783-549069201 GCF_016433145.1 Gracilinanus agilis | reverse complement strand
GGCTAAAATGAAAGAAGGGGAGAGTAATGAATGTTGGAGGGGATGTGGCAAAATTGGGACATTAATGCATTGCTGGTGGAGTTGTGAACTGATCCAGCCATTCTGGCTGGCAATTTGGAATCATGCTCAAAGGGCTATAAAAGAATGCCTGCCCTTTGACCCAGCCATACCATTGTTGGGTTTGTACCCCAAAGAGATCATAGATAAACAGACATGTACAAAAATATTTATAGCTGCGCTTTTTGTGGTGGCAAAAAACTGGAAAAGGAGGGTATGTCCTTCAATTGGGGAATGGCTGAACAAACTGTGGTATATGCGGGTGATGGAATACTATTGTGCTAAAAGGAATAATAAACTGGAGGAGTTCCGGGCGAACTGGAGAGACCTCCGGGAACTGATGCAGAGCGAAAGGAGCAGAGCCAAAAGAACATTGTACACAGAGACTGATATACTGTGGTAAAATTGAATGTAATGGACTTCTGTACCAGCAGCAATGCAATGACCCAGGACAATTCTGAGGGATTTATGGTAAAGACGCTACCCACATTCAGAGGAAGGACTGCAGGAGAGGAAACATATAAGAAAAGCAACTGCTTGAACGCATGGGTCGGGATGGACATGATTGAGGGTGTAGACTCGAAACTACCACACCAATGCAACCACCAACAATTGGGAAATTGGTCTTGATCAAGGACACATGACAAAACCAGTGGAAAAGTGTGTCGGCCATGGGTGGGGGGAGTGCGGGGGGTGAAGGGGAAAATAGGAGCATGAAACATGTAACCATGTTAAAAATGGTTATTAATAAATGTTAAAAAAAAATGACAATTAAAAAATAGACGAAATAATAAAGCACTGCTCTGTTCATGCTTTGGATTCCTGCATCCCAGTCCACAAGGTAACTAGCAGTTTGTCTCCCAGAGAGAGGCACACACATGCCTGTTCTCTTGACTTAAGTGACAATTCGCAGCATCAGTTTTGCTTGGTAAGTGGCATGTGACTACAGAACATAGTAATTACATGTTCCTGAAGACTACTTGGTAATTTGCACTTAATAAGACCAAAAATAATTACTCTGTACTCCAATCTAGAAAATATAAATAATCGTAAATACATGGTACTCACCATGTAATTACTTTGCCACTCCATGCTACTCTCCATAAGATTGAATGGTAACTGAGGAAGTAAAGAGTCATAACAAAATATTCCCTTCTTTTGCTTGATAAACTAAATCAGCACAAATACACATTTGCATTTTGAAGTACATCTCCTTAAATCCCTAAATACTGCATACGACATTATCCTTTTCCCTTCTGCAAGTAGCCCTGATGCGCTCTTATATTTTATACCAACTCTGCTGCTAACTGGTTGATCTTGAACAGGATGTTTAGTTAAGATGAGTAGGGTAACCATAAAAATCTAATGTTTCATAAACTCAAAGATCCCACCTTTTAGAACAAGAACTCACTATTTGAAAAAACTGCTGGGAAAATTATATGGCAGAAACTAGGTATAGACCAATATTTCATACCTTATACTAAGATAAGGCCAAAATGGGTATAAGATTTGGACATAAAGGATAAAACCATAAGCAAATTAGGGGACCACAGAATAGTTTACCTATGAGATCTATGGAGAAGGGAAGAATTTATGACCAAACAAAGGATAGAGAATATTATGAGATATAAAATGAGTAGTTTTAGTTATATTAAATTTAAAAGATTTTACCCAAACAAAATCAACACAACCAATATTAAAAGGGAAGTAATTAACTGGGGGGGGGGGTGGAATTTGAAGCAAATTTCTCTGATAAAGGCCTCATTCTCAAATAAATAGAGAACTAAGTCAAATTTATAAGAATTCAAGTCATTCCCTGATTGACAAATGGTCAAAGGATGTGAACTGACAGTTTTCAGATGAAGAAACTCGGAGCTATCTATAATCATATGAAAAAATATTCTAAATCAATATTGATGGGGGGCAGCTGGGTAGCTTAGTGGATTGAGAGTCAGGCCTAGAGACAGGAGGTCCTAGGTTCAAATCCAGCCTCAGACACTTCCCCCCGTGTGACCCTGGGCAAGTCACTTGACCCCCATTGCCCACCCTTGCCACTCTTCCACCTAGGAGCTAATACACAGAAGTTAAGGGTTGAAAAAAAAATCAATATTGATTAGAGAAATGCACATTAAAACAACTCTAAGGGGACAGTTGAGTGGTTCAGTGGATAGAGAGCCAGGCCTAGAGACAGAAGGTCCTTGGTTTAAATCTGGCCTCAGACACTTCCTAGCTGTGTGACCCTGGGCAAGTCACTTAACCCCCCATTGCCTAGCCCTTACCACTCTTCTGCCTTGGAACCAATAAGCAGTTTGATTCTAAGGCAGAAGGTAAGGGTTTAAAAAAAAAAAAAAAAGCAACTCTAGGGTACTACTTCGTACCTATCACATTAACTAATATGATAGTAAAGGAAATGATAAATATTGGAGGGGGTGTGGCAAAATTGAAACATTAATGCATTATTGGTAGAATTGTGAACTGATCCAAGCATTCTGGAGAGCAATCATAACTATTCCCAAATAGCTATAAAATTGTACAAACCTTTTATTCAGTAAAACAACTACTAAATCTGTTTCCCAAAAAAAACATTTTTTTCTTTCCAAAAGGGAAAAAAGGACCTATTGTACAAAAATATTTATAGCAGCTCCTTTTGTGATGGCAAAGAATTGGAAACTGAGGGCATATCCATCAATTAGGGAATGGCTGAACAAATTGTAGTAAGTGATTGTGAAGGAATATCATTGTGCTATAAGAAATGATAAGCAGGATAATTTTAGAAAAACCTGGAAAAACTTACAAGACCTGATGCAGAGTGAAGTAAGCAAAATCTAGAGAAGATTGTACACAGCAACATCAATATTCTATGATGATCAACTGTGAAAACTTAGCTATTTTCAGCAATACAGTGATCCAAGACAATTCTCTAGGATGTATGACGACAAATGCAGTCCACCTCCAGAGAAAAGAATTGCTGAAGTCTAAATGCAGATTGAAGCATATCAGTTTTCACTTTATTTTATTTGTATGTGTTTTTATTTTGTGGTTTTCATTTTATATGTGTTCTCTATGGCAAAAATTTATCACACCAATACAGAACTCCAAGCTAAATAATAGGTTTATTGAGAGGAGGCCCACCTCACAATAAAGCCCGACCCTGGTCCTATCAGAACCAGAGACCCTGAGCCTTAGGAGGTGGCCATTTTTGTAGAGAGAAATCTTAGGACATAGTGACAGTGATACAAAAATAATAAAAGATGCTAAAACCTTTCACATAGGTGGTACTTAATTAGTGACGCAATTGATGATTAAACAAGAGATTGTAAAAGATCCCTTTGGGTGGTAACTTAAGGCTATTATTATTGCTGACCTTTTAGAAGCCTTTACACTCTTGGTGTCTTTTACTGGCAATATTCGTAGTCAGCAGTTTGGAAAAACAAGAGGGGTCCTCCTCCTGTGTGACTGTCTTGGGCTTGCAACCATAGCAGGACTCCACCTCTTGACCATCCCATGCTTGCACCCAAGGCAGGGTGTGGTGGGCTTGGTAGTAACTTTTGGTTATAGGCCTAAGGTCAAATGGATGTAAACAAGATTTGATACCACCCTAAACTGTAACTTACTTAGCTAATCCTTATAATTTTATAAAGCAAACTGTATCACTTTGACTATTCACTCAAAACTGTTGTGAGGAGGAAACCAATGATTATGTTATTAAAATAATCATAAAGGCTAATACTATTATAATCATTAAAGGGGGTAGGGGGCTTCATACTCACATCTCTCACAACATGACTAATATGGAAATATGTTTTGCATGATTATACTTATATAGCCCACATTAAATTATTTATCATTTCAGGAAGAGGAAGGAAAGGGAAAGAAGGAAACAGTTTGGATCTCATAATTGTTAAATGTTAAAATGTTAAATGTTAAAATTTGTTATTGCATCTATTTGGGGAAATTAAATATTTTTTTTAAAAAAGATGAATAGTGTAAAAAAACATTAAATTTTAAATCAGAAGGTCACAGGGCAACTAGGTAGGGTAGTGGATAGAGAGCCAAGCCTGGAATTGGGAGAACCTGAGTTCAAATCTCGCCTCAGATACATCTTAGCTGTGTGAATCTGGGTAAATCACTAAACCCTATTTGCCAAATCCTTGCCTATCTATCCTAGTGCTGTTACTGGGACAGAAAGTAAGAATTATTTGTTTGTTTTTAATAAGTAAATCTGAAGTTCTGTCTGAGTTCAAGAAAAGGTAAGTCACTTAACCTCTCCAAGACTCAGTTTTTCCATATGTTAAATAGGAGTAATTATGAAGAAACCCATTTTGTGTTCAATACATCAAAAACAGAGTAACTTCAAGACTTCTTGACTCTGAGGCTAAATGCAAACATTCCCTCCTCCTCCTCTCTCTCTCTCTCTCTCTCTCTCTCTCTCTCTCTCTCTCCCTCTCTCCCTCTCTCTCTCTCTCTCTCTCCATTATTCCATATTTTCTCAGAACCCACAAACACCTTAAAACAAGGCTACTGCTGAAATACCCACCCACAAGTTGCCATATTCTCATGTACATAGGAAATGCTAAGATCTGTTCAACGATTATCTCAGTTTAGTTCACCAGGAAGTACAGTAGCAGCTCACCTTGAAATCTAAGGATTTGCAATTTCTACTTGGAAAATTACAACCTGGAAAAAATATACTATGTCTGTGGTACAACTTTACAGAACAATAATGATAGCTTATACTCAGCTTACTAAATACTTTACCCCATTGCAGAGTAGAGAGTGTAATTTTGCTACCTATAGTACAAATGAGTAAACTGGAGCTCAAAGAAGTTATAATTTTTCTTTCAAATTTCATGGCTAATAAATGGCAGAGCTAAGAATTCAGATCAATCTGATCACAAATTCACTGATGTTGCCTCTATATGATTCAGCCGTGCAGCACAACTATAACTAAGGCAGGATGACTAGATCTTTGCCCCAGAGTACCAGAAAATTTAGAGAAGGTATACAGTAACATTTTAGGTTATACTTTCTTACCCCTGCTGGCCATACCCAAGGTAAGCTCCTACCCACTCAGACTCACCCTATATCTCCAATATTCCCTGCCTCACAAGTCCCCCAGCAATGGCCAATCCCTCAAAAGCCCTTTGCCATACTTCTTAATTCTCCCCCCACAAACCCAGGTGAACTCCCTGTCCTGCCCTCCTAACTTCCTACCTTTCTCTACCCTCAGCACAAAAATCTCTAGTTAAACATGGGCATCTCGGTCACTCTTCTCAACTATATTCACAATATTTCTTTTTATATTATCCAAAAAAAAAAAAAGATTGTTTGCTTATCCTCATGGAAATACAGAGAAAAATGAGTTCACTATCAGCAATCTATCCTCAAATTGTGCCATCATAATGGATATCAGAAATTATTCGTGCATCTTACAGGTATCACTTGTGAACAATGCGATGGGTTATGGTTGACAAGCATCTTGATGAGAGAAATAACATAGCTTGAACATGAATGTTAAATTAATCAGTCATTCTCTAACTCCCTCACCTTTCAGGAGCATTAAGTAGTAAATCTCCAGATTACAGCCCTTTCATATGGAAATTGCTAATGAGGCCTGAGCAAACTTCTAAATCTCTCAATTTTGGGTATGGGAACAAGCACACACACCAACTAAGATTTTCTAAAGATATGAGAAATACCAGAGAGATCTCCCTACAAAATATTTCAATGACTTTCCTATTTAAAAGGTCATAGAAAATAACACGTCTGAGGTTGAACGAGTCTGGGTTTGCCATTATACGCCTGCTTCACCCCATAAACCTGCTTCACCCCACTGGTGAGAAGAAATAGATCTGACAAAGTCCTGCAGACCGCCAGGATGCTGGCTAATTGCCGGGGGCAGCCACATTTGCTACTTACCACGAGAGGCCAGGGCTCACAGATGAAATGGGAATGTCTGTGCCAAGTCTAAGAAAGTAGTAAAGATATCTTGCTGCTACACCCTTTGCCTTCAGTGTATCTGACATAAAACAGATTAGACACATGACATGAGAATTTCCTGACTGTCAGAATTATTAGGCACAGCAGTGAGTCACTGTAAGAAGTAGTAAGATCTCTTTGCCTCAATAGATAGACACCTGGTTTAGTTATAGACCTGTCAAGAGACAAGGGAGTAGACTTGATCTTATAAAGTGTGAAGTACCAAAGGGTAACCACTGAGACAACACTGATCCCATGTGCGGGAAGAGGAATTTCTTTCAGGGTATCCCCTGAAGGGACAGATTCACCTTGGGGCATGGCTGGATAAGGGTTTACTAGTCAGAACCAGAAGTCAGTGATCGGGGAGCTCAGTATTTGAATATAGCACATGCCAAAGGGCCAGCAAGATGGCATAGTGGATAGAGCACCAGGCCTGAAGTCAGGAAAATTCATCTTTGTGAGTTCAAATCTGGCCTTAGACACTTACTTGCTATGTGGCAAGTTGCTTCATCCTGTTTGCCTTAGTTTCTTCATCTGTAAAACAAGCTGAAAAAGAAAATGACAAACTGCTCCAGTATCTTTGCTGAGAAAACTCCAAATTAGGTCAATTAGAGCTGGCACAACTGAAACAACTGAACAATAACAATAAAACATGTCAAAGACTGTCAAAAGGAATGAATGGCCAATAAAGCAAATATGGACCTCAGTAGTCAAAATAGACTGGGAGTCAAAGTAATCAATCAGATGGTTCAGTCATTGAAGAGATGCAAAATAGAAGGAATGAGAGAAGGTGACCTGGATTCTAACATAAGTGGCCAGGATATCCACAGGATAATCTGCAATGTACAAATTTAATAATCGAATCACGAAGATCATCAAATTGCACTAAAAGTGATAAGATTCCCAAAGGTCCTGGTAAAGTCAGAAAGAATGAAATTTATAGAAACTTTTTATTTTAGGTTGTTGTATTTTCTTTAAAACAAGTGGGAAATTGGGGACTAAGCACAATTATTCTACAAATGGCCTATAAAAATCAAATATCAAATTATCACATAATCAAGATTAACTCTTTATACTATCTGGCCTGGAAACTTAGCTTTGGAAAGGGAAAAAATTTAACAGACTTCAAAGAAACTTTCTATAATCACCCAAATTAATACTTGCCAGAATTTCAAGAAGCCTGATTGTAACAAATCTAAGATGTTCACAAAACAACTTACTTTTCAGTAAAGACAGGAACTATGGTTAATGGTAAACCCTGGATGACAGAAGGGTATATAAGAACACCAGTGCAGGACAGAGGGTAGAAAAAGGGCAGTGGAAGAAATTGTCCATTTCCATCCTAATTTAGGTGAAATAAAAGTCTTGCCTATTGAAGTCCTTTCGGAATTATCCAATTCCTACCAAAGTCTTGGTGTGCAGATCTGGAATAAGGAAGAACAATAACACATATATATGTATATGTGTGTGTGTGTGTTTATGTCTTAAATTAACACCATGCTAAAGGACCCTCATAAGTTTTAGAAAGTCTAGGAGTTGAAGCTGTCTTTTTTGTGTAGCTAAGAGGGTAGTAGCTCAGAGAATCCCAAACTCAGGTTGACCTTCCTGTCACCACCAGGCCAGTCCTAGAATTGTCAGATCCTTCAGCCTGTTGGGATGAAATCTTTCTACTTCTTCCTACCATGATATCTTCCTCTCTTCTTCACTGCCAGAGCTGTAGCTCAAAAACTGGCCCTCTCTCACTGTCCCTTAGCACTAACCACATCCTTATCCATAGTGCCAAGTTGTCTCCTTTCAGTGAATGCTCCCAGTATAGCTTTCAAGGAATTAGCTAGGAGGCTTAATAATAGGGTTTAAATCTGGTCTCAGACACTTACTAGCTGTTGTAAGATTTAAATTTAGATTTTTTTTTACTAAATAATGAGAGTATAAAATAATATTGTGGTCATTGATTTTAAAATATTATAGCTTAAGTCAAAATGACTTTTAGCAGTTTTTAAGAGGTGGAAAGAGTGAAAGTGTAAAATGTAGATAAAGAGACAAAATCCTAACAAGCCTACTAGTCCTTCTCTAGTGAAGTCTGGCTCAGCCCCAGCAGGGACTTCCCCAAGTCACCATCTCCACATGGATTTCCCAATAATCCCCAACCAGAAGTCCTGGTGGTGTCTTCAGCCAGATTTCCACCAAAGCAACCACTTCCAAAGCCAAGGCAGGAATCTCAGCCACTCACTACAAATACTAGGAAAGGAATGGTTCCTAAACCATGCTGGCCTCTTCTTTTATGCTCCTTTTTCCATGTCACTTCCTTGTCACTCCCACTTCTTCACAGAAACCAATTGCAGGCTTTCAATTTGCCTAGCACGGTCCAAGGGGGTGGGGATGGGGGGAGGCAGTGGCCTTTGGAGGTGTGAACTTACTCTAGTAAGTGACTTGTGAACTCTCCTACTTAATGGTAAGTAGGGGTACTTTTAAGTTCTTGATTTGATTAGCTAAAAATAGACAAGGATAGAGTTAATCCTATCTTCACACTGTGTGACCTTGAACCTCTGTTTACCTTAATCCACTGGAGAAAAAAATGACAAACCCCTCTAGTATCTTTGCCAAGAAAGTCATAAAGTCATAAAGAGTCAGATACAATTAAAATATAGAAAAACAACAACAACAAATATTTTCAGCAAGTTTAGTTTTCAGTAAATCTAGTCATTTTTCAGGTGTGTCTGACTCTTCATGACCCCATTTAGGATTTTCTTAGCAAAGAAACTAGAGTGGTTTTCCATTTCTTCTCCAGCTCATTTGGCAGATGATGAAACTAAGATTAACAGGGTTAAGACTTGCCCAGTATTACACAGCTATTTAGTATCTAAGGCCAGATTTGAACTCAGGGAAATTAATGTCTTCCTGACCCCTGGCCCAACACTCTATCCCCTGTACCACCATGCTGCCCTAGCTCAACAAGGGATAACATTATATAGTAAAAAGAGAGCAGTTTGGAGTTAGAACACCTGGGTTCAAATCCCACCTCTGACATTTTAATACCTGTATGTATCTTAAGATTTCTGTTCTTACTTTTCCTTATCTGTAAGATGAGAAGTCAGTCAATCAACAAGCATTTACTATGTGCCAGGCTCTAGACTAAGTTATGGGAATATGAAGATGAATAAAAAGAAAGTCAGTCCCTACCCTCAAGGAGCTCATGTTCTAATGGGGAAAATAATATGTAAAAAGAAGCTGAAAAGCAAGAGTGGGAAAAGGGACAGAGTAAAAGGTCATGAGGTCATGCTGGAGAGGACTAAAAGAATATATCCAGATGGAAAATGAAGAAATAGCTGATCTGGGAGCTCTCCTTGGATAGATGTTCTAGGAAGAGACCCTCAATCAGAGGGTGAAGCCCTAAAAGTTTAGACTAGATTTCAAAGTTCCCTTCTAATTCTAGATCTATGATACCATTAAATTATGGATCAAAAATACATTTTTCATGCTATATTTCCTCCATATGTCCCTAATTATTCACTTCTCTCATCTCCAACAATCTATCGATATCCTCTACTGATTCCTGGTTTATTTAATCTAAATTCTTTTATTTAGTCATCCTATGCCTATCAGAAAGCCTTCAGCCAACCTCATTACAACCACCACCCAACCCAAAGACTGTCAAGACATTTCATTTCCACAATTCTGGTGGTCATTGTTGTCATTAGAATGGGGTAATTGGGCTTTGCCCCAGGGTAGCATTATTTATGGAGGTCTCCAGACCTCTCAGTTCTTTTTTATAATCTTCATAACCTGGTTCTTTCCCTAGCCAAGGGATTTCTTTACTATAGTATCCTACTCTAAGGTCCCACATTTCCTCCCTCAAGCCCAACCTCACAGGGGGATGGACTCCCACCATGAGGAATGCTCTGCCCCCATCTCTACCCCTTACATAGCTGCTCCTATGCCTCTATTCCCCCACCTCCTCTATATGAGCTTAATTCAACCATTTTTTCCCCCAGCAAAACAATTCCTGGATAAAATCTTCTAAATTATCTACCCTCTGCCATAAAGCTTCCAGTATTTTCCTTTTTTTCCCCCTCCCCATGATCTTGAAACTTCCATGCTAATCAACACCCATAATATACCATAACTGCCTTTCCCCCCTACCTCCTGGCTTCTCTTCCACCCCATTTGTCTCATTATCCTCTAATGTGGTCCCTTGCTAAGCCAAAATGTTTGTGGTCACATTGCATCTCACTCAATAATTCCCATGCGAATCCCATGGCCACCTCAAATACCACTCACTGCTTTTCTTCTCTGCATATCCAATTCTCATTGCCTTCTCTGCAAGCCAGTTCAAAATTCACCTTTTTCAGGAAACTTCCTTTGACTAAGGTCACCACATTCCAATTACTTCTCCACATTATATCCCCTGAGTGTGGATGCATTCAAGTCACATTCTATCTTCTGTCCTTGTTAATAGTTTATCCAGCATTTGTCTTCCCATTATTTCATTGTGTTTGTTCCATTCACTCAATTAGGCTGAAAGCTCCCCAGGGCAAGACCTTCATCCTCCATTTTTTTTTCAGTTGCCATCATCTCAAGCCCTCAAGACAAACTGTTCTGCACACAGCAGGTTCTCAATGGTTGGCGCCTGACTACTCTCTCTGCCTAAAAATAATATGCTTGGTTAGGGTGTGTGTATGATACAAACACCCTTGTGCTCAACAATTTAATTTGGTGTCTGTGTATATTCTCTAGGTTAGCCTTACCCATAGATAGAAAAGAAGATATAATTTGAAGGGCAAAAGAAAGTGTGATTTCCCTTGCTCTACCCCCTACTGAACCAAAGCATATCTCCCAGAAACCTCTCATGCTGCCTGAAATAGAGATTTATACTTTTGAATTAAACATCATCCTTCTAAACATGTAAAAACTCTAGGAAGGGGGATAACACCTTCAGCGTGGTTTTTTGTTGTTATTTCAGTTGGGTTTTTTTTTTTCATATTTTTATCTGGATTATTTTGTCAAATTACTTTCCTTTAAAATAATTGGTTAAGAGCAAAGCACTAGGGAAAAGCAATGCTGAAGGGGAAAAGAAGGGGCAGAGGAGAAAGGAGGAATAATTAGAGGGTGCCTGGCACAATTCTCAGGAGAGTATTACTGGGCAGGGAATTACAGTAGACAATCTTGGGAGCTCTGAACGACTGAAGACAGTGGCTAAATGCAAAGGAAGGAAAGAAGGTAAGGGTTAGAAAAAAAGCCAAGAATGCCATATGTTAGCCCCATCACTATTATCTATTTTGAATTAAACATTTAAGTGGAATAAGAACCAGGTTCACCTATAATTTGACACCTGGGGCAGCACCACAAGAAAACGATTTCTTGAGAATAGGTTTTTCATTATAAAATCTTAGAATTTGGAGAGACCTAGCTCAAAGGTCATCTAATCCGACCTTTACCTCAAGCATTGATTCCTGCCATAATAACTCTGATAAATAGTCATGGAAATATCCAATGAGAGAGAATCCCCTATCTCCCAAGAACATTCCATTTTTTTTTTTTACTTCTCTAATTGTTAGAAACTTTTTCTTATATTCAGCCAAAATTTCTTTCTCTGTAGTTTAAAATCACTGGTCTCATTTCTGCCCAGTGGGGCCAAGGAATATAAATCACTCCCTCTACATAAAATTTCTTCAAGAGTTTGAAGATAGCAATTATTATGTCCCCCACTCTCCCAACAAGTTTTTTCTTCTCTGGGCTAAATATCTCCATTTCCTTCTACTCATCTTCATTTGAGTGCTAGCCCCAGCTTGGATACCATCCTCTGAATTCACTTAAGCACCATCAGTGTTCTTCCTAAAATATGGTGGCCAAAAAAAGGAGAGAATGCCCTAGATTTAATTCTGGACTAGGAGTGACCTTGGGTCAGGCACAAAACCCCTGGACCATTACATACTCTATTATCCCTCCCCTAAACCGACCTGTCCCTGGAGCAGACCTACCTTTTAGAGACTTGATAAATATTGCCATTCATTGAATAAATGTTTACTGAATGCCAGACCACCTTACCATAAATAATAACCTTGCCATAGGGTTTACAGACTAGATGACTTCTTAAGACCTCTTATGGTTCTGAATTTTGCTCAACAATGCTAAGGATATTGATGAAATAATGTTGAAAAAGTCCCTTGAGTTTTACACACATATAGAATTTATAAATGCAAAGTGTCTTTATATCTACTTTGTTATATAAGCATCCAGTGAAATTGCTTTAATGCAAAGGGATGTGCATCATTCCGCATCTGTTTATGTCAAGTCTAATCTTTTCTCAGATCCCACATGCAATCTGATGTGGCCTGACATATTGCAATGTGCCTGCCACCTTGTCACACACAACCTGAACAAAGGTCTCACTTGACATTTTAATGTGTGAAAATGAAAATTATTCATTATTAAATTCATCATATCCAAGCATTATGGTGGCAGATTCCACAAAATCACTTACATTAGATGAATGGACAGATTGTAATAAACAATCAACATTCCATTATCTCTATGACTAAATTTGAGATTTAATTCTTTTAATGAATAGGGAGGGACTGGACCTCTGATTTCATGGATCTAAGAAATAAAGCTGCAGTAGCTGTATGGCTCAGTGTATTGAGAACTAGGCCTAGATAAGGAAGGTCCTTGGTTCAAATCAAGCCTTAAATATACCCTAGCTGTGTGATCCTAGGCAAGTCACTTAACCCCCCATTGCCTAGCTCTTATTGCTCTTCTGCTTTGGAACCAATATACAGGGTTGATTCTAAGATGGAAGGTATAGGATTTTTTAAAAAAGAAAGAAATATAGCACAAGTAGGTGACACAGGAGAAAGAATGCTGGGCCTGGAGTCAGGAAAACTCATCTTCCTGAGTTCAAATCTGTCCTCAGACACTTAGCTGGGTAACCCTGGATAAGTCACTTAACCCAGTTTGCCTCAGTTTCCTCATCTGTAAAATGAACCAGAGAGAAGGAAATAACAAACCACTTCAGGATCTTTTCCAACAAAACCCTGAATAGGGACACAAATTATCAAATACAACTGATACTACTTAGCAACAATAGGGAAAAAAAAAAAAAACCTCCTGTCCATACTGGTCTGAGTCTTCTCTAAAACTTAGTTTTGGAGTCACCCAGGACACTGAGAGTTTAATGGTCGCATAGCTAGTGTGTGAAAGAAGTAAATGACTTAGGTCTTCCTAGTTCCAAGGCCAGGTCTCTATCCTCTGTATTTTTTTTTTTAAATTAAAGAACACAACTTTAGTTTAATGTGTTAAATGAAGTCAAACATAACTGGTTTCAAGTGGATCACATCACCCATATTCTCCCTAACACTCCTGGTGAATTCGTAGTAATCTTGAAAGGGTGACATTGCTTAGGGCTTGTTACTGGGGTAAAGCAGTCAAAAACACAACATATTGGAAGAGCAAATAGAAGACAGAGTTTTTATTGCTATAATATTGGGATTCTGCATATATGTAAAAGCCTAATCATAGCCCCAACCATTTGTAATTGTCTCCTACAACACAGGATGTTTCTAATTGAGATAGGAGAGAAGTAGAAAATATATACACAACTTGGCTCTACAGTACATTCAAATTTCTCATGATCAATATCTGTCTCTTTCTTTCTGGTACAACTTTGTTTACCTAGTCCTTGACTTTTAAGATTATGTTGAATTAACAGAATGTATGTGGCATTGTTTATACTGGCTATGATGATTTCTTACTGCATCTCTTGAAGGGATAAACTTTTTTTTAATCTATTTTTTTTTAAATTAACAAAGCTCTATTTTCTCTCTCATCTCTCTTCCCATTGGGAAAAAAATAAGGAAGAAAAAAAAGCCCCTATAGCAAATGTATATATCAAGCAAAATAAAAACTTGCATCCACTATGTCTAAATAGTATATGCCTTGGGGGCAGCTGGGTGGCTCAGAAGATAGAGAGTGAGGCCTGGACATAGAAGTTCCTGGACTCAAATATGACCTCAGGTACTTCCTAGCTTTGTGACCCTGAGCAAGAGACCCTTAACCTTCACTGCCTAACCCTTACCAATCTTCCACTGGGGAACCAATACATAGTATTGATTCTAAGACAGCAAATAAGGGTTATTAAAGAAAAAATATATATGTGTATATATGTGTGTGTATAATATATATATATATACATATGTGTATATATATATATATATATAGAGAGAGAGAGAGAGAGAGATCACAAATTACAACACAAATTGGTTTTACTTGTTTAAACTTTTATTTTAGAAGTCTCTTTTTTTGGTGGATGGAAGAAGAGATGGTTATGATGGTGATTATTTTAAAAATAAGAAAAAAGAAAAGAAAAGTGTCAATGAAGTATTTAAAAATACCCCAGTGAAAAGAAGGAAACCTAGAAATGACATGAACAAGCAGACAATGCTGATGCTACCATATTAATTCTTATATATGTGCATATGATATATATTAAATATATAACAAATAAATTTTATATATGTATATAATATATAAAATAATAAATTGTATATGTATATATTATATAAAATACATTACATATTAAATTATATTATATAATTTAAAACTATAAATATACTTATATTTATATAAAATGTGTAATATTAATTATTGTTTCTATAATATGAATATATAATGTAAATGTATAATATAATAGATAAATTATACATATATATATATTAAAAACAAGGGCAGCAAAGTGGGTCAGTGGATAGGGAACCAGGGCTGGAGAAGGAAGATCCTAGGTTCAAGTATGGCTTCAGTCACTTCCTATGTGACTCTGGGCAAGTCACTTGATCCGTGTTGCCTACCCCTTACTGCTTTTCTGTCTTGGAACCAATACTTAATATAGATTCCAAGAGAAAAGGTAAGGGTTTTTTTGGAAAAAAAAAAAAAAAGAAAGCTCTATGTCATAAATTCACCATTTTGTATATAATATCCAATTTTCTGGACTTTGTCATATATGAAATGTCACATTTGTTGATTATTTTCTATTTTTTATCAATAGAAAAATGTTAAGATGCTACTCCTCCTCTTTGTTCTAAAGGAAACTAATGAGAGTACATATAAAGAGCACTTGCAAATAGAACCCGTTTCAATTAAAGTCTCAACTCTTGGAGCTAAGCACCCCTGCAACTTGTGCCCCTACAGAGAGTCTAGAAAGTTACGATGACTGTAGGTGGAGTTTCTGTTCATTTTACAGAGAATAATTTCATTTATTTCTCAGAGACTTCTCTACATAATACCATTTGAGCTATTCTTGCTAACAATGAAAGCACCTTGAAGACATATATTACATTTTTTAAAAAATTATTTGTATCTCTCTCAAATCTTAGCTTAGCACTTTATTCAGATTGCTTTATGAATTTTTGTTGATTCAGATCCAGGAAATGGGGGACAAGAGGGGAAGAGCCTATGATGTTTCTCTGAACTATTTATATTTTCTTCTGTCCAGATCATACTTGGCATATCAAGGGTGTTGTCATAGTAGGGATCCTGCATATGGATTCAGAGAAATTGAACTCAAATCCTGCTTTTGCTATTTGCTGGCTGTTTGATCCAGGGCAGTTACTTAACCTCAATTTCCTAACCTACAGAATGAAAAGGATTATAGGATCATAGTGCTAGAGCTGGAAGGAACCTTAGAGACACCTAAGTTCAATTCTCTCGTTTTATAGATAATTCATTGAGAAGTTAAGTGGCTTACCTGCAGTCACTCAATTATTCAGCATCTCAGGAAAGATTTGAATCTAGTTCTTCCTGACTCAAAAGTCCAGTGTCCTGTATATTACATCAAATCAAATATACAAATATCTAAAATATAGAAATACCAATTAGCCAAAGATCCTTCTAAATCTTGAACTCTACAAAGGAATTATCCACTGAAATAGGCAGCTACAATGGATAGAGTGCAAAGTGTAGAGCCAGTAAGACCTCATTTGAAATCTAACCTCTCCCATTTACTAACTCTGTGACCCTGGGTAAATCATTTAATTTTCTTCTACCTCATTTTCCTCAAATGTAAAATGAGAAGAATAATAGCACCCACAACTCAGATACTTAACTTCTCTGCTTAACTGGTTTAGCTTCCTTATCTGTTAGATGGGGGAGGAATAAGAGCAGCTACCTCCTAGAATTGTTATGAGGATATAGTATAGGAAGGTAAAATCACTTTTAAACAAATGCCATTTTTCATTGCTATTGCTATATTCCAGCAGATGGCCCCTAGGAAGAACGCTTGGTTTATCTGGTTAAAAAGAATTCTTTTTAACTGTAGCATTCTATAGAACAGATGCATTCACAAGGCCTGTCCATGCAATAGGCCATCTGTAAAGAAAACTTTGTTTTGGTACTTTGATTTATGCTCTAACTGTATTTAAATGCAGCGTGAGATTTTCAAAATAAAATCTGACAGGTTTGGTACGAGATATGCCTGTTTGTATTCTTTCTGTTTTCCCCAGAGTGCTTCCTGCAGGGCCTGGAAAGCTGTCAATAGGGGGAGGAGGGCAGGCTGGAAGCTAACTGTCTCCAGAGCTTTAGGGTGAAGGAAATGGAAGATGAAAGGCAGACTGTGGGGTCCAAAACCAGGTAAAGGGGACATTGAGGCAAAAACTTAACTCGGAGTATAGCTACGAAATTTTGTACCTGAGACAAGCACCGCAGGCTCTACCAGGGAAACTGGTGTGAAAGGCATCCTTGGGGTGTATGTATTTGGGGGACCCAGATGAAAGGAACTGAAAGGAGGGGAAAAGGCTCTATCCCATACCAGATGATTTGAGACCCAGGGAAGACCCCAAGATTTCTGTTAGGAGGCTCCCCATCCCCCTACCCCTTACTCTGAGGAATCAAGCCATTTGGTAGCTTCCGTTTATACTAATTCTCAATAACTAGGTGTTAAAATGATTTTTTTAATTCACATTTAGCATCCAAGAAGGCTGATTGCTGGAGGGTTAGGGGTACATTAGCAATCCTTACAGCAAACTAATGTTTTAGGAGAGAGCTAAAAGAGGGCTTACAGACAATGCCCACCACCACCACCAAAAAGAAAAGAAAAAGAAAAAGCCAATAGTACAAAATTAGAACTTGAAGAAACCTTAGGTTTTAGGGATCATCCCGTTATAGGATTTAGAGCTTGAAAGAACGTCAGAAGCCATTGATAGCCAAATGCTTCATTTTTGGGGAAGGTGGAAAGGGAAAGGGAATGAGCATTTCCATCCAGTGCCTACTGTGTGCCAGGCTTACAAATAGGATCTCATTTGATCCTCACAATGACCATGGGAGAGAAGTGCTGTTATTCTCCCCATTTTACAGTGGGTGACACTGAGACAAACAGAAATAGAATAGCATGGCCAGTGTCACAATGCTGATTTGATTTGAAATCAAATCTTCCCAAATCCAGCCCCAGGGATCTATCCACTGTACTACATGCTACCTCATTTCAGAGATGAGGAAATTAAAGACACAGAGAAGCTAAGTGATTTGCTGAAGGTTGCAGAGGTAGTAAGCATCAGAGGCAGAATCTGAATCCAGAGACTTTGACTCCAATCAGGAAGACACCTTCCTGAGTTCAAATCTGACCGCAGACACTTACTTAGTGACCCTGAGCAAGTCATGGTTCACCCTGCTTGCCTCCGTTTCCTCATCTGTAAAAATGAGCTAGAGAAAGAAATGGCAAACCACTTCTATATCTTTGCCAAGAAAACTCCAAATGAAGCCACAAAAAGCAGGACATGATTGAAAAATGACTGCCAAAAACTCTGACTCAAAAAGACATTGCTTTCCCACTGTATTGGGGCTAACTCCCAAAACTTTGAACTTTCAAGAGAGAAATTAAGGTCCTGGACACAGAAGTAGCCTGCCCCAAGTCATAGAAGAAGAAGACACATTTAGCTCTTACTGAAATTGAGGCTTGGCTAATGTGGAGTCAAATGTATACACATATTTTTAAATGTTTCATTAAAAATGCAATTTTGAACATCAGTGTAAATAAATTGACTTCCTTGGTAACTGTTTGCATTCAAATGAACTTATATCTTACCATTCTTTTATTCACCCACTATCAGTCCCCATCAGAATTCTCCACCCTCTCTTTGTTGTTTGTTTTTCTTTATAATCATAGACAACTTGCCCTCCATTATTGTTGTTCTGTCTCTTTTAACTTGGCATAATTTCATAAAAGTCTTCCCAGATTTCTGTGTATTTATTCCTTATATTTGTTAGTCCTCATTGCATTACAGAATTCTTTTACATTAATGTATCTAAGTATACTGCTATTGATGAGCATTTAGATGGTCTTGAGTCTTTTTTCCTTCCAATTACATTTAAGGGTACTGTGATTACCTAGTTTTTCTTTTTGTTTTTGACAAAACTGTCAGAGAATAATCCAGACAGTGAAATTATTGAGTCAAAAGTTATGGAGAGAGAAAACAAATGAACTCTTCCTGCAGATAAAAGCATACTTTTTTAAACCTCCTCTATTTTGTTTGATTTTGTATATATGTGTGTTCTCTTTTGCAACATAGCTAATATGGGAATATGTTTTGTATGACTTCACGTGTATAATTGATATCATATTGCTATCGGGAAACTTGTCAAAGGGTGAGGGAAGGAGAGGAGGGATTGAGAGAATTTGAAACTCAACTTTTTTTTTTAAATGAATATAAAAAATGTACATGTGCCTGGGAAATATTTAATGAAATAAAATATTTTTAAAGGAAATATGGCCTACTATGGAGTCACACATGAGGCCATCAACTGTTCTAATGCCATCATCCCTGGTTTTGTGATTCACATTAACCAGCTGAGCTAAAAGAGACCTTCCTTCCATCATCTTAAGGCATACCCAGGTGTCCCAGCTCACCAATCCCACCAAGCTTAAGCAGTGAGTAGAAAAGAGCTTCAAAGGAAAGAAAAATCTCAGGGATGAGAGAAGCAGGGACATTTCCAGGAAGGGATGACTTCCTGCCCTCCTTTCTGGTAATGCCTTTACTTCCAGTGTCCCCACCTGAAATTCACTCTCTCACTTCCCCTCTCTTGCAGAACACCATGGTGGGAGGTATCAGGGAACTTCTAGGCCTGGGGTCCTTGTTCTGCTTTCCAACACAATGATTGGTCTAGGCTGAGGCAAGTTTGAAAAACAAAAGATGACAAATTTTGAGGAAAATGAAGAACCCTAGAGATTGAGGATGCAGAGGTAAGACACAGCAGAGATGGAGGAACCTGTTCTCTTTCTCATCTCCTCCCCTCTCTCAAAGACCAGTCAAGTAAGATCTTGAGAAGAAAGAGCTTCCCAGCCTGCCCCTTCCTCAGGAGGGCTCTCAGACCACAGCTGTTAGCAGCTGCCTCAGTCTATCTAGCTTGGTGTACTGAAGGAGTCTATTGGAGTCAATTAGGCTGCTCTTGACTTCCTCTGAGCTCCTGCTCACCTATAAGTCAAATCTCCTGGTTTCTTTTTTTTTTCTTTTCCTTTCTTTTTCATGTACGCTCACTTTAAATTTTTATTGTTGTCAAAATCTCTTATTTTTGTATCACCTGAATTTCCCATACATCCTTCCCCCCCGCCATCCCTTTGCAGAAAACCATAGCTTATAACAAATAACAAAAAAGGAAGAGAAAAAACTGTTCAGGAAGACTAATCAAACCCTCAAACAATTCTGACATTGTATGTACCATTCCCTGACTCTGCAAAGAAGGCAAGGAGAGATGTTCTTATATCTCATCTTTTGAGCCAAACTTGGCCATTTTAATTGTGTATCATTCAGTTTCTATTTTTTTTTTTGTAATTTCTCTGCTCTTCTTGTTCATATAAGCATAGAATTAGAGTTGGAAGGAACATCAGAGGCCATCTGGTCCTGCTCCCTCATTTTACAGATGAGGAAAATGAGGCCAGAGGGCTTAAGTGATTTCCCCAACCTGCTTGATTCAATTGCGTTGGATGTTGTGGACCATCCTTTCTTCCTACTTTCTTCTCATCAATGATATTACTGGTTCTCCTCCTACCTCTCTGACTGTTCCTTCTCAGCCTCCTTTATTGACTCATCATTATAATAGCAACCTCTGAGAAGAAGATGGAGATCAACATGAGTGACAACTGACAGTTATAGAATTTGGAATTTACCCAGATGCCATGAGCCAAGGGGCAAAAGACAGTTGCTGCCACCACTATTAAAGCTCAGGAGCTGATCCTTTTAGGGTTCTCATTCTTGAGAACAGGGACCCCAGTGGTGGGAGGTTAGGCCTATAGACCTGCTCTAGTACCTGTAACCTATTGCTTTGATTATCAATTCATCAATTGCTGAATAGAGCTGAGGGATATACACCAAACATCTAATCACCAAGAATTTCATCAAACCTCGCTCTACCTGGTCAAGGCCACAGCCAGACTTGACCAGGGCGGGAGAGGGAGAAGGGGCCTCTCCAGCCAGCTGCCAACTTGATTAACAATTGATTATCCAACTTCAGGACTTGTAGTCTAGAATAGCCAACACCATCTTCCTTATCCTTAATCCTACCCCTTGAGTTATTATAATTAAATCCTTGAACTCTTTCAGGTGAAGGCTATTATTATTCTAAAGATCAGTTTGATAGTCTTGCATCCAAGGGGAAGGAGAATAATTCAGTTAAGCCCCAGTCAACAGCGTTATGGAACATCATTAATAACTATTCTCACTATAAACATCTATCCATTAACCCAACCCCAAGCCAAGTAGCCAGAGGAGCTGTGTGAGCCAGTTCACAGCTCCTCACGTAGTCACTTAGGCTTGGGCACTGTGGGTGGGACTGGTGCTCAGCTGAATAGTAAATATTGGTGGGCCTGGTGTTCATTATCAATCCTTGGGGTTCACCTAGGCTTCCCATCCTTACTCAGGTAGGTCCTTATACCATCTGAGAATCTTGGACCATCTCTTTATCAGGCCCAAAAACAGAAGCAACCATACTGCTCATAACATCATAAGCATTGCACTCCCTAACTAGACAAAGTTCTCTCCCAAGTACTCTTCCCTTCTTCCTCTGCACTCTCTTTCTCAGGTACCTCATCAGCTCCCATGGCTCAACAATAATCTCTATGCAGATGACAAAGTGAGAGACAGAGGCAGAGGCAGAGACAGAGACAGAGACAGAAAGAGAGAGAGGGAGCTATTTATATATACAGCTGTACTCTCTACCTCGAGCTTCAGTTCATATCTCCAGTTGCTAATTAAACATTTCAAACTAATCACCTTGCAAACATATCAAATTCATCAAATCCAGAACTGAACTCATTATCTTTCCCCCAAAACTGTCCCCTCTCCCAAAGTCCTCATTTATGTTGAAGTCATCATCATCTTTCTAGTCTTACAGATTTATAACCTTGATACTATCTTCAATTCTTTCCTCCCTCATAATAGCTTAGATATCAGAGGTCCCAAAGTAAGAGAAGTAAAGAACAGGAGAGTAGAAAATAGGAAAGTTGTGATGGAAAGCATATTATAACTGAAGACCCCTATGGAGATTTGCTGCTCCCCATCCAGAATCCTCCTCCTCTAAAAATCTCCCTTCTATAATCACCTGATTGCATAAGAAAATCTGTAATCTTTCTTGAGACCCTGGAAGGACTAGCTCCTCAACTTCTTCATAATTCTCTTTCATAGTGGGGTTGTGATAAATCAGAGTTTTCTTCACCTGGAATGCAGCTAGGTTAGTTCTAGTTCTTTTTCTAAAAACCAAAGAAGTTGTCCCCAAAACTGAGGCTAGTTGGCTAAGGTGGAAATAAAACTTTGGATGAACTAGAAATATATTAAAGCAGCTGTCTATTCACCTAAGGACACAAGTCCTGCCACAAGGAATCCAGACCTCAATCAAACTCAGCAGATGTCCCAAGGCATCTATTTTGGAAGCTTGAGGACCCAAGTCTCCTAGATCTGAATACTACATTTTTGTTGAGTATTCTTTCTATGTCATGGCTAAATTAACTTCTTTTGTTTGACTACTAAATGACCTACTCATGTTTTGTTTTATTTCAATATCAACCCACATTACAAGGAGACAAGCTTGAGTCAGGGTCCCCAAATCATTATCACTTTAATCCAGAATTAGTACCTCACTTCTTGACCTCTCTCCCAATCTCCTAGTGCCTCTAGTTCTCCTCTATTCTCTTTCCTGTCCTTTCCCCCTCTTGTCATTTCTAATACCAGAGTTCCAAGATTTTAGCCACCAGCTCTTTCCGTGTTGACAACTTTCTAAGCCCCTGCTTGAAAGCACCATTTGTGAGAAAGCAAACTGAACCAAAACACAAACATATTCTAGACAAACCCTCATCTATTTTTATTTTATGAATTGTGTACTGCATTTATATCCAGATTCAATACAACAAACAGCATTACCAGCACTCCCTTTGGTATCCCAGAGGAAGAGAGATGAATTGTTTAATTGAATGAAGTGATTTTGATGTTCCATAAAGTTGATTCCAATGAAATCCTTACTAGATAGATTACTGCTAGCTTTTAACAACCATAAAAGACAAATAGGAGAAAATATATTCAATATTTTCAGGGATATATGCTTAAGTTCTCTCCCACCAAGAGAGAAATCCAATTACTCTACTTTAGAGGCAATGGTATTGAGTTGAAGAGGGAAACTACACTTGTCTACAATTCTGAGCTATTATATTTTTCCTCCTCTTTCTTTTTTCTTCCTTTTTTCCCCTTCTCTTTCCTAGCAAAACCATTAGATTGTGAGCTTTTTGAGAGCAGGGTCTGTCTTTTGCCTTTTTTTTGTACCCCCATTGCCTAGAACAGTGCCTGGCACATAGTAGATGCTTAATAAATATTTATTGATTGCTTGGTGGAAGAGAGAGGTGATACCATGACCAAATGAAGAGAAAGAATCATCTTAAGCTAGACCAAAAGCATTGAGCTAAATTGGGGAAAACTGATGCTTCCTGCCTTCTAAATTGGTACTTAACTCAGACATGGTCTAGGCAACATTTTAAAATAAACTTTGTCTCTGTCCCTTTCTGAACCCTTTGCTAGTGACCATTTCATGACATAATGCTGCTTAGGTGAATGCAAAGAATTCTATTCTTAACCCATTACTTCTCTTTCTGGGATTCTAGGCAAATCACCTATCTCCATAGGCCTAAATTCCAGAATCTATGAAATGAAGCTCTCTTTGTGGTGGTAGAAAACCTGGAAACTAAGGGGATGCCCATCAATTGCAAAGGGTCTTAGACTGTGGCACATAAATGTAATAGGATACTCCTCTGCATAAGAAATAAGGTAAAAGACAGTTTCCAAAAGGCATGGAAACACATGTAGGAATTTGTGCAGTGAAGTGATCAGAGAGAGAAGAACAATTTGTACTATGACATCAATATTACAAAAACAATTTAGAAGAATAATCAACTAATGATCAGCTATGATTCCAGAGAAGTGATCAATAAGAATGCTCCCCACCATATGGCTTAGATATGGAATAATATATACAGAATAAGGAATGTAATTTTGACATGACCAATATGGGGGAATGTTTGCACAACTGTGCTGATATAGAAGAGTTCTATATTTCTTTCTCTCTTCCTTTCCTCTTCCCCTCTCTCTCTAACTCTCACCTGTGGCTCCAAGAAGCTGTAGTATGTACAGTGGCCACATCCTGGCAAACCATCTTGACTAAACTAGGTTGAGGATAAATCAAGGGGCCTCAAACCCATTGGTAAGTTAGGGGGATGTCTACCCCAAGCATGTGAAGACTTCTCTGATGGAATGGGCAGATAAGAACAATTTGTACCAATGGCCAAGGAGGCAACTAAAGCAGGCACTATGGAGACATTAAAGCTTAGTCAGACATCAAAGAGGCCAAGGTCATCTACTACACCCCCAAATTGTCCTGACTTTTATCTTGCTGCTGGACTTGGCTGCCTCTGGAAGAGAGAATGAGGCTGACAACTTTATGCAACTCTACCTTGCATAAATCTAGTTCATGCACAAGCCAAAGCATTACTCCACTAAATCATTGGTCCTCTTTGAAAACAAAAGACAAATAACAAAAACCTCTCAATTCCTTCCCTTCTTCTTCCTACCTTTCTCTCCCTACTTCCCTCTCTTTTTCTCTCTTTTTTACTTCCTTTCTTTCTATGATAGGTAGGAGAGCTAAGAGGGAGAAAAAAAATGAATGTTCAATAATAAAAATTAGATATATAGGTATATTTCCCCCCCTGAAGCATGGACAAAGAAGCCAGACTTCATGATCCATCCCTTCTACTTCTAAAATTTTATTATTTCTTCCTCCTCTGCTTTGCCTCATATCCTGCCCTAATACATACATTGTCTGTACAAAAGCCCTACCTCCCCTATTCAAGCCTCCTCAGGTCTACCCTCCCTCCTTTAACCTCCCATCCAGTGAATGCTACCTTAGTTATTGATCTGATAATCTGCTTAAAGTAATTAACATTAAGGTGTAAATGAGACTTATCCTGAGGGGGAGAAGGATTTACATTTTTAAAGAGAATCTTATTAAACTCAATTAATATCTAATTACTGAACTCATTTTTAAAGTCTTTGAGGTTTACAAATTGCTCTCTCCTCATACTCACCTTGTACAGAAGGTAATACAAGGATGAATATTACCATTTTGCAGATGAGGAAACTGAGATTCAGAGAACTTAACCAATTTACTCCTGGTATTACAACTAGGACCTAGAACTTTAAACAGATATTCTGACTCCAAGTCTAGTTGGGTTTTTTTTTGTTGTTGTTGATGTGTGTTTTTTTTTTTACCCCACTCTGATGTGCTACCTATAAATAGGTATGGCTTTGTGGAAGAAGATATTTTTGAGTCTATGTTCTTTGCCCAGACAGCCTTCTAAAGGAAGTCACTGATTACCAGGTAGTAAAAGCTAGAATTAGCACTGTGGTCTCATTCCTTCCACCCTCACCTTCCTCATCTTTGTAAGCCCAGCTCCTGGGCCTGGTGATCAGTCAAAACAAGGATCTGTACCTAGTAAACTGCACATATTCAGAATTATAGAGTATGAGTCTAAGAGTGCAGTGAGCCTTCTAAGTAGGCTTTGAAATCTCCAGGCAAAGGCTAGCCCTCCAGATGCTGTCCTTACATGTGAGATTAGGTAGGTTACTCTCTCAATGTAGAAGAAAAATAAAAATTCCTGCAAGGGAGATAATGGTCTCAAAGGCAGTATGATGTGTCATCTTTGGTATTTTCTAGTTGGTAGTTCCTAGGTTCCTAGTTTTAGAGTTGGAAGGGAACTTAGAAGTTTTTATGTCATTGTTGTTCAGTTTCAGTCGTGTTCAATTCTTCGATATCTCTTCGATTGCAATGGAGTTCTTTGCCATTTCCTTCTCCAGTTTGTTTTACAGATGAGAAAACTGAGGCAAACAGGGTTAAGTGATTTTTCAAGGGTCATACAGCAAATACGTGTTTGAGATCAGATTTGAACTCAGGAAATCACTCTATTCACTGTGCCACCTAATTGAGTCAGATCTCCTTTGTTTATGTGTGAAGAAACTGATACCCAGAGATGCCCAAGGATTAACACCGAAGTCTTCTTGACTGCCAAGCTGAGGTTCTATCCAATATACCATCTTACTTCTTAAGTCCCCAAATTATCCTTCTTTCAGAGAATAGGAATCCAATAAGTACAATGGAAAGAGGACTGGTATGGAGTCACAGGACTTGCATTCAGTTCCCACCACTAATGCTAACAATATAAGTGAATGTGGATAAGTTACATGATCCCATCCCTTAGTTTTCTTCTTTATAAAAATTGAGGAGATTGGACTAGAGGACCTCTGGGGCTCTTTACAGTTACAAACATTTGAATTCAATTATATAACACTTAAAGGTTTTCAAAGTATTTTTCTCGCAACAACTCTGAGGTGGGTAAGAAGAATATTATTATCTCCATATTACAGAAGAAAAAATTGAAGATCACAGAAGTTAAGTGACGTTAAAGATCACATAACTTACAAAAGGAGAGGGTTGGACTATATGTTCTCTTAAATCCCTTTCTAGATCTAAACTCCTTTATTCTAGTGTCAAAAAATGTGATTCAGATCTGTACATCATGACACCAAGGCCAATGCATTGTCTATACTACCTCAGTAGCCTGTAAAAAATTGTAATCCCCAGTGCCCCCTAGTCAAAGACATAGAATTAAAGAATGTCAGTGCTAATTGTGTTATTTTATAACTAGTATAATATGATAACATAGAAACATAATTAGCTAGAATAATATAATTACAATAACTAATAATAATCCCATCATTTTACCATCATTAGAGGTAGCCAATTGACACAGTAGCTTAAAGCACTGAACCTAGAATCAAGGAAATCTGAGTTCAAACCTAGTTTCAGACACTAGCTGTGTGACTTTGGGCAAGTCACTTAATCTTTGTCTCCCTCAATTTTCTTACCTGTAAAATAAGAGCAATTACCACTCCCCTAACCCCCACAAGGATTGTCATAAGGATAAAACAAAATATTTGTAAAGTCCAGTATTTCTCTGTCAAGTGGTAGGAAGTATGTTTTATTGGCAGTTTCTAGTCACTTTTGTAAACTGAGTTTTCTGTGACCTGTCCCCAAAGTGTAAGCCTAACTACTTGGGCTCCTAGTAAGAGTACCCCCAACACTTGATGATATTAGATCACTCTGAAGGGAGAGTTATGACATGGAGTTTGAAATCCTAGAAGAAGGTAATTTTTTTTTAAACTGTCCTGGATACTTTCAAAGAGCCTTGCTGGCTATTTCAGACCTGGGCTAGGTCCCTCTCAGTTCCTAACAGAGCTCAATTTAGGTATTCACTCTTAAGAAGGGTAATAAGAGATGAGGATTTGATCATCCTCTATTAAAGCACACATTTATATAAAGCAGCATCTCAGATATCTTTGTCTCTCTCCACCTCCATTGATTTCTCAGTCTCTGACTCTCTCTTGTCTTTCTCTTTGTCTCTATCTCTGTTTTTGTTTGTCTGTCTTTCTCTGTCTCTGTTTCTCCCTCTCTCTGTCTGTCTCTCCTGTCTCTTTCTCTCCCTCTCTCTGTCTCTGACTCTTTTTGTCTCTATCTCTATTTTTGTTTCTCTTTATCAGTCTGTCTCTATGTCTCTCTATCTCTGTCTCTATTTCTCTCTGTCTGTCTTTGTCTCTCCTCTCTGTCTGTCTTTCTGTTTCTCATTGCCATTCTCTGTCTCTTTCACACACATACATGTAGACTAGACAGATGGACATTCAGCTGTCAGGAAACGATCTTTCCTTCATTGGTACACATAATGGAATGTTCTTTGTACAACTTATCATATCTTCTTTTGTCTTTGAGTTTTGTATATTTACAAAACCAACACAGCTATGTAGTAGATGATGGGCAGCTTAGCAAGAGCTACTACCCCTCACAGACACTAACTGCCCACTTCAGGGAAAGTGATCATTTCTGGTGCCTTGTGCAATTAATTCTCTAGAATTAGTTACAAATGAATTGCTGGTCAGTAGAAGGAGTTTCCATACTGGGAGTTCACTACCCTAAAGAATCACAGCTTCCTCTCCCCCTAAAATTATGTATTTAAACTAATTCTCCTCAGTAGATGGTAGAAGCTCCTTGAAACCAGGGACCTTATCTCATTTAATTTTGTGTCTTTTGTGTCTAATAAATGTGCCTAACACGGAGTAGGAGGTTAATAAGATTTCTGACATGGTACTATTTTGTGACCTAGAAGGAAAGGGTTAAATAGAAATGAGATGGGGAAGAAGAGTCCAGGCCCGTCACCCTGGTGGTATTAAAAATAAGATACTCCCTTCATCCAGAGTCCCATTCCAAGTAAATCGTGGCCAAGTAAGTGCCTGGCCCTTCTCTAAAGCAGTAGTGAGTCAACTGCTATTTAGAGTGAGACAGGGCCTGAGGTTATACATTTTCTTTTGGCTCAGACAACCTGGACTAATTCTGTCTCATCCTCTGTGGTTGGGTCATCTTGATGAAACAGAATTAGTGAGAGAAAACAAAAACAAAAAAAAAAATAAAGAGAGAGAGAGAGATCCTTGTTTTCCTTGGTGCTAATTTCTACCGTGTTAAATACGACTGTCCTAGCCAATGATCATGGAGCCTGGTGTCTATGATTAGCCATTTAACTGTGTGGTAATTGCGAGCTAAATAGAGTAAAGTGTTTACAGCAAACCCCTCAGTTAGCAGAGGGAGGCTGCCTCCAATTACCTTCTATGAAAGTGACATAAATAAAAATTTACATTGGAGAAAGGGCCCTTCAAGAAAATTATACATAGATGATTGTGGATTCTCTCCATTGCCCATGGGCTAATTCCACTGTGGCAATAGCGAAATAATTGCTGCGATGGTCTGTAATATTTTATATCCTACTATTATTTACCCAAACCGTATGGTCCATCACTTTGTTCTTTATTAAAGGTAACGACGACGTCTCCTTCTGACTGTTATAAATTTCATCTTAACAAGCTTGCGACAGGGTCGTATGATGAGTGATAATCTCTGAGAACACAGGCAAGCCTGGGACCATTAAAGATAGATCCTGACAGCAGAGAAATCACAGAAAGTGGAGCTTGTCCTCCGGACACTCTGTCCTCTAGAGCAGTGCTGTGTGGTGCTGCTTTGTGTCTTTGTCTTTAACTCATTTTAAAATGTCTGGAGTTGGGGGTAGCTGAGTGGCTCAGCGGATTGAGACCCAGACCAAGAGATGGAAAGTCCTGGGTTCAAATGTGGCCCCAGACATTTCCTTGCTCTGTGATCCTGGGGCAAGTCACTTAATCCCCATTGTCTCACCCTTATCTCTCTTCTGAATCACAATATTGATTCTAAGTTGGAAAATAAGGGTTTAAAAAAAAAAAAAAGTCTGGATTCCCCATCCTTCCCTCTGCCCGTCATGTGGCACAGTAGACAGAACCAGGCTTGAAATTGGGAAGACTTGCATTCAAATTTGGCCTTAGACAACTTACTGGCTATATGATTCTGGGAAAGTCACTTAACCTTTGCCTCAGTTTATTTATCTATAAAATGGGAATAATAATAGTACTTGTCCTAAGATAGTTTGTGAGGATTAAATGAAAGAATAATTTTGAAGTTTTATGTATATAGATATATACATATGTGCCCACATATAAATACAAAGAGTATCATGATAACCCAGCATAAGGAGATAGTCTGGCAGCGTTGGTTTTTTCTTAATTAAAAAAAAAAAACCCTCACTTTCTATCTTAGAATCAATAATAAGTATTATTATCAGTTACAAGATGGAAGAGCAATAAGGGCTAGGCAATGAGGGTTAAATGACTTGCTCAAGAAATGTCTGAAGCCACATTTGATCTCCCATCTCCAGGCTTGGCTCTCAATCCTCTTAACCACCCAACAGCCCCCTGGCAGTGATGTTAAGGATGTACTAGAGACACAAAGACACTAGAGGTGGGAAGACCAGTTAGGGCAGGGAGAACCGGAATAAAGCATTTTTACAGCACCTGTTGTGTGCTAGGCATTGTCCTAAGCACTTTTACAAAAATTATAAGTCTGTATTATATGATAAAATTATAAACATATATTCATACACACATACACGCATATATGTATATGTATATGTTGTTATTAAGTTCTTCAGTTGTATCAGACTTTTTGGGATTCTACAGACCATAACACCCAGGCCCTTCTATCCACCACTGTCTCTCAAAGTCTGTCCAAGTTCATGTTTATGAGAGACAGACAGACAGACAGATGGACGGATGGACAGAGAGAGATAATACATATATACATATGCATATATGTAATTATTCATATGTAATTATTATTTTATTCACACCCATATATTCTTTGTTCTAGGATCAGACAGAAATGACATTCCCTTGAACCAACCAGGTAATTTATAAGAAAAAATTCTCCAAATCAGGAATGTTTCTTAAGAAAAGAAACTTTAAAACATTTCCAGGGTTTTCTTCCTTATTGAGAATAAAAGAAAGCTGAATAAAGCTTTTAAGACTGGAGATGATGCCCAAGAAAAGTTAACTTCTTGCAAGCAGAGCTTTGCTCTCTCTTGTTTGGCAAGAGGAAGAAGAAGGTGCTTTTAGGACTTCACAAACATAGGTAGTGTGTTTGCAAAGAAGCTGATGGAACTTCATTGCTTTTTTTTAAATTCTATTGCCTAATTTTTAGTTCATTACCTCTGAGTGAATGCATCTAGGAGACTCCTAAATGAGGCATTGTTGGCTCTGTTACTGATCCTGGAATTAGGAAGACTTGAATTTGAAAATGACTTGTGTGACCCTGGGAAAGTCACTTAACCTCTACTTGACTCAATTTTGTCAATTGTAAAATAAAGATGATAACAGCACCTACCTGGCAGGGTTGTTACGAGGAACAAATGAGATTATTATGAAAGTGTCCAGCATATAGCAGGCACTATATAAACATTTATTCCCTTCTTGCCTCTCCTATGTGATCTGCCTACCTTTGCATCTCCAATGTTTGCTTTTTTTTTAAACCCTTATTTTCTGTCTTAGAATGTATACTAAATATCTATCCTAATGCAGAAGAATGTTAAGGAGGTTAGGCAGGCAACTGGAGTTAAGGTGATTTGCCCAGGGTCACACAGCTAGGAAGTATCTGAGGTCAGATTTGAACCCAGGTCCCTAGCTGCCAAGTTACCATGATACTCTCTGTTACAAATTTTCAATAGTAACTCACTGACTCATTGCCTACCGAATTAAGTGCAAACTCTTTGCCTTGGCATTTGAGTCCTTCATAGTCTGGCTCCCAGTAAAGTATCCTGGTGAATATTTAACATCCAGCTCTCAAAAAGAAAGTGTATACCCAACATTTTTAAGTTTAATCTGTATTATAAATATTCTTTTGATGACTCTTTTAAGTCTAGATCAGTGATTCCCAAAATGGGCGCCACCGCCCCCTGGTAGGTACTGCAGTGATCCAGGGGAGCAGTGATGGCCACAGGTTCATTTGGGGGCAGTGAATAACTAGTTGTAAGGGGGCAGTGATAGTATGTGACAGGGGGTGCTAAGTAATATTTTTTCTGGAAAGGGGGTGGTAGGCCAAAAAAGTTTGGGAACCACTGGTCTAGATAATCAACAAAACAATAAATCAAACTCTGATTTGGGGCTTTTACTGATTTTCAAGGAGTAAATTCTCCCAGGTGATAATTTAACAAAGCATCATCTTGAGCTGCCTCTAGCACACCCCTCCAGCTTACCTTTCCAGCCTTAGTTCCCACTCCTGCATTTTGTATATCTCACATTCATTGTTCCATGTCTCCATCTTGCCTCTTTCCCATCTTCACATATTTGCACACATTCTCCTCCATTCCTGACATCAGCTCCCCTAAAATCTTTACTTGTTAAAATATTTCCCTTCTCTCAAGGCTCATTTGAGGTTCCATCTTGGATCATTCTAGTTAGAAACCATACCACCTTCCTTAACTATCTCTTGCCATTCTGTTTATGATAGAATAGCATAATGGTTACTTGTGCATATAGGTCTCATCCCTATACATTAACTTTGAGGGTGAGGACTAAATTATTTTCCATCATTATATCCTAACACAGTACATAAGCAAATCTTGCATATAATAAGCACTTAATATATGAAACTAGAATAGAATGGAATGGAATGAAATAGGAACAGAATAGGATAAATAATAGAATTCAATATTCTCAATTTTCTCTCCTTGCTGGGGCAAAAACACTTTGGCTTTACTCTGATATTCTAATTCCCTTCTATTCTTTTTAGACTGAATAAAATTGTTGCTCTAAAACTAACAGATCTAACACAGGATTCCCAGCTTAAATTTTTCTTTATGTACCTCTCAGAAATAATGTGTATTTTCAAAAGATAAGGACACCCATAATAAAAATGAGTTGCTTACAAATCCATTTTCCCTGGTTTTATTAAATGCACCATTTAGGTACATTTTAAAGACAAATCATTTACATCTTTGCACATTGCCTCCCAGTTCTGTGGAGGGAAAGTTGCTTAAAACCTTAGGATAGATATGGATGGCATGGAACAGTGTAGCCATGGGTGAATAGTGGGCTGGTGGGTTTTTTCCTCTCTCTTTACTATTAGGTCAAAATGCATTTAGTTCAGTTTATACCTCCAGTACATACAATTTAAAAAAAAACCCTCTCAAATATGCAAAACCAAAAAAAGAGGTAATGTGTATGTCCTATGCCATATAAAGCAAGGGATGATGGCTAAATCTATAAGAGAAATGAAGGAGCTGAACTTGGAGATCTGGAATCCAAGAAAGAAAGTTGAGATCAGGGGGCAGGGGGAGAGAGAGAGACAGAGAGAGACAGAGAAAGAAAGAGAAAAGAGAGGAGGAGGCAGACAGAGATGAAATTGTCATGGCAGCAGGATCAGTAGAAGCAGAGGAGTGTAAGTCAGGTAGACACGCAAGAGTGGACAGACATAAGCAATAGCTAGGAAAGGTATGAAGTGATGGGATAAGCCGAGGTCAGAAAAAGACAGAGAAGAAGGCTGAGACCAGACTTCAGAGCTATCCAATAAATGATGGACTTTTTCACTCAGCATGCTCCAACAAAGGAATGATGGGACAGGAATTAGCCAAACACACCATCTTTTTCTTCTATAAAGGGGATAATCAATGAGAAGTTGGGATTGCTAGAGAGTTAGAAACTATCACAACCCAGAACTCAAAGTCCTGTTGGGAGCAAGATTCCCTTCATGTCCGTAGGACCGCAGCAGTGTTGCAGAGTACCAGATTGCTCCTAGAAGGACAGAAGGAAGAAAATCCTTCACCCTTTGGCATTTTGTGGGCTTCCTCACATGGGTTAATCAGGCTAATATTTCAACCTATAAACTGGAAAATTAGGATCTAATATTTATTACTAGTTGCAGAAGTTGCCTTGCTATATGAAAGAAAGAGAATTCTATGCATCAATTAATCAAGCATTTATTAAGTGCTTAGTATATACCAGGCACTGTGCTGATACTGGAAATGCAAATACAAAGAATGAAACCATTTATATTTTGAAGGAACTTATATTCTGACATATACACAGAATAAATATAAAGAAAATAAAAATAAATATAAAGAAGGTGGTTAGGGAAGGAAGACATTAATATTTAGAGGGAGGACAGAGATCCGAAAAAAACTTTAGGTAGGTTGTACTTAATTTGTGTTTTGAAGAAAAAGACAGATTCTATGGGGCAGAAGTTGGAAGGTGTGCATTCCAGGTAAGAGAGATGGATGATCTATTTAAAGGTATAGAGATAGGAGATGGAATATTGTCTGTAACAGTGTTGGCAGACTTTTTTGAGTTCACATGCCCAAAGTGCAATTTTAAGTTGCCTGTGAGCCCTCTGAATTACCCCAGAGAGCAGAGGGAGAAAGTACTTGCTTTGGATGGCTGGACAGAGGTGCAGGGCATGCAAAAAATGTCCTTGGGCACTGGGAAGAGGAGGAACAGAGCAGCTCCCTCCACCGGTGTAGCATGTGTGCCAATGCTTTACCAACACTGGTCTGTAAGGAGCAGAGTACAGTATAGTAATATATATAGAAGATGCTTCAATACTTTTGATCATTTTAATATGTAAGAAGTTGAAACATCTGTGCTATCACAAGCAAAATAAAAATTTATGAATTAATAAAAAAACTGGAAAAAGTAGGATGCCATGTATTCATTTCATTTTCATGTTTCTAGGTAAAGAAATAAGGTTCATAAACTAATTGTATCTAATTATAATTAATTGTATTTGCTTGATTTAAATGACTAATTGTAATTTGTCTTCCTATTTCTTTGATTTTTTAAAATCTGAAATTGGGGAGAGGGGATTGATTATGAAAGTAACTATTTCTATCTATTCCCACTCTAATGAAACTTCATTAATCTTTAAGAATTTCATATATATCTCCTACCCCTTCCCTCAAAGACAATGTGATCTCAAGCAAACCATTTAACCTCTGGGAGTTTATTTCATCATTTGTACAATGAAGGTATTGTGACATCCCACTAAAGGACCCTCACAGCTCTGTGATTCTATGACTTATACAAAATCACACAGCAAGCTGACCCCACATTAATTGGAATCTAAGTGTTTTCATATTGCCTCCTTTCTTCAGCAAGTTCTTGGCACTTTGGGCAAAAATGCTAATTTTAGAAATCTTCCCCCTTTTAGCTTGCCACCTCCTTGCCCACCCCCACCCCCACCCCACCCCCACCATGTTTTATAGGAAGAAAATAGGAAGGGAAAACAAACTCTTGAATGTAAGGATATCCTTTCCTTTCTTTTTTTTTTTAACATTTATTAATATTCATTTTTGACATGGTTACATGATTCATGCTCCACCTTTCCCCTTCAACCCCCCCCCCCCCCCCCCCCCCCCC
>NC_058131.1:548975343-549029811 GCF_016433145.1 Gracilinanus agilis | reverse complement strand
GCCCAGCAGCTTCTCAGGTTTATCCTCGCTCTCAGTGTCTGTCTGAGATCTATTGGCTCCTGAGGTCTGAGTTCTAGTTTTTTCCAAGGTCAAGCCCCCTGCTGGATTCCCTTGCTTGATCCTCTGCAGGAGGTTTCTTTACAAGTCTCAGGGCGCTGCTTCCACAGTCGTATACCCGTCTGCACTGGTTCCCCACTTAGGCTTTAGTTCCTGGCTGTGTTTGCCTCCACCCACACCTCTGCTCAGCCGGCACCCACGCCTCTGCTCAGCCGGCACTCTGCGCCCAGCGTCCACTCTCTGCTCCCGCGCGCTCAGCTTTCGCGTGCGTTCTTGACTTAATGGGGTCCTAAGTCTTGCTGCTCTCAGGAACAGGTCCCGGAGCTGCTGATGACTCGATGGGTGCCCCAAACTTGCTCTATTTCTTTTTAGCTGGGTTCGAAGCTATAGGTGAGTGTGGAGGGGGTGGGGGTGGGGCGGTTGCTCAGCTCGCGATTTAAGGAGAGCCCTTTTTAGCCTGGAAATGTCTCGATTCCACGTACCTTCCACGCTGTGCCCTGTTGTGGGGTTCCTCCGTTCGTCTGGACTTGTTTTTATGTCCCCTTGAGGAGTTTTGTGTGTTTCGGTCAGGAGAGGTTAAGAGCTGCTTCTTACTCTGCCGCCATCTTAACCCGGAAAAAACTATCCTTTCCTTTCTTGAAGAAAGCCCTTTCTTTTCAAATTTCAAGACAAAGAAGATTTGATGAATAAAGTTGTAGAAGAATAAATGGTTTAAAAAAAAAAGACCAAATAGTTAATACAGTCCCAGATTATTTTCTTGCAACTTTTCAACAGATTAGAAGTATTTTAGCAGGGCTGATAATCCCATTCTAGGAGTTAGATAAAAGGGGGAAAAGTCCATGAGGCAATGAGATAAGGGTAGAACAGAGATGACTGACTTCCTTCTCAATTCCCTTCACTCTAACCAATGACTTGTAGTCTGATGTTCCTTCAAAATAACCCTTTGTCTTCTCTGAACAGGTCAAAGTATCTAGAGATCACAAAACTGTTATAAAATAGAAGGGTGTAGGAATTAACTGGGAAGTGGGGGGGGGGGATAGTGACTGGAATAGCTATTGGGCATACTTTTTAACTTTAAAAGGTATAAGGGAATTGGGAACAAGTGTGACTACACTATTCACCTTAAAACCTCTCTAGCTAAGATCAGAAAGCACACTATAATTGTTTCTTTCCAAAGAAGAGACTCAACAACAACAACAACAAAAAGGATAAATTCAGTGCAATTTAAAACATTCCTTTTGCTATTTTTTAAAAAAGTAAAAGGATTTTTTACATATTCCCAAGTCTTTCTTTCCCTTCCTCAATTTGTGCAGTTCACTGTACCCTTGAATGGTGATTTTGCTTTAATCTAGGCTAATAACATTACAAAGGATGGTTTCTACACCCCCCTGAAGCAAAGTATATTCCAGATGAAATTATCAATATATCTTTGCATATATAAAGAAAAGGTACTAGAGTCAGAAGTATCCTAACCTTTATGTTGAATTCAGTCATTGTTGGCTAAACACAGATTACAAGCAAAGCAAAAACATCGAAGTGAAATCCATTCTTTCAGTCCAGGGAGAGGAAATGTTTCTAGACCCAAAGGAAGTATGTGACATCCTGGAAAAACAAGTCCAGATGCCAAGAGTCATAATGAACAGCTGAAGCCTACATTATTGCTATGGGTATTATTTTAAATTAAGTCTATATATCCAGGGTTGGAAGGCACACAAATTTAAAATAATCATTCCTGGATTAGTGTTTGTTTAAAAGACACAGCCATAAACAAATTTGGTATCTGTATAATTAGAAAGGTGAAAATGAAAAAAATGACTCTAGTAGGTATCCGGAGAGATGGATTCAAGCTCTGATCCTGGCATTAACTAGCTGTGTGACACTGTATCTCTCTCTGTGTCTCAGTTTCTTCTTCTCTAAAATAAGGAGGTTGGAGCAGATAATCACATCATAAATTTAAAGTTGAAAGGGACCTTAGAGGCCATGTCATCTAACCCCTTCATTTTACAGTGGCCTACTTCATCTTTCATGCAGTCTGCTCAATGATCTCGAAGGCTCTTAATGTTCCTAAATTTCTTTGATGGTCTTTAAGCTCCCATTCAGCATTTTGAAATTCTAAAATGTGAGAAACATACATGTATTTTAATAGAATTTACAATTAGACATATAGATTTGATAAAGTAACGTTTATTTTCCAGAACCTAAAGCAGAAAATTTCAGGCCAGAGTACCTGTGCTATATAGCAGTACCAATGACTGAGTGTGATATTGCAGTCTAGCTTTACAAGTACTATACTGCAGATACTATGAATTCTAGGGATTAAATGAAATGAGCAAAATTCAATGATCTAAATATTATATTGCTAGACACTAAAGAAATTCCTTTGATCTGAGAATGGGGAGGTGAAGAACATGGCAGAGAAGGGACCTTTCGATGGCAAAGTGCTAAAACTTGTACTTTAACCCATTCTCATATCATACTTTTGAATTATTTACTTCTAAATCTTATGTAATGATTATCTGGGCATAAAGAAAATGATAAATTCAAACAACCCCATCAAAAAGCTGTTTGATAAGAGAAAGGAAGGAAGGATATGAGAACTACCTGTAGGTCATTGAGATTCAGATTTCTTATTCATATGTAGGGAACTGAGACAAACAGCTGCCAGTGAGCCAGGCTTTCTGATTGCCACCAGGGGCCAATGACAACTGATACTGGAATGGGACTTCTGGTTTCTTACAAACAAACCAGAGTAGCTGAACTGTGAACTATAGCTGTAGCTACTGCTATCATGGCCCAGAAGTTTCATTCCATTGTGCTTTAGGAATTCCCTGGCTTCACTCAGAAAACTGGGAAGATACCCTTGAAACAGTTTGGCCAGATGCCTAGAAGCTCTGTGTGGGAGCATTTAATTTTTCTTCTTTCTTCCATTTTTGTTATGTTTAATAAACTACATAGTCACAATATATATTGTATATATGTATGTATATATATACATTTTTGTATATTTTTGTATATTTATATTTTTTGTATATATAGATTATATAATACAAAATATAATATATATGTATGTATATTTAAGTCATGTGAATTTTGGAAGGCATTACCATAAGGAAAATAGTACAGGGTAAAGACTTTGATATTTTAAATTTTTTTTAGCAATATCCCTTGGCTAGACTCTGAACTTAGCCAGCAAGGTTTTAGACTGATCAGTGCCATCCTTTGAAGCTTATACTTCATAGTGGTAAGGAAGCAACTTAGGTATTTGTTGGCTGAGTGTCCTTCGGTGGCCAGAAGAGGTAGTATGGACTTTGGGGATACCAACACATGCAACAGAAAGGAAGAAAGATGGTTCCTGGGCTGCTGGCTTAAACATAACAACACCTAATAGACAGCTCATATGCTATTCTCCCTCTTTGGATAATTAATATAGTGACATGCTGTCTTCTTGTAGACTAAAAGAAGGCATCCCAAGAGGCGATTGCAGTGTCCCAAGTGTCATATATAGGCATCACACTTCCATATCTAATAATAACTCACATAGAGTGTGTTAAAGTGTGCAAAATACTTCCTACATTAGTTCATTTAGGTCAACAGCTCTGTGAGGTAGTTACCACAGGTATTATTACTCATTTTAGAGCTTTAAGTAACTTGCCCATGGGCATACAACTAATATTCTACCCAAGGAAGATCTTAAGCCAATTCTTCCTTACTCCATGGCTAGTGCTCTGCCCACTGAACCACATGGCCTCTCCCCACTTGTAGATGTCAGATCTGCATATCCTTTTCTTGCCCTTCTATAGCCAGAGTTTTCAACTCAAACTATTGGAGAAGTTGTTCAACTCTTGAGGATATATACCTTTAATTTTATGGTAGAAATAAATGGGAAAATCTTATTCATGTTATGGAAATTTGCTTTGTAGGTAACTTTGCTGAAACCCACCTTGTCTACAAATCAAGAGATGCTTGCAATTGGGTTGTTAAATTAATGTATATACCTTAGTTAATAATGGCAATTTACATTTATATAGTCTTTATGGCAACAATATGCTTTATGCATGTAAGGGTCGCAGGAATAAGACTTAATAATAAGGAACTAACCTATTCTATTCTTTTTTTTCCTTTTTTTTTTTCTTCCATAGTTTTTTTGACCTGATAGAACCAGGCTCCTCCAAGGTAAGATCTGTTTTTGTTATTCTGCAGCGGGATTATGAAGTGGTCATGCTTGTTTAGTTTGCTTTAAGTATACCTACAGTATTATTGGTGTAGACAGCTCTTGAGAGAAAAATCTTTCTAACCAATAAAGATCTGCAACTCATGGTCCCAAAAAATTATCTGAGGAACATATATAAGTGACTCACCCAGGGCCACATAGTCTATATGTGTCAAAGAAAGTACCTGAACTCAGGTCTTCCTGACTCACAGCCCTGGTCTCTATTATCTCCCACTTGCTGTACTTTTGCCTTTGTTTTTCCTATTATAGCCTTTCACTGTACCCCACATACATTAATGTGACCTTCGGAAGATGCTCAGAGTTGGAGTTTTTGTCTGTGGTATTTGTCAAGTGAGGAGCCAGGCAAATAAAGCGTGAGTGAGCCCAGGGGCTCCTAAGTGACTGCAGGAGAGAGAGAGAGAGGAGACAGCTTTTTGTCTTTGGGTTTCCAGCCTGATTAGCCCCTTTATGAGGCAGAGGACTGCTTGTCTCTGAAGCCGGATCACATGAGACACCTCCTTTGTGAGCCTCCATGGCCAGGCACTGCATTGTCCTCAAAGCCTTTTCTGGGAAGAGAAGAAAGAAAAAGTGGTTTACACCCTCCTCCCCACACCCCTTCCCCCGCCTCTCCCCTTTTCTGCATCAGGGCTCCAATACAAATCAGATGAAGATTTTGCAGAGGTCTTCCCACCAGGGTCCAACAGAGCTCAATTAGCCAAGTGGATCAACTTTCCAATAGTATCTGTCAAAAACAGAGATTGAGGGAGCCCTAATCTCATTAAGAAAGACAATAGAAACACTTTCCTATCTTGTTAGGAAATCAGGTTTCATTGGACTGCAACATCTGCTTTGTAAATGCAGGAAGTGCTCCCCAACCCTCCCTCCCTTCATCCTTCCCTCTTTTTTTTTTTTTTTTTTTTTTTTGTAGGACAAAGTTGTAAATGTTGAACTTCCTATTCCTGTATTGAAACATCGCAAATAGGGGACTCCTCCTTCCCTCCCTCCCCGCCCACCCCATCTCCTCCATCAAGCACTTTTTTTTGGTCAGATCTGAGTCTGAATGCACAAATTACAAGTAACAATAGTTACTCCCCCTGCCCCAAGCAAGTACTTAGCAAGTGAGGAGTAGGAAAGAGGGGTAGGAAACTGCCAGGCAGGCCCTAGATGCCCCCATATACCCCACTGTGTTTACAATCTTTGCTGGGCATAGGGAGGAGGGAAGCCAGTGGTTAGAAGAGCAGTTCTAAACTTCAGTGGTTCCTTGGATATATTTCAGTGGGTCTATTTGACTTGGGCCAAAAAAATACACCTTTTTTCATTACCAGACTTCTAACTGAATTTGAGCTTTTTCTGAGAGATCCTAAGAAGTCCATAGGCTTCACCAGACCATCAGAAGGATCCATGGCATAAAAAAAAAAAAAAGTTAAGAATCCCTGAGCTAGGGAATGATCGTGGCTATGGCAATTTTACCATCGTTTTTATCAATCAAAGGGAATTCCAATTTGATGTTCACTGCTGCTGTTTAAGCTATATTCAGTAAGGAACTTCAGGACCTCAGAAAACTTGAATCAGACTCATTCTGTGCTGTGCATTTAAAAAAAAACTATGAATAACTTTATGGATGCAATCTCTTTACAGCTACTTAATTATCAATGCAGATAATAAATAGTAGCTGGCATTTGTCAGCTTTGCAAAGTGCTTCACATACATTATCTCATTTGAAACCTCATGAAATTGGTATAACTAGGCAATAGGATTATTAATATTCACATTTTGCAGATGAGGATATTGAAATCCAATGATTGGCCCTAAGGCCTTCCTGACTCCAAGGCCAATTTCCTAACTTCTGCCATTGCTACCTTTCTGAATACCAGTTCTAGTGTCCAGTGTCTATTGGGCAGTTTAGTGCGGTGGAAAGAATGTTGGGTATGGAATCCGAGGACTTGAGTTCAAATGTGGACTCTATCCCTTGTATAACTGTAGACAGATCACCTAATGACTCAGAATCTTATTTCCTTCTTCCGTTGGATTGGATGACCTCTAAGATCCCTTCTAGCCATGATCCTTTGATTTTAAAAAAATCACCGTGCACGGTAGTTATCTTGCTAAACATACAGTACTACAAATTAATGCCTTTGAATTACAAAAGCTGCTTCAGATGAACAATTCTTTCAGCCTCTGACACTTTTTTAATTCTATAAATTGCAAGCATGATTTGTATAGCAAATACTGTGCTCTTCTTAACCTGATTGTAATTGGAAGAACCTACCAGTATGTATTCCACAAGTTTAGCTCATATGGAAGATGGAAACATAATTACAGTACAGGCAATCTCATCTATGGTAATTACTGTTGTCTCCATCAATCCAATTAACCAGGATAACTAACTCTGCTAAGTCACAGTTAGAAAGCTTCCTAGTTAAATTCAGGCTGCTGTCTAGATGGGGATTCATTTGCTAAAATATTAAAGAAATTGATAACAAATTATATGATGAAGGTGACACTAGATTCCTACTGTGTTGCCCTAGGGGAGGAATGTGGAGGTCACCCAGGATTCCAGGCTCTCACAATGGAGCACAAGTTCTAGTAGGCATTATTACACTGGATAGGTTTCAAATATAGACCTTGTATTTATGTCATCCCCATGCTGGCTGTATTAAGGGAAAGAAATAACAATATTATTAAATCAGGAACCTTCTGAAATATCAAAATATGTGGAGGGAGATGGATGAAAAAATGAAAAAAGCAAAAAAAAATTCAATTTGTAAGATTATAGATATGAAACTGGAAGGGACCTCGCTAGTCCATCTTTATTTTACAGAAAAGGAAACTGAGGTACCGGTAGGTTAAATGACTCTCTTATATAGGTTGTAAGATTTGAACCCAAATCTTCTGATTCTAGAACAAATGATCTTTTCACAATATCCTTTGGGATACTTTAAAAGGGGAATAAAAATCACTCACTGGTCAATTTCTTCTTGAGAAAATTGGTAATCAGGAGTAAGTTTTCAAGACCATAGGCTTAGTCAACATAAATGTCTTTTGCTAGTTTAACAAATCACAGTGATAATCAGTCAGAATCTATCTAGATGCTAAATCTAGATCATGTTTCTAACCCACTGCTTCTTCTAGCCCTTTATATCATGTTCTAATTTAAAAGGTACAGTACTTTTTTTTTTTTTTCAGTTTTCTCCCCAAATAGTGGCGAAGTTGACTTGCCCTGGACATAAATTCATTTGGTTCATATGGTAATAAGAGGCGAAGGGTCCTCAAAGGTCTATAAAATCATAGCAAAATGGAAACTTTTATATTTAAAAAACAAATGCCCAGCTTCTATATGTATGGGAGAACCAAGAAATTGATTTCTGGATATGTGTTTAGTGTTGAAAGAAATGAAGATAGTGATAATGTGAATCAGAAAGTGAACCTAAAAATAATTTATTTCTTCTAGTTGCATTTTTTATCTTTTTTGGTTTTCTTTACCAAAAGGCATGCTGTAATGAGGGAACTTTAAATAGACAGGTACTAGTGAGTCCCTTAACTCAATTTATTGCAGAACAGGTAAAAGAGAGGGGTGTCTTCTCTGGGTCTTAGTTGTTAACCATCCAGTGGTTCCATAGGTAAACTCTAATGTCTCTAAAAATGGTGACCTTTTGTATCTCATTTTTAAGTTTGAATTTTTAAGGAAAGATTAGTTATATTTTTAAAAATTAAGGTATTTTTGTTTCTTTAGTTTAATGAATGACTGGATGAAAGAATGATAAAAAAAATTTATTAAGCACCTACTATATCCAAGTTATGGTGTTTAAACACTGGGATGTTTAGTAGTAAAGTAAGACAATCTTTGTTCTCAAGGAGCTTTCGTTCTAATGGGAACAACAGAGGAGACTCCTGTGTCCAAGTTGAATGGAAAGAACCAGAGATCCTGTGAAGGTGCAAAACAGACCATAAAGCCCTTCTTTAAAGTCATTTCCATTGATAAAACTACATCCATTGTGCAGAACCAAAGACTTTGGTGATGAAAACTTTGTTTCTGATTCTTCAGTAACTTTTAATAGCTGAGGAAATAGAGGTTATATTCCCTTTAGATACAACTGTCATCTGGAATCTCTACCTGCAGAGATATTGTTCCCTTGGACAGTGGCTGTCAGGGTGGGCTGGATGAAGAGCAAGTGATCTTCAAGGTTCTCTTCTTCCAGGAGCTTCAGTCAAAGGGTCCTAGGCTATTATTCCCAGGGTCTCAAGGGAAGTGATGACTGAAATATCAGGGGTTTGATAAACCTGCTTCTCGTCCCTCTCTCAAGACACCTTGCTGAAATAAAAACAATGCCATTTGTGATTGAGTCTTTGGTAAATGTTAACTTTAAAAAATCAAATTAAATTACCTGGGCAAATGCCCTAATAAAATGAGTTGTGCATACGCTATCCTGGGCTTTCTTTCCTCTGACCTACACTCTCACCAAAATCCCCATACTGATCCAGGTCCAGCAGTCATTACATTCAATCCAGTCTCGTCTATCATTTGTTCCTTTCATGCATGACCCACTCATTCCCCATCCCCATACTGTTTTCATTTTCTTCTCCCTTTCTGCAGACTTACCATTAGCAATTTTAGCACCCAGGGCAAAGAATACAAAACATGTCCTCAAATCAGGGCTTTAAAAACAAATTCAGTTTTGAGGAGAGAGATTCTATGACCCAAACCCCCAAAGAAACAGAAACTGAGATCTTGGGTATACTGTGAGGCAGTTGCTAGAGAAGTTCTGGATGGATAAGCCCAATAGGAGGAAATTACCTGAGGTAAAAGATGCAGGCCTTGGAGAAGCTTGCTATTTAAATATTCTTGCTAACTGTACTCTAAGCTTAATTTTTTCTTTCCTACTTAAGTAGTGAAAGTGCTATGAATGCCCTTTAAATTTTGGTGCCTTGGAGCAAAGCTATATATATATATATATATATAAACCCTCTAGTTTTACAGCTCTGCCATTCCCTGCCTCTTCTCTGTCAATCCAAAAGACCCTTCATTGCTTGAGCCCAAGCCAGAATTCGATAAAAGAAGGCTTAGGGAACAAAGTCAACACTAGACTGGAGGCCTGGTGACCATAGCATGATGAGAATGATTGGCATTATATAGCACTTATTTTATAAAGTTTTTTTACATACATCATCTCATCTGATCATTTTTTCATCACAACACCCCTGGTGTTTCCAATACCAGTGGAATTATTTTTGTCTACAAGTTATCTCATACTGCTATTTTGCTCCTCCCTACAGGATTATAAACCCTTTGAAGACAGGCAAATGTCTTTGCCTTCTTTTCTATATGCTATTGACACAATGTCAGCTAAACTTATGGCTCTTAAAAAATATTTTTAGGGGGCAGCTGGGTAGCTCAGTGGATTGAGAGCCAGGCCTAGAGACGGGAGGTCCTAGGTTCAAATCTGGCCTCAGACACTTCCCAGCTGTGTGACCCTGGGCAAGTCACTTAACTCCCATTGCGTAGTCCTTACCACTCTTACCAGTTCTTACACAGTATTGACTCCAAGATGGAAGGTAAGAGTTTAAATATATATATATATATATACTTATATATATATATATATATATACATATCTTTTTAAACAAATGAATAAATGTGGTCAAGACCAATATGAAACCTGGGCTGACTCAAATTCTAAAGGCTCTACCAAATTAAAAAGTCACTTTTTAAAATTAAAAATAAAAATTAAAAAGTCACTTTTCATATTTAATAGGTGTGAGTTTCAGGGACTTGCAGTACTATTGTGATCAAGTGACCTTTGGAATGATAATGTTCAAATTGACTCCATTGTTTTCCATACTCCAGAACCCCAAACTTAGAATGCTTTTGTTGCTAGGCATTAGTGACAGAGGTAGTGATGGCCTGGAGTGATGGATAGAGGGCTAGCCTTGGAGTTGTGATACTTTGGTTCAAATCCATCTTTTAAAACACTAGTTGTGTGACCGATCACTTATCCTCTTAACACCCCCAAACATGATGAGCAGAGAGTTTTCCCAAATTGATAGTTGCCTACAATGAATGAAACCAAATGACTAATTGTCTACCTACCCTTCAGAATGGACCTTATGCAAGAAAAATATTTCCAATGACCAACCTTTCTGTCATCTAACAATGCTTTGGTGGGAGTTACGAGCCTGGCCTTTATGAACTTGTTTTTGTAAATGTTTTCATTATTGTATTGTAACATAATTGGTTTCCTTCCTAATCCTAAATATTTTATTTTATACATTGAAAAATATTTACCTCAAGAGGGATCCATTGACTTTACTGAAATAACAAAGAGGTCCACGATCCACATAAAAAATCTTAAGAAGTTCTGCCTGAGAAGAAGCAGGAAGCACAGACTAAAAAGCTCTAGCTAAGAGCATGACTGTTGGGTGAGGTTTTCTGGAACCAGAGCATTTATTAGATGGCCTTTGTGTTGTTTCTAGAACTTTTGAGCTAATGGGACAGGATATAACTAGTTCTCTCTGCATTTTCACAAGGGTAGGAAAAAAGGGCTAAATTTTCCAACTTAATAGTCCCCTCAAAGAACTCTAACAAACATTGTCTAAACATTTCCATATCTTAAATTCATCAAAATCTTTCCAGACCTTAGTTCTACTTCCTTAATTTGGGGGATGGATGAGGAGGGGGAAGCACTAGAATGAGGCCTATGCTATTGTTGTTTGTTTTTGTTTTTTTTACTTCATTATATCTATATAAGTGATTTTTGAATATCCAATTACCAAAGATTCTAAACATTCTGGAAAACTGTCTTTCAAATTAACTCACTCTCCCACCTCTGAATCTTCAACCATCCTTAAAGGACAGCCAGAAGATTAACTCTTCATTGAAGCTTTTCCTAATGCCCACTATCTATATAAGGACCTTTCCCCTTGGTTCTAGGATAATATTTTGTTTTGCATATCTTCAGCATGAAATGGTGTGTATTATGGTTTTCTCTGAAGATATCTTATCTACTAACTAGAATATAAACTCCAGGCGGACAGGGATGTGTTTTATCTAAAATATGTACATGCATTACCCCCATGTCTTTTATTAGCATAGTTCTCTACTTAGAATAGACTTTTAGGGGCAGCTGGGTGGCTCAGTGGATTGAGAGCCAGACCTAGAGAAGGGAGATCCTGGGTTCAAATCTATTCTTATACACTTACTAGCTGTGTGACCCTGGGCAAATCACTTAACCCCCTTTGCCTAGCCTTTACTGCTCTTCTGCCTTGGAAACAATAAACAGTATTGATTCTAAGATAGAAGGTAAGGGCTTTAAAAAAAAGATTTGAAGCTTAATAAATGTTAGTGAAATTGGCATAGCCAATGGACTCCCAAAGGACTCTCAAAATCCCTCAAAGGATCCTTAAAACACTGTGGCCCTGCTTGATGCCAAGAGATGTGATCAAGCAATCAGAGGGTCAAGGGACAGATCACATCCCTCCAAAATAGCTCACCTCTAAAATAACTGCACTTATCCCTGCTTCTCAACACTCTATTTTACCCCTCCATCCACCATGCAAATTCCCAATCTTCCCTCTTCTGAGATGGGCATGGGTCCTCCAGGGAAATGATAACCTAATCTCTATCCACCATCAAGAGCAACAATTGCAAAAGTGACATCCTATTTTTCCTCTACCTGCCTCCATAACCCCCCTCTCCACCCCATAATAAAATATTTACCTTCTACCCCTAAATGATTGACCCTTGGTTGCAGTTAGGGTAGGTTCTGCACTCTAGGACAATGACTAGTAAAAGCACACCTGCCACCCTGCCACCCACCCTGCCTCTTTCATTTGGGGGAATAAACGGGAAATGATCTGTCTCAGAGCTCTCATTATATTATCTTTCTCCCTGAGGCCACCCATTTTTACTGACAAGGACACTACCATCTCTTCTACTACTCAGGCTCACATCTTCAGTGCAATCCTCAATTCTTTCCTCTCCCTCACCAAATCTTGTTCCTACATCTACCTTTCTCACAACCATCTCCTTCTCTTTCCCTCATAATCATTATTCCATTTCAAGCTCTCCTTTCTCACTTGGAATATTATAATAGTTTCATAATTGATCTCTTGGCCTCAAACCTCTCTTTCAGTGCATTTGCCATGTCACTGTTAAGGTGATATTCCTAAAACACAGATCTGGCCATGTCATTCTCTTACTCAAGAAACTACAATGGCTCTCTCTTGATTTGAGAGTCAAATATTCTTTCATCTCTTCTAAAATTTTTTGGGGGCAGCTGGGTAGCTCAGTGGATTGAGAGCCAGGCTTAGAGACAGGAGGTCCTAGGTTCAAATCTGGCCTCAGACACTTCCTAGCTGTGTGGCCCTGGGCAAGTCACTTAACCCCCATTGCCTAAGCCATACACTCTTCTGCCTTAGAACCAATACATGGTATTGATTCTGAGGTGGAAGGTAAAGGTTTAAAAAAAGAAATAATAATAACAATAAAATAAATTTCTATGTTTGTATAAGATTTGTAATGAATATAATTATTCAAGTAACAGTACATACATTTAATTTATAAATAGGTTAACGAATACATTTTAGGAGCAAGCTCACAATGTTTTTTTTATTGAGGGGGTCCATAATTTTAAAACTTTGGAAACCATTGATTTATTCTACCACTATCCCAATGTCCTAATTTATAGATAAAGAGAGTGAAGAATAATGTGGTATGAGAAGAATAATGAGTTTTGATGTCCAGGGTCATATTGACAAATGAGAGAGGTAGGATTTGAATCCAGATCCTCTGATTTTAAAAATGATGTGCTTTCCATGATATCTCTAAAGTACTTGTGATACATTATAAATTGTAGGGCTATTAGCTAGAAAATTATTATTGCTCAGTTGTTTCATTCATGGCCAACTTATTCATTACCCCATTTGGAAATTTCTTGACAAAGATGCTGGAGGGATTTGCCATTTCCTTCTCAAGCTCATTTGACAGATGAAGAAACTGAGACAAATGGGATTAAGTGACTTGCCCAGGGTCACACAACCAGAAATTTTCTGAAGCCAGATTTGAACTCAGGTAGAGGAGTTTGCTTGGCATTCTATCCACTGCACCACCTAACAGCCCTTGCTAGAAGATTACTTCTGGCTAATAGGTCTATCATCTATGAAGCCTAGAGATGTTAAATAGCTTCCTTCAAGGTCACACAGTTAAATGATAGTAAATTTGACTTAGAATCAGCTCTCTGAACTCACATTCAAGTTTTCTTTCTACTCTCTCTGTATGGTTTTCTCTTCACTGGCATAAATAAATCACTGTCTATTTTGAAAAACAGGTGCGAAAGGATGCTTGACTCCAAAGGTGAAGTACCAATGCTTTAAAGAAAGCATTCATTGAACACTGGACAGGTGCAGTGACCTTAGCTTAAGCTATCATCCTTTGTTTTCCATAATAGACTTGTGGGTAATAGTGTCCTTATTAATAAAAGAGCAGCCTTGGAGGATGGAGGGAGATGGGCCGTTAACCTGGTTGACCTCTTGCCTTTTGACACACTTTGTGCCCCTGCACTAATAAATAGTGTTAATGAAGCATTGGGTCCAGTGCTCACTGGCATTTCTCAGCCAACAAAGAAGCTGGCTGGGGCTGTGCAATAGCTTTTGTAGACCTGCTGGAAGACTATGAAATGGGTTATAGGATTATGTTGGCTCCTGGCCAGCCATGTCTCAGACTTCTCTGCCTCTTATCCGTTCTGTTTCTCCCTTCCTGTCCTTCTGCAGAGCTCCGGGCTCTGTGTATGAAATAATTGAGGTCATAATTTGGCCCCTGAGAATGATTTCCCCCCCAAGATTATCATTTAAAAGTTGTCCAATATGAATGTAAACAAGAAGTCTGTTCTTTCCACAGTAGAGATAACATTACAGAAAGGCTTGTTGGTGTGCCAAGTGGGAAGGACCTCAAAATCTCTGCTATTTCACTTGAAGGGACTTAGTGGAAACTTATTTGTCCAAATGATGGGAAAGGTTTTTACAGTCTGAAATTCACAGAGTAGTCCTATTCATGAACTCTCTCTTTGCTGATAGCTCCCATTTTTAGATAATAATAAAAATAATAGCTGCCATTTGTAAAGGCTTTTTGAGGTTCTGTGAAGAATTTCACATACATTATCTCATTTTATCTTCTGACAGTCTTTTTAGTAAGGATCATGGGATTATAGATTCTGAACTGGAAGGAATCTTAAAAATAATCTATCCTAATTATCCTCATTTTACAGACGTGGGAATTGAGACCCAGAAAGATTAAGGGATTTGCCTGAGGCCACATAGGTAGTAAATGACAAAAATGGAATTTGAACACAGTTCCTCTGAAGTACCAAAGGTAATATTATCCCCATTATAGACATAGAGAAACTGAGGCACAAAGAGATTAAATTATTTGTCCATGGTCAATAAGTATGGGATTTAGGCTTTGAATATTGGATTTAGGATTTGAACCAAGTTTCTCCAGACTTTTAATCTAATACTCTACTTGCATAAAGTTGCTCTGTCAACATGCTACTATACTGCTGGTGGAAATAAATATTGATTCTAGAAAATAATTTAGAATTATGGAGAAAAAGTAAGTATAACTTTGGACCCAGAAATCTTACTACACAAAGGATATCAAAGACAAGAAAGGCCCCATGTATACCAAAATATTCATAATAGCATCTAATATGACAGCAGAGAACTAGAAATAAAATGGATGCAAATGACTGAACCAATTGTGGTCCATGATTTTAATGGAATGCTATTGTAACATAAGAAAAATGAATAAGAATGCAGGGAATGATGGGAAGGCTTATATGAACATATGCAAGATGAAGAGAGCAGAACCAAGAAAACAATATGCACAATGGCAAACATTGTAAATAGGGTAATATGGTAAAATTAAATATTATAGAATTATAATGAACAAGCTTAGACCTGGAGGAGAGACAAAGAAATATACCAACCTCCTTTCACTAAAGATATGGAGTACTATGAGTATGGAATTTTGCATACTATTAGACATGATCAATGAATGTATCAATTATTTTTGCTGAATTGTTTTTTAACATATTACAAAGGAGATCTTATGGGAAGGAAAAACACATTGAGAAATGTACATGATTAAAAATCAAAATGTATCAATTAAACCTAAAATTAATAAATGGAGTTCTCCTGTCCGGTGGCATTTCACAATGATATCATTAACATATCATGACTAGATCCTATAACAAAATCACAAAACCCTATTGTAATATTATTCAAGCAGTTACAAAGTATAACATTAAAAAAATCATTCAGATGGAATTATTTTAGTCTTGTAACACCATTCCACATAATTTCACCTATTTTTTGTGTAAGAAATTAATGGCATTAGGCAAGTTAGATCCATAACTGCCCTCATGTCTATTCCGAACTTGCCCTCATTTAGTAATAAAGACAACAGTAATAGCATATAAGTCTCAGAGGGTATTATTTTTCACCAGAAGCTTCCCTTTATGTCACCTGTGACCAGAGAAATGAGATATTGTTCATTCTGTTTTGTTTTTAGGAAAAGTTAGTTAGAATTACATTCTAGATTTGGTGCTCAGAATTTACCCCAAAGCAATTTTTTTCAATTTTTGTTTTCTTTTCTTTTTTGTTTTTTTTTTTTAAACCCTTAACTTCTGTGTATTGACTTATAGGTGGAAGAGTGGTAAGGGTGGGCAATGGGGGTCAAATGACTTCACACAGCTGGGAAGTGTCTGAGGTCAGATTTGAACCTAGGACCTCCCGTCTCTAGGCCTGACTCTCAATCCACTGAGCTACCCAGCTGCCCACAACTTTTGTTTTCTGATAGAGCACAGAACCTGGACTCTTGTGTCCTAAGTTCAAATCTAACCTCAGACATTTATTAATTATATAATTCTGAGTAAGTCACTTATCTCAATTTCCTTATCGGTAAAATGGGGATAATATTTATTTCCCTGAGTTGCTAAGAGAATAAAATGAGGTGATATTATAAAACATCATGCAAACTTTTAAGCATTATGTTAATAATTATTATTTTTGTTATCTATTTTTCAACCCACAAAACTGACTGGGTGGCTCAATGGACTGAGAGTCTAATCTAGTCTCACTCATGATGGCATAGAAGATTCCTTATGTTCTCAAATACCAGAATAATAGTGCCTGAAGGATTTTCAGGCTTGTTGGAAAGGCAGAATAGAAAGTCAGTACAAGCCTGTCATGTGAGGACAGCCTCCCTTAGCTAGAGGCTCATTCCTAGAAAGCTGATCATTGTGTTGTGATTTTTTTTTTTATTTTGGCCCTAGCAACTTATAGAATAAGATAGAAGAATGGAAAGGTTTTTCTGTTCTCTACTGATTTTCTTTCTGATGTGGAACACCATCTTCCCAGTCACCCAATCTTGAAATCTCCATTGACCACGTTGGTAATAATTTACTCTTAGAGAAATGGAACTACTTCCATTTGGAAGTTTTTTGTTATAAATGAAATATGAAGACATAAATAGGTGGCCACTAAATGGAATTGTAGCTCACAGATTCTTTTCTGAGAAGATAATAAAAGGAAGTTGATTTCAACAAGTACATCAAACACCAATAAGAAGTATCATTTTGGAGATCTCTTAGCCATCTTATTTTGCAATATTGATGATAACATAAATCAGTGGACCACCAAGTAGATAACTGCAGTTTATATGAGATGACATCCTTTGCAGAGAATGTTGAATTAAAAAATTTAATGGAGAACTCAACAAGATCTTCTAAACAAAGTCAAAGTATGCCTAATCCCAGGCGACTTCAGTTTAAAGATGGATATGAGAAAGGATCTCAAAAACTCATTGCAAAAATGTGGTTCAGGATTATAAAGTGGAAAAGGATGTAGTTTTGTGGACAGCTCAGAAGCCTCATACCTGTTCATCATTACTACTTATTCAAGAGTGAAAACTGAAGCCACTTGATGTGAAGAACATCAAACAAGATGAAAAAAATATTTAAACTGAATATGCATTAATGGAGAAGAAATAGCTGTTTACAGATGTAGCTGGCATTTCAGAATGAGTACCAGTGGGCCATAGATTTAGAGCTGGAAGGGACCTCAGAGATTATATAGTCTGACCCTTTCATTTTACAACTAGGAAACTGAAGACCAGTTTAAGATTAAATGACTTAGGGCAGCTGGGTAGCACAGTGGATAGAGTGCCAAGCCTTAGAGATAGGAGATCCTAGGTTTAAATTTAACCTTAGATACTTCCTAGCTGCATGACCCTAAGAAAGTTACCTAACCCCAGTTGCCTAGCCCTTACCACTCTTCTGACTCAGAATCAATAGATAGAAGGTAAAGATTTTTTTTTAATGGAATAACTTGCTTAAGATCATCCATATAGTGGTGGAGCTGAGTTTCTAGCTCAGGTTCTCTGACTCCAGTTCCAGTGCTCTTCCACTGATCAATGATACTGTCTCTGCATACTTAAATCATAAAATATTTAGAGCAAAGGCCAAAATCAATACTAAATTAGAAAAGGGGACAAGATGAGAAGACAGGATGTGTGACTGACATGGTTCTCATCCAACCTGTTAAACAAGCTGTTGATGAAAAATGAGAAGTGAACAGAAGTAAAGCCATTATTTTTTAGACATGTTTAACTGATGTAAAACAGTTGTCCCTCAAGGAGGAGGCAGAAAAAGTCCAGAACTCAACTTAGCCTGTAATCACTTGAAGAGAGACATGGAAGCCAAGGCCAACACTGCATTAGAGTACAGAACAATACCATACAAGTTGATGGAAGATTAAAAGCAATATTGACTGGAAAAATGAAAAGCAATGAGGCTGAAGAGAGATTGGCATGCCACCCAGCTAAGCCAGATCCTCCCAAGAGTTTTGTAGATAAAATCAAAAGGGGAACAACTAATAGACAACCAGTGGAATAGATCTACTTCTGGCTTTGTGATTATCTTTCTTCACTACTAATGAAGAGACCACCATATTTAGACTCAACCTCCTCAGGACTCAGTGAAGAATAAGGAAATAGTGATCCCACTAAAGATCATAAAAATAAGGATTGATTTTTGTACTATCTTATCAATAAGGAAAAACATTACAAAAAAGGATGGAAAAGATCACTCGCATGACTTCTACAAACAAAAAAATATCCAAGAAGGTATCAGCAACTACCCCTTCATAAGCTTACTTTCTCATGTCATCAAAATATTAATGAGAATATGTTCATGCAACAAGGCTATGTTTGATGAAAAAATAAGATATGAATAAGCAATGGGTTGGGGGCAGAAAATTTGCTACAAAAAAGCTCCTTGGGGTCCTCAATAAATTTTTTTTAAACCCTTACCTTCCATCCTGGAGTCAATACTGTGTATTGGCTCCAGGGCAGAAGAGTGGTAAGGGCTAGGCAATGGGGGTTAAGCGACTTGCCCAGGGTCACACAGCTAGGAAGTGTCTGAGGTCAGATTTGAACCCAGGACCTCCTGTCTCTAGGCCTGGATCTCAATCCACTGAGCCACCCAGCTGCCCTCAATAATTTTTTTAAAAGTATAAATGGGTCCTGAAACTGAAAAGTTAATTATCACCAGTACACAGAATTCTTAGGCAAGGAAACTCCTATGCCACTGCGGGACAGTATATTATCTGCAGATTATAGATTTAGAGATTTTCCTAGGGCGCTGAGAGGTTTAAGTGACTTCCTGGGGTCACACCATCAGATATTAGAGGAAGGACTGAAACCTTGTGGGTCTAAGGCCACTTCTTTATCCACTATACTACCCTGTTTCAACCTTCAAGTCTACGATCCTATGGCATGTTGAAGGAACCAAAGAAATGCCCCCAGAAGTTTGCTTTATATAAGATATTAACACAAAAGATGATTTGCAGACATGGTGAGTTACATCTGAAAGGTGAGGATTCACACTAAAGAAATAGTGGAAGCACTGAAATATCAAAGTGGATTTATTCAACAGTAGTAAATACCACAGATCCCTCATAAAGGAATGCCCACCAGCCATCCACCACCCCCCCCCCTCAGCATTTAAAGAGTCCCTTATCAAAATTCTCCTCCCCTAAATACTAAATATGTCCTTTATGAATTCTACCAATGGTTGCAATTACAAAATTTTAAGTTGAGATTTTCCCTGGAGAAAATTTTGCATCATTTCCATTTCTCCTCAGGCATCTTTTCAGCTTCCCCGAGGTAGATGCATTTTGAATTTCACTTTATCAATTATATGTGCTCCTCTTGTCTGTAAAGGGAACACCTGTATGTGGAATCATTTCCTACTCTGACTTCCTTTATGAGTTCAAGCATGTTCTGAGGGGGGAAAAACATATTTTATGTAAAGTAGTAAAAATGATACTTAGCCTTCACTTTTATTTCACAGAAGATTCTGCTTTTGCCGGCCCTGTCTGTGTATATTTAATTCTCTCACACAACCTATTCAAGGAAAGTCGGCCAAAAGACCGAGACGCATAGGATGGATGCGATCCATATGACCACGATGTACTCATTGAGAACACATGTCTGGTGAATACCACATACAGTTCATTCCCCCTTCCTTGAGGTGCTCAGTGACTCTCTTGGTCTTTGAAAGTTTAAGTGACCAGTGTCCGGGCTGCTGATGCCACTGGCCAGGTAGGAAGTAGGACTGCTCACAGACCAAATCCCTTAGCGCCGCTTTGTTGTTTTTTTTTTAAGTTTTATTATTGCATTTTGTTTTTATATCACAGCCATTTCCCCTTAACCACTCTGCCTCCATTACACGCTCCTTTTGAGAAGAAAAACATGTAAGTCGAGCTCACTGGCAAAGTAACCGAGTCTGGCAGTACATCCGACATTTTACAGCCGATGCGCCCTCCACCTCTCTACAGAGAGGAGGTACATAGATTTCGTTATAGGTTCTCTGGGCCCGACATGGTTGCTTACATTTCATCAGACTTGGACTGCCTTCTAGGACTGCTCTTGTTTACATTATCCCAGTCATCATGTAGATTTTCCTCTTGGCTCTGCTTTATGGAGCTCTGGGTCCATTCACATAAGAGTACCCAGACTCCTCTGAACTCTTCATTTTCTTAGTTTCTCGTGGCCCAATAATATCCCATTACATTTATGTGCCATGGTTTATTCAACCATTTCCCTCACCAGTGGTAGAACTGTATTTTTCACAGAACACACCAGTTTCCCTGGATACCATACCATACCTAGTTTTCAATTGTTTATTGTAGAATGTGAAGAGGGACGGGTCTTAAAAAAAAAAAAATAAAAACAACAACACACAACAGACACATGTAAAACCTAAAACCTGTTCAAAAGACCTTTTTTAAAAAAAATCAGTTCTCAGTATTTAGATATACTCACATTAAATCAAGTAGTCATTAAGGGACCACTTAGTTTAACATTTGAAGGTGCATTTGCAGGTGTTAATTGACCCCAGAGGGGGTCCTTTGAAGTAAATTCTACTTCTAGAACTTAGCTGAAATTTGATTTTTGTTCCAGTAAAAAATTACACACACACACACACACACACACACACACACACACACACACAGGTTATCTAGATACCTAAATCAAACCACTGCTTTAATTGATTAAATGCCTGTTAAGTAAAAATGCTCAAAGCAATGTGAAGTGGTATATTCTTTTATATATTCAATATCTAGTATATATTATACATATACATATCTATAGCTATGCACACATAACACACACACACACACATAGAGCTATAGGTAGAATATATCTTAGCATCCTCCTTGTACATAGCAAATATTTCTATTTCTCTTACTCTGGGCCTGTGAGGAATATTTCCTACCAGATAGCGTTTATTCATACTAACTTATCCATTCCTACCAGTTATTTACTCTTGATACTATTTTTCTCTAAACTCATAATACAAATAGTGATCTAGTGCCCTACAATAGGTAGGAAGGGATTTTTCCCCCATCAATTGCTTCCTTTTCCATGTCTGTAGAGCACAGTTTAAATAAATATGGAAATACAAATAATGGCCATTTCAAAACAACAGCTAAAGTGGAAAGGAGAATGAAAGAAAATAGAGCAGAAAAAGTAAATGGCAAATCTTAGTGCTTGCCCTCAAATAGATTTACTCTTTCCAAAAAGGGGATTATATGTTATGTGGCAGCTAAGAACGCTTAAGAACAACTTGATGTGACCAGAGGTGAAATTTTTATATGGTTGATGGTTCAACAAAGTCCAGGCTTTTTCCTACAATCCTTAACATATCAGTTATTAATGGCAAAGAGCTCCTAAAACTCCAGAATAATGGAAACAACTTAGAAGGGATTGGTGTCAGTTTGACACTTTATTATAATAATAAAAGCTTACTTTAATATAGTGTTTTGAGATTTATAATGTACTTTAGTCGTAGCAGCAAGGCAAGGTAGATAATACAAATTTTATCCATATTCAATTCAACAATACTTATTAAGTACCTTCTAGATATAAAACTTAGTGTTGGGCACTGGTACTATAAAGGCACTGTCCTCAAAAGTTTATATTCTTTTGACATTTCCACTAGGGTAAAAGGGAGAGGTGTATGCTGTTCTTTCCCCCTTTTGTTAGAGTTTTATCCCTTGGAAAGAAGGTAAAAATTAAGAGGAGGGGTAAAGTTTAGACAAGACTTCCTAGAGGAGTTAAGACACCTGAGCTGTCTTCCAGGAAAATAGTAATTCAGAAATGTGGAAATTAGGAAGTTCATTCCAGATTTAAGGGAGGAATTGTACAAAATACGAGTTGATGAGAAATGGAAATTCCAAATAAAGAGAATAATTTGACTTCAATGTGAAGTGTATGAGAGAAACTAATATGAAATCAGCCTAGAAAGATGACTGGAGCCAAATTGTGTAGTCCCTTAAATATTTGACTTAAATATTTAAATACATATGGGGATATTATTTTTCCCTTATTATAATGAGAAAACTGAGACTGAGACTTAGATGACTTGTTCAAGGTACCATAGATAAAATATATCTGACACATTTTTTACTCCAAATTTTACTGAATTTTTTTACTCCAAATCTCCTGACTCTAGGTCAGTCAATCTTTTTACTATATCAGTCTGTCTTTCCATGGTGAACTCCACTTAACAGTTCTGGCTTCTTCTTTGTAGATGAGATGTTAACACATCATTTGGATATTTTTCCTTTTTATTTGTTCAGAAAACATCTGTTAGAAATCTGCCCATTTGCCTAATATTTACAAATAGGTGTGAAAACATGAAAAAATACTATAAATTTTATTTCCCAATTTGAAAGTATCCTCAATTATTTCTGATGCAGCAAGAGGATGTTCCAAATAGCCCACTTACATGAAAAGACACTGGTAGTCAGTGTCACATTTGAGCCAATACATACAGATCACGCCCAAGCGATGGTATTTTAGACTGATCAATAGAGAATGGTGTAGAGTAGACTGAAGTTCAGGTAGGTTCATAGTTCAGGGTGAAGGAGAATTGGGTTCAGTTGAGTTGTCAGAAAGGATAGGAAAGGAAAAAAAAAACTAAGAGTAATGGAAGAATGAAGATGGCAGTAGCAACCCCAAACATTTACTTGGGGTTTAAACATATATATATATATATATACACACACACACACACACACATATATATGTATATATATATATACATATATATATATATAAGACAATGGTGTACATTCTGGGGTTACAAATATGAAAAAAAGATAAAGTCCTTGTCTTCAAGGAGATTACAATGTGAGAGGAGGATGAGGCACTGGAGTATGACAGATTCCCCTCTCTTAACAATTTTTAGCTTTCAGGTTAATCTATGGAGTTCTCAGCTTTCAATCATGACCTACATGTGCAAATATTACCTTAGATACTTAGTAGTGTGATGATGGATAAGCCTCCAAGCCTGAGTTTGCTAATCTCTAAAATGGGGATAATAATATGTGATGGTGTGGCGGTGGTTGTAATTCAGTCATTTTTCAGTCAAGACTGATTCTTCATGACCCCTTTTGGGTTTTTCTTGGCAAAGATACTGGAGTGGTTTGCCATTTCCTTCTCCAGTTCTTCCTGTAGACGAGGAAACGGAGGCAAAAAGGGTTGAATGACTTGCCCAGAGCCACACAACCAGTAAATACCTAAGGCCAGATTTGAACTCAGAAAAATGAGTCTTCCTGACTCCTTCCCCAGTACTCTATCTAGTTGCCTATATATTCTACTATTTGTGCTACTCACCTAACTGGGTTGTTGTGAAGAAAGCCCTTTGGTGAGCCTAAAAGTACTCTAGTAACATAAGTTATTATTATTTAACTAAAACAACACTCCTTTTGTTTAGCACCATTAGGGAATGACATGTTCCATAGAAGCGACTTTTCCAGATGACTGAAGCTGACTCCTCTAAGTGCCAAAACTTTTTTTTATTTTAATTGTGACCTTTTTTTAAATGGAATTCTTTCTGAAATGGATTACCACACACTTTCCTGTCTGCTTAAACAGAGCTTATTGAACATATTTTAACCTTTTCTTGATGACTTGGAGTCGTCAATGATTGTACTGAACTTTAATGCAGTGATGCCCTTAGAGGCTGCTGAGGTTTGTGGAGCTGTTTGCCCCTGCTAAAAGGCCTCGGGCTGTTACTTATTTTGCATCTGTTTTAATATCTTTTCTGCCTCTTCCCTCACTGGCTGTCTTCAGGGGTCGCTTCTCCAAGTGTTCAGTGATTGCCCTGACAATGGCCCCTCTCTTTCTCACACGCTATGGGCCAGGAGACCAACAGACCACATTTGTTAGTCTTATACCTAAAGTAAGAGTAAATGGATTCTGACCAAAGTCCATCAAGATTTTCCTATGAAATCTAAGATGTTCGTTTCGCCTTCTGAAGACCTCTTTTTGCTTATTCTCAGAGTTTCAGCCATATTCCAGATAGATAAATTACTAAATATATTATCTCTGGATAAGTGAGGTGCTACTGTACCACTGAGGCATTGGGGTGCTACAATGGATGGAGTACCAGGCCTGGAGTCAGGAAGACCTGAGTTCAGATCTTACTGGCCTCACATACTTACTGGCCCTGTGACCAAGTCACTTAACCCTTTATGGTTCAGTTTCCTCATCTGTAAAATGAGCTGTAGAAGAAAATGGAAAAGTATTCTAGTATCTTTGCCAAGAAAACTTTAAATGGGATCAAAAAGAGTAGGGCAAAGCTGAAAAGTGACTGAATGATAACTGTACCATTATTCCCATCAAAGTTCCTTATTATGCATCAGCTTTCTACAATTGACCTTCTTTTCCAGGACTTAGACTTACAAAGACATCCTAGGTCATGTGAAAAGGGGATTAGCCACAGCAATAAAAGCATCATATTTAATAGTTTTATTTTAACAGATTAAAAATGATTTGTTAAAAGTCCCAGTGAGACAGTAATCAAAGTTGTCTCAGAAGGATGTCCATCAAAACCAGGACTGTCTCTTTAATTTTTTTTCTTTTTTAAAAAATTCATATGATCTGTCTTAGTAAGCAGTAGGCCATGGAGGTTAAATGACTTGCCCAGGGTCATACAGCTAGGAAGTATCTGAGGTCAGATTTTAATCCAGATCCTTCTAGCAGCAGACCTGGCTTTCCATCCACTGAATCACCTAACTGCCCCCATCTTTTTAAATATAATTGAAATAGATAATGTTTCTGATTATGTAAGTCCAAGTACCCCTAAGTAAACATTAGGATTGTGGCACTCAATGAAATTCATAGCCCATAAGCAAAAAAAATCAGAAAAGGCTCTCCTACTTATAAAATAAATATCTCATTCTCCAAGCTTTCTGGAATGCAAAGGTTACTTGAACAGGATTTAACTGAAGAAAGTACAGAATGTAAAGGTAATATTCACAGATCCTCAGAGGTTTCCAATAACTTTATGGGAAGACAGTGTGTTTATTTGAGAAATATCCCCTAAACTTAGTGTGTTCTTTTGCTACAGCAACTCACAAAGACTATTTGCTAAGCCAGGGCAGGATCGCTGACTGTGTAAGAGGAAGAAGTATACACACTAGCAAAATCATAGATCTTCGGAATTATTACACAACTACAATTGATATAGGGAGACGAACAGCATATTTTTTTGACAAAGTTTTTGTAAATTACAGAATGTCTGATCTGAAAGAGACCTTTGACATTATCTGGTGGATATCATGGACCTCTTTGGCAGACTGATCAAAGCCTATAAACTCCTCAGAATAATGTTTGTAAAAGCAAAAAATAAAATATATAGGATTTCAAACAAAGTCAATTATATTGAAATACATTCATCAAAATATATTTTTAAAAACAGTCTCTGAAATCTGGCCTCAGATATTTCATAACTGTGTCCCTGGGCAAGTCACTTAATCCCAGTTGCCTAGCCCTTGCCTGTTTGTCTTAGGGTTGACTAAGACAGAAGGTAAGGGTTTTAAAAATTAGTTAATTTTTAAAAAGAAAAAGAAAAAAAATTCATACATCTCAGTTTAAGAACTCTTTATCTAGTCCAACCACCTCATTTTACAGGTAAGGAAACTGAGGACCCAAAAGATGTGTGATGTGCAAAGTCACACAGCAAATAGGTAGCTAAACTAGGATACAAACCCAAATCTTCAGTCCAATACTCTTTCTACTGTGCTGTACTTCCTTTCTGAGCTATCATCCTTACAAAAAAGGAAAAACCAAATTCTTTACAAATTCCAGAAACTAGGAATGCCCTGTCAATCAATCCCCTTTTGGCAACCTGGTCTCTAAGAAATCCATAGAGAAACAGAAAAACTATTTTAAACAGTACCATCAATATGAATGCAAAATGTGTAAAGAATTATGAGCATGATTTCCCCAGCTGCTCTCTCCCAATTCACCTTATCCTCCATGCTGACTAATTTCCAAGCACATCATCATAGTATGTGAGAGTTGTATGAGGCAGGATATGACTCTTCCCCTCCTCTCTTCTCCCCCCTAATAGTGAGAACAATAATAATCTTGCTGGTAGAAATGACTAAACACAGACAGAATCTGTTATATTAAGTGCCCCAAACTCTATCTTGAGTTTGCAAACATGAATTAATTCTTTCTCATTCATTTCCCTCTTCCTTTTTGTATAACTTCCTGCTCTCTTGGGAGGGGAGAGGATATACTGACTCAAAGTCATTTAGCCTCTGTCAGGATTTGGGGAAAGGAAATGCGATAGCTGGGCCAAGAAGGTGACACCAAGAATTGTTCTGGTGAACCTAAGCTTGCTCCAAGAACTGTTCCAGTGAACCTAAGCCTTCTGGTTAGTTGAGATTGTGGAAAATAATCATGGGATCCAAAGCTAGAAGGGAGATGGAAAATAATCTAATCCAAACCATCTTTTTCCAGATGGGGAAACTAAGGTCTAGGCAGCAGTGATTCCCAAAGTGGGCGCCACCGCCCCCAGTGGGTGCTACAGCGATCGAGGGGACTGGTGATAGCCACAGGTGCATTTGGGGGCGGTGAATAACTGCAAGGAGCAGTGATAGTATGTGACAGGGGGAGCTAAGTAATATTTTTTCTGAAAAGGGGGCGGTAGGCCAAAAAAGTTTGGGAACCACTGGTCTAGAGTCTAAACAGCTTGGCCAAGGTGACACACAAGGTAATAAGTTAGCAGAGCTAGAAAATAAACCCAGATCCTCAGGCTTCAGATTCTTCCCTCTTTGTCACCTTTCACATAGTTAACGTCAATTTATTATAGTTATGCCTTCTTTTCATATTTATACCAACTGAGTTTATACACATACACACACACATAATCCTCTGGCAGTATCAAAAAAGTGAAATACATACATATATACATACATACATACATACATACATACATACATGAAAAGTACTACAAAGTCAACAGTGATGAGACTTGACAATAAATTGTAAATGGGTAAATGGGATTGATTAAGAGAGACTGAGGAATCAAGGAAGATACCTAGGTTCCAAGCCTGGGTTACTAGAAGGAGAGTGGTATCCTTGACAATACAAGGAAGTCTGAAAGAAGGGAGGATTTGGGAGAAAGATATTTAGAATTATAGCAGAAGTTTAGTCTTGCAATTTGGAATTATGCCTTAAAGGGCTTTAAAAGAATGGATATCTTTTGATCCAGCAATATCACTACTAAGTTTGTACCCCAGAGATAATAAAAAATGGTTATATAAAAATATTCATAGTTGTACTCTTTGTGGTGGCAAAAAATTGGAAAATGAGGATTTGGGGGAAGGAAATTGAAGAATGGCTAAACCAGTTGTGGTATATTATGGTGATGGAATATTATTGTGCTATAAGGGATGAACTGCTTGATTTCTATATGAACTTGAAAGCTCCATGAACTGATGCGGGGTGACATAAGCAGAACCAGGAGAACATTGTACAAAGTAATGGAAACATTGTGGGATGATCAAATATAATCACCTTTGCTACTAGTAGCAATACAATGATCCAGGACAATCCCAAGGGACTTATGAGAAAGAATGCTATCCACATCTAGGGAAAGAACTGTGGGAGTAGAAACGCAGAAGAAAAATGATTTGTCACTTGTTTATATGGGTATATGATTTGGGGTTTTGGTTTTAAAAGATTACTCTATTACAAAAATAAATAATATGGAAATAGGTATCAAGTGATAATACATATAAAACCTAGCGGAATTGCTTGTCAGCTCTAGGATAGGGAGAGGGAAGAGGGGAGGGAGAGAACATGAATCATGTAACCATGGAAAAAATATTTAAAAATAAATAAATAAAAATTTAAAAGATAAAAAAGTTTAGGCTTAGAGAACAGCTTAGAGATCATCTATTCCAAATTCCTTGTTTTATAGGTGAGAAAACCAAAGCCAAAGAAAGTTGGCTCAAGATTCTCCCCTCGGCAAGTTTATGAGAAAGCTGGGCTTAGAGCTCAGGTCTCATATATAGTATGCCCCAATAAGATTCAGAGAAATCTGGGGAAACTAGTAGGAACTGATACACAGAAAAGTAAATAGGATCAAGAGAAGAATTGATGCTGATGACGTTAACAATGTGAAGGAAAAGAACTTTGAAAGACTTTTAAGAACTGTGATCAATAGTGGAAAAATAGCAGCAGTTGTATATTGTTACCCATTCAGTGACTAATCATGATTTCAGAAAACTAATGATGTACATGGTTTCTACCTCTTGGCAATGAAGACACGGACTACAAATTCAGAATGAAACATAGCTTTTAAGAAGAAGTCAATATGTAGATTTGTTTTGCTTGACTATACTTAATTGATAAAAGGGGAAGCTACTATTTGGGGGATGAAGAAGGTTAGAAAAAGGAGCTGGCATGTAGTTATAAGACAAAAGAGAACAAATGAAATGTTAAAAATACATAGATGAAAGAGCAATTTCAGAAAGGAACAAGAACAAGCAGAACTATTGTTTCATTACTAGTCTGCTGGTCAAGAAGCATTTATTAAGCACCATCTATGTACCAGACATTTACTAAGTGCTAGAGATAAAAAGAAAGGTAAAAGACTAATTACTGCTCTCAAGGAGTTCACAGTCTAATTGGGGAGACAAGATAGTTGTTTAATTATGTTCAAACAAGATATATATAGCCTAAGCTGGAGGTAATCAACAGAAAGAACATATTAGCACTAAAGGGTATATAAAGCTTCTTATAAAGGGTAGGATTTGGGGGGCAGCTAGATGGCTCAGTGGGTTGAGTGCCAATATATAGTATTGATTCTGAGTTGGAAAGTAAGGGCTTTAAAATAAATAAATAAATAAATAAATAAAAGGTAGCTGGGAGTTGAAGGAAGCCAGAGAAGCTGGGGAACAGAGATGAGGAGGGAGACAATTCCAGGTTTAGGAGACAGCCAATAAAAATATATACTACTTAGAGATTGAATTTCTTATGGAAGAAAAAGCAAGAAAGCCAGTATTACTGGACCAAAGCCCATGGGGTAGATAAGGTATAAAAAGACTAAAAATACAAGAGGGGAGCAACTTTGAAGGGACTCAGAATGTTAGGATTTTATATATAACACTATTATAGTTTATTGAATGAAGTGAGGTGGAGACAAACTGGTAAGACTGGCACTATCACAAATATGGAAGTGGAAAATGAACTGAATCAAAGAGATTCTGGAGGCAGGAAGAACAATCAAAAGGTTCTTGCAATAGATCAATCATGAGGTGATAATGGCCTTCACCAGGGTGGTTAGTAGTATCAAAGCAAGAAAAGATATAGATACAAGGTATTCTGCAAAGGGAAAAATGAAAAGAATTGGCAATAGATTGGATATGGGGGATGAGAGAGTGAGGAGTTAAAGATGTCCGGGTAATTGGAAAGATGATGATACCATCAACATTAATAAGAACGTTTGGAAAAGGGGAGGATTTGAGGGGAAATTCTTTGAGTTCTGTTTTGCCCATGTTTATTTTAAGAGTTCTATGGAACCTATAATTTGAAATGTCCAATAGGCAATTAAAGGCCAGAGGCCAGAAGAAGGATTGGGCCTGGATAGGTAGATGTGAGAACCATCATCAAGAGAGATATGATAAATGAATTCATGGATGCTGATGAAATCACCAGTTGAAATAGTATAGGAGGAAAACAGAAGTGAGCCCAGGAGAGAGGCCTGAGGCTCATGCAGTTAATAGTTGTGACCTAGATGAAAATCTATCAAAGGAGACTGAGAAGTAGAAAGAAAAGCAGGATGGAGGAATGTCACAAAAAACTAGAAAGGAGAGTATTTTGACAGGCTGCAGAGAGGTCAAGAAGGATGACAACTGAGAAAATGTTCTTAGATTTGCCAATTAAGAGATCACCAATAATTTTGAAGAGAGTGGTTTCAGTTGAATGATGAGTTTGTAGAGAGTTAAAAAGAGTGAGGGGACACTCTCATGTTAAATTGAACTTTTTAAAAAAATTACATAATAGATACAGTTGCATGGGCAATCCTTTCTGTTCTTTGTCTATTGATAGGTTCGTGTCTGTTAAGTTCACAATAGAAAATTTAAATTTTTTAAATTATAATTTAATATATTTTCCTTCATACCATACTTGTTCAAATGGCTAAGAGTGAATCTTCTCCTGAAACCAGAGAATTGATAGAAAGGAGAGAGTACTATCTCAGAGGTAATAAAAATCATTGTAAAAACAGAGTTCAGTCCTTCGTAAATATCCATCCACTATAACTAGTCAGGTACAAGAAGTAGAATTATAGTAGGCCCAGCTTCCAGCAAAGTCACAAAGTTTTCCTCCAATCAAGCTCACTGCTTTTTTTGTGCTCACATCCCTTTATTATGCCTCACTGTGTCCATACTTTCCTTAGAAAGGAGCTATGCCTCATTTCTCTTGGGTCTCCATTGTCCCTATCTCAACATACAAACTCATTCACAACACTTCCACACAACACACACACATACAAACCTCCTACATAATATTCAAAAAAGTTTGACCAATTGGAAATTTGACCTTGTTTGGATTTCAGAAATGAGACGCTATTTTTCCACAATTCTGTATGTTTCAAGGGAAGAAAGTGGAACAAATGCAGCTTTTGAGACTTCCAAATTACAGAAATTCCTGATTATATTTCTGGTTGGAAGATTGCCTTGGCCAACAAAGTAAGGCAGACTAAGGGCTATTAGTCAAAGAAGGCCAACTCTGTGGGGATTAAGAATAATGAAATTATTGGTGAAGGCTTGGGGAAAAAAAAGTCAAATTTTTTTCTGGTATCTCTCAGATGAAGTTCAGAGAGAGAGATAACGTTTTTTTCCCCTCCATTTCCTCCTCCTTTGGTCTTCTCCTGATTCCCCCCACCCATCTTCTCCAAGTATCCAGAGCAATCATATGAAGTCAGAGATTAGACAATTAAGCAAGACTCCTAGCAGTGTCATGTAATGGAAAGTTTACTCTGACTTTGAGTCAAAAGAACTGGCTTCCAGGCCTAGCTCTCAATTATGAGTAAATCATGCAACTCACTTCCCTTATTGATAAAATGAGAAGTTGGAGAAAATCTCTGACTTCCAACTCTAATAGTTTTTATTCTAAACCTCCTAACTAGATTACAAATGATTATTGGCTGTGGACTGCAAGCTCAGTATTGGTTCAACAGTCTAGTATGGCATCCAAAAAATGTGAATGATCTTGGCTACATGAAGGCATAGTTTCCAGGAATAAGAAGGTGATTGTCCTCTTGTATTCTGCCCTAGTCAGACCTTATCTTTAGGATTGCATTTAGTTTGGACTACCAAGGTTTAAAGAAGGCCATTAATAAGCTGGAGAATGTCTAAAAGAAGACAACCAGAAGGGTGAAAGAAAGGTTTTCCTTGAATTCATGCCACATGAGGATCTGTTAAAAGAACTAGGGGCTAGCCTGGAAAAGAGATAGCTCGGGTGCAAAATGACAGCTATCTTTGGTTATTTGAAAAATGTCATATGAAATGGGAATGAGGCTTGTCCTGTCTTGGCCTCATAGGGAAGAATGAGTTCCACTTAATGAAAGAGGAGCAGCTACAAAAAACTCAATGCATACTTGCTAAGGATTTTGTTCTTATGTCATTACTAGCATCAATTAAAAAAAAATACCTTTAACACTTCCACGTTACCACCAAAATGCTGGTCACTCCCCCACCCCCACTCCACCCTCATTCATCCAATTCCCCTTCCCACTCCTAATTATCCCCCCAAACTCTTCTGCATTTGGTATTTCTTCATCCTTCATCGATCAGCTTGATGGTAAGAAGGATCCTCAATCAAAGAACCCACCTCTCTAAAACTCGGACCGGGAATAGTTCCTTTTGGTCTGACCCAGAATCAGAACCCATTACTTCTAGGAAGATATGAACAAGTACTGAACATGACTAAGTTCTCCCTCTTCAATAACCCTTCCAGTGAAAGAGGGGAAACCTTTTTCTACATTTTCAAGATCTGCGATGACACTGGCCTCTCCTTTGTGCTTCAAGGCCCTCCTGTAAAGGAGAGGTAAAGCTGATGAAGAAGAAGTCTGGTAACTTTACAGCGACTCCACATAGAATAAAATATTAGTTCATTTTAAGACAACATCCTGAGGGCAGGGACTCTTTCCTTTTGACTCTGGATCCTCAAAACTTTGCTTAATGTCTGACACCTAGTTAGGGTTTTAAAAAATCAATCAGTAAACATTTATTAAATACTTACTGTGCGCCAGACTTTTGTCTAAGCACTGGAGATGCCCAAAACAAAAGGCCAAATGATCACTGCCTGCAAGAAACTGTCTTTTTAATGGCAGAGACAAAAATATATAAATCGGTGCATCCAATCCAAGGTAAATGGAAGGTAATCCTAGAGGGGACAGCACTAGCTGCATTTGCTTGTTGATGGATTGTTGATTGATGACACAGCAGTGGCCTGAATTTAAACCCTGGGTACCATCTCACAAAATCGCCTATAGAGGGAGAAAAGAAAAAAGCTACTGACATGCCAATGACCCTAAAATTTCCCTAATGGGCTATGACACCTGGGCTTGTCACAAAGTGATGTTGACATATGGACCTGAGCAAAGCTGTGCAGTGATCTGAAGAGGTCTAACAAGCAACAGAATCATCTTTGAGCCAGAATTTCCTAAAGCTGCCTTGGCCCTGGGCTACTACCCTCAGGTCTCCTCCCAGTGCCTCCTCTGTCTGCTTATCTGAAGGCTAAATGGTGTGACTTTCTACATAGGAAAGGGAAAGGGAAATGGGAGGGAGCTTGGTTCCCACCCCAACTAGCAGAGGAAGCCACAGTCAGCTGGAGCCTAAGCCCCAGGTTCTAGTCTTAGTCCCACTGCCAAAGAGCTGTGGGATCCTGTGTGTTTTATACATCCTCATTTTACAAAGATGAGGAAACTCGGGTGTAATCTTTTTTTAATCTCAAAGAATATCCATTGTAAAAGAGAACAAATAAAGGAGAACCAAAGGGTCATGAATTCTAATGTACTTAAAGCATTTGGCTCCAGGACCTTTCATGGCTTTATCAACCCAACCAATAATAATAAAAGGAAGAAGAATGATACACAGCAGAGAGAAAATGCATTTTATTTTAACACTCAATTTGCATCTGGGTAAAAATCTTAAGTTACATTTTCCCTTCACAGAAGCATTTTCATCAAAAAGGCTAAATTCTGAGGATAATTTTAAATTTATTTTTATGTAACCTATAGTCCAGATGACCCCAGGTTCTGGGCATACGTGTCCTAGGTTCATTCCTAGAAAACAGATCCCCAAATCATCTCTTCTTCATCATTTTGCCCCCACCCATTGTTATTCCTTGGAAATCTCTGAATATACCTCAAATATTGTGTACATTTAGGTCTCTGCCCATGTAAGCAAAAGGATTCCCAGCTCCCACACTAGCACTCAAGGGGACTTTTATTTCACCCTATAGAATAATGAAGAATATACACAAAAGACTCACAATAGCCTATAAACCATCAATATACTTCTTCCTCCTTCCCTGAAACTCATAGTACCATTCTGATTTAGACTCTTCTCAAGATAGAAACAAATTTGGAGCTATCAAAGAATGAACTCCCAATATTCTTCCGAGTCCCATTTTCATCCTGGTATGCACACAAGCCTAAAACTCTATGATAAGAAAATAATCACTTTTATTTCCCCCTAGAAAAGAAAGAAATTTCAGGTTTCTAGACAAGCAAATCCCTTCTTGTACTGTCCTAATAACTTACAGTATTTATTGTTGTTCAGTTCTTTCCAACTCTTTGCGATACCATTTGGATTTTTTTTTTTTTTGGCAAAGATACTGGAATGGTTTGCCATTTACTTCTCTAACTCATTTTAGAGATGAGGAAATTGAGGCAAACAGGGTTAAGTGACTTGCCCACAGTCACCCAGCATGTAAGTCTTTGAGACCAGATTTGAACTCCAGTTCTCCCTGACTCCAGTACCAGCAGTCACCTAGTCATTGTCACCTAGCTGTCTCCAACTCACAGTACTAACAGAAGGCAAAGTCTAGGTCTTTTGATCCTCTTTGCTTCTCCTCTATATGCCAGCCCATGGGCTTCATCCTCTTTTCCTCAAGAGATGAACTTCTTAGGAACTCCCCCCCCCCTTCCCTTTTTCTCAGGAAGGCAGTATCCCCAAACTCTCAAACCCATCAAGGGTTTTGTAAAGAGGCAACCCTAAGGCTAGCACTGCCCAGAAATTCTACTCTTTTTCTCTGGGATCCTCTTCTTTTTAAAAGGCTGGCACTCCTGACAAACTTGATCTAGAAAGTTAGGTTTCAGGAACTCAACATTGACCAGGAAATCTTCCCTTTTCCATCCAGACACTAGTGATCTGGAATCAAGATCCAGGAATTATCCTTTCTGTCTTATTTTCAAATGCAAAATATTTCTTCATTGTTGATCAAGGTGGTTGGGAACCTGGATACATTCACCAGGATCTTCAGCTACTCTTAGGTCTGTTATCCTCTCAGGATCTCCTAGAAAAGGGATGAAAAGAAAGGTCTAGGTGAAACAGACACAAAGCAAGACAAGCAGAACCAGGCAAATAATTTACACAATGACAAGGACATAAAGGGAAACAACTTGGAAAGACTTGAGCATTCTGATCAATTCAGTGACCAATTGTGTCTCTAAAGGATGGAACAGGGAATGTGCCAGTGATTTCCTTGATATAGGGAACTCCTAGATAAAGAAATTCTATCTACCAAATCAGATCAAAAGCCTTCTCTGCAATTTACAGAGTTGTCTAGAGTACTGAAAAGTTAGATGTCTTACCTAGGGTCACACAGCCAATGGGCACTAGGGATAGAACTTGAACTCATGTCTTCCTGTCTATACAGCCAGTTTTTTTATTCATATTTATTACCTTTTACATATTCACCTTTTAGTCCTGGTTATTTACTGCCTTTATCTCAGAGTCTTAGAGTCTCAGAGGACTGATGGAAGGGCATGTCTCCTTCATCCCAGCAAAGAAATGGTTGACTATAGGCATACATTATTTTCAGATATGGCCAATGTTTTTGCTCATTTTTCTTGACTCTACTTATTTGCTAAAAGGGAGGTTTCTAGGTTAGGGGAAGAAGGGTCAAGGAGTCATTAGAAAGTGACAGTGATAAACAAAAAGAAAAGAAAAGACCATCAACCAAGTATTTTTTAAAGAAAGTATATAAAAATGAACCCATTCTGATTCCTACTAGTTGAGTGAACCTGAATAAATCATTTAATATCTCAGTGCCCCAAATTACAATTCATGACTATAAGTGGCAGTGTAGGTATGAATCTGCATTGGCAAAGAGAATTTCTTCTAGGGGAGTCCTTTATGCCAAGGAAATGACTAGGCAGATAAGTTTTACAGAGCTACTTATGGCAGGGAGAGGTTGAGTGACTTGTCCAAAGTCACAGAGAATGTGGAATTTGAACCCAGGTCTTCTTGATTCTAAACTTAATGCTTTAGGTACTATGTGGGGTATCTCTGTGCTGCGGATGGCCAACTGTTAGATTTGGAGTCAAGAAGCTGGTGAGTTCAAGTCCTGCCCCAGCTTTTAAGCTCTGTGACCCTGGGCAAGCAATTTAACCTCACTTACCTTTATCTGTAAATAATGGCATGTGCTTCACAGGGTTTTGGTGAGGATCAAATGAGATAATAGATGTAAAGTGCTTTGCAAACCTTGAAAGCATTATCTAAATGCTAGCTATAATTATTAGGAAACACTGTCTTCCTAATGGAAGATAAGTAGCGGAGGAATAAAAGGCAATATAGCCAGTGTTCCCCACCTGCCAGCTTACTGCCTTATATTTTCAGTAATGAAGACTTCTGTCCCTATTCTATAGAATAGAAATATGAGAGGAAGAGAGAGAGGGAGAGAGAGAGAGAGAGAGAGAGAGAGAGAGAGTAAATGAATATGGGAGAAATATATCTTTCTATCTATATCATATCTATCTAGTATTTTGTAAAGGGAAGTCTATAGAAATTCTATAGAAAAGGTCTATAGAAATAGCACATCACATTGTGCTTCTATATACTATAGATATCCTCTACATCTTGTAGTCTATTCAATGCATTATAGAGCATATTCTATATTGCCTATTCTTTAAACTGACACAGGATTTGACTCTTAATACAATCACTTATTTGATGTCTGAGATTTGCTCATAAACATTCCAGAGTCACAACCAGAGCTGATGTCAAGTGCAGTCAACTAACCCTGGCATTAGTTGTTTCCACTGATTAGTGGTCAATCTAAATTGGAGGGGAGATGGGCTTTCTCCTGACTACTGATCTCCAAAGCTTTCACTCAGCCCCCAGTCCTAGAGTTTAGTTCAAACTACCTCTATAAATTACCTTCTACTACTTTGTATGTAGTTTGTCATTTAAATGTACATACTTGTTAAAGCCCTCCGATAGAATGTAAGCTCTTTGGGGGCCGAGATTGTTTTCTCTTTATCTTTGCATCTCCAATGTCCAACCCAGTGCCTGGCACAAAGGAGGTGCTTGGTAAATGATTCTTGGATTTAAATGAAAAAAACAAGAAGCAGTTTGGAGAAAGGGGCTTCATGAAACAAGGAAACCATCTGCTGTTATCTTTGTGATTTCAGGATAGGATTTTGTGGCTTCTTCTAATGTCCTGACACTTGGGCTGTGTCATCCTGACCTTTTGAAAAGTGGAACACTGAATCATCCAGGTGCCTTTGGCACATGACAGTCTATTGATAAGTCTGAAATGACTTGAAATCAATTGATGTCATCATTAAAGCAGCTGATTTTTTCCCATTAAATTAATTGGTTGTTTTGTTCAATAATTAATTGATTAAAGAGTTTTGATTATAAATTTCTTGGCTTTTTTTTTTTACTCTTACCAAAGTAAGATGGAATGTAAGTTCCTGGTTCATTTTTGTCTCTATATTCGCAATATTACTCAGAAGGTTGGAATTAAAAAAGAAAACAAACAGATGCTCTTATTATTATTCCCATTTTACAGTTAGGGAAATGGAGGCATATAGAGGTAAAGTTATATCCTCAGGATCACATAATAAGTATATGAGAGAGGATTTGAATTCAGATCTTCCTGACTCCAGGCCCACAACTCTATCCAGCTAGCTGCCTCTAGTAAGCACTTAATAAGATGTTCATTGATTAATTGTTTGATAATAGTCATAATATAGTAGAAAGAAAAATGGATGAGGAATTGTGAGACATGAGTATTCAAGTCTTGATTGCCATTAGCTAGATAAGTAACCTTAGGTACATCATTTTTTACTTTTAGATTATTTCCTCATTGGAAACTAAGGAAGTTGGACTAGATTGAAAGTCTTGAGCTTTTTATGCATCTTGAACCCCTTTAGCAAGGTTGGTAAAGTCCTTGGACCCTTTCTCAGAAAATGTTTGCTGTCTCCATTCATAATTGATAGAAAAACTAAATTTACATAGACATTAATTAGTGAAAATGAAGATTTTTTTTCTCAACCTAGTTCATGGATCCCCTGAAGTCTATCCACAGTAATGGGTCTATGGACCCCAGATTAAAAACTCCTGGACTAGGGGGCAGCCAGGTGTACAATGGATAGAGAACTAGGCCTGGAGATGGAAGATCTTGGATTCAAATTTGTCCTCAGACACTTCCTCACTATAGGACGCTGGGCAAGTCACTTAACTCTGATGGCCTAACCCTTGCTTCTCTTTAGTCTTAAAACTTATACTAAGACAGAAGGTTAAGAATTAAAATAACAATTAAAAAAAAAACAAACCTCCTGACCTACATAGTCATTAAGATATCTGCCAGCTCTCATATTCCATGATTCTATCCTTATCAACTGACCAGGGCTATGAGACTCTTTTGCTCTAGTTTATTGGATTATACTGTGCTGTGTCTGAATTTGTCCCCTCATTGTGCCACAAAAGGATACAGAGAGCCAAGTAACAAGAAAGTAAAGTGTTAATTTGGTATAAAAGAGTCTCATTGAATAAGGATGATAGGAGAGCTAGCTGCCCTAGCAAAAAGAGCAATGGGTTTGGGATCAAATGTTCTGTGTTTTTATTTTATTTATTATTTATTATTTTATTTTTTAGAAACATTTTCCACGGTTACATGATTCTCGTTTTTACTTTCCCCTTCACCCTCCCCATATCCAATGTGCATTTCCACTGTTTTAACATGTGTGATCAATCAAGACTTATTTACATATTATTGATAGTTACTTTGGTGAGGTTGTTTAGTGTCTACATCCCCAACCATGCCGGCATCAATCCATGTGTTCAAGTGGTTGTTTTTCTTCTGTTTCCACTCTTGCAGTGTTCTGTGTTTTTAAACTACCTTTATCACCCTGAACAAGTCATTCACCTTTTTGAGCCTCAGTATTCTCATATTCATTGAAATCTTCACATAAAAGCCCTTGTAACCAAAAGATGCTGGAGAGAGGGAGAGAGAGGAGAGACAGAGAAAGACTAGAGAGAGGAGATATTTTCTTCTGTTACATTTTCCTTCTGGTTGCCATCTTCTCTCCTACTTGTTCTAATCTTTCCACTTCTGTAGCATCTGCCTGTCTGTTCAGATTATAAGGGAAGGGAGGATGCCTCATGGGAAGAAGAGTGATTTTGAATGTGTCACCAGGGTGTGGAAGCCCCAGTTTGGGAAGAGCCATTAGTTTCCTGAAAGCCAGAGAAGGGGTTTTGCTGGCAAAGGTAGAGCTTAAATTAAGCATGAACATGGTGCTTCTTAGTCCTAAAAACCCTAGCAGTGACTCCTCCCTCAGAATAACAGCAAGGGCAGGCGAAGGGCATTCATTCCTTTCTGTTTTGCTCTTCTCAGGCCCTAAATTCCGCAGCCCCCAGGCTTCTTGCCATCTCTATCAGAGCCCATCTTTTAGGATCCTAGAGTTACATTTTCCCCTTCTCCAAAATGGAGCATAGCCTGCTCTGCCTGCCTCCCTCGGGCCACTGAATGAGGTATTTGCAAAAGTGCCTTATAACCTATAAAGTAATTTAGGAATGCAAGGTGTTATAATGGAAAAAGAAATAGAAAATTGAAATAATTATCTTGAGGTCTCAAGTCATATACACATGTCAGTTTTTTACCTGCCTTGTGCTTTTGTATTCAAGTATAAAACTTGGATTTTGTCTTCAAGCATCCTAATAAGAAGAGGAAGAAGAATGCAGGAGACTTAAGGTATACATTTAACTCAAAACAATTTAATTCAATAAATATTTATAGAGAACCTACTACCATTTAAGCACTGTGTCAGATGCTAAGATACAAAGTCAACATGAAACAGGGCCTGCCTTCAAATTTAGGTCTCTTTGTTTTCTTTAATTGCCTATATATTTTTGCACTGTAATTAAGCATGAGATCAACCACACCAAGCACCTAGCCCAAGGCCATCGTCACACTTGCCATAACCTCTATTCGTGATTCACTCTTGTCTCAGCACCCATGTCCTCCGTGCCTACTCCTCTAGAGTGGGTTAACTCTGCTAGACATTAACATTCTGTGAAGGAGGGCAAGTCAGGGTAATAACATGGGAAAGAATCCTGGATGGAGGATACCTTTGTTGAGATCTCTCTTGACTTTGCAAGTTCTAGATAATAAATGTATTACTTTGGGTAAGCTAGCCCATTTCTCTCAGCCCTTATTTCCTTGTCTTTAAAATGGCAGTTGAACTATATAGCTCTCTGTTTTAAAATCTCTGCTTTCTATGATCCTGTGATCTCAAGGACTTCAATGAAGCCATTGCTGACATTCTTACAAATTACATTTGCAGGTGACACAAAATAGGAAGGCACCTCAAACTCATTATGTCCAAAATAGAACTCTTTATCTTTCCTTCAAACCTTCCTCTTTCTTATAACTGTCAGGACTTCTACCATGCTCCCAGTCACACAGACTTGAAACATCAGAGTCTCCTTGATTCTTCACTCACACTCATTCCACAAATCCAATTTGTTATTAAATCTTGTCTTTCTGATCTTCTACAATATCTCTTGTTTATATTTCTTTCTCTCTATTCATACAACCTCATATTACCTCTCTCCTGGACAATTACCATCATTTTCTAAGTGTTTTCTCTGCCTTGTGTCTTTCCCAAAACCAATCTATCCTTCACTAAGCTGTCAAAGACTTTTTTTTTTCAAAAACTGATCTAATCCTGTCACCCCACCCCACCCCGCTTCCATTCAACAAACCTCAGTGACTCACTATTAACTTCAGGATCTAATATAAAATCTTCTGTTTAGCACTTAAAGAACTTCAGTCTGGCTCCTTTACACCTTTCAGTCTTACCCTCTACTTCTCCTCTCCGTACATTTTATGATCTAGCTACATTGACCTATTTGCTACTCCTTACACACTATTCTTCTGACTTCTTGTATTTGCATGAGTTGTCTTCCATGCTTGGAATGATCTCCCTCCTCAACTCCAACTCCTGTCTTCCCTCCATTCCTTCAAGGCTCAACTCTAGGGGGTAGCTAGGTGGCTCAGTGGATTGAGAGCCAAAGTTTCAAATGTGGCTTCAGACATTTCCTAGCTGTGTGACCCTGGATAAGCCACTTAACCCCCATTATCTAGCCTTTATCATTCTTTTGCCTTGGAACCAATGCACAGTATTAATTCTAAGATGGAAGGTAAAAGTTAAACAAAAAGACTCAGTTTATATTGTTTATATGTATGTAGATATATATATACATATATATACACTAGATATGTATACTTATCTTGTATGTTCTTGCTTAGTTATGTATTTTATCTCCATTAAAATATTGATTGTAGACTGTCTTTTCACCTTAATTCATATCCCCATGCTTACCACATTGCCTGGCATATAGGCAGTGCTTAATAAAAGCTTTTTGACTGCTAATCTCACAATGAATGACAGAGTTGGCATCCAAAAATTAGAATCCCAGACAAGAATGATGGATTAAGTCTTAAGAAGATTAAATTTAGTAGGGAGAAGTGTATTTTGATGCTGGGTTCAAAAAAAATCAACTACATATACAATTTCAGGAAGTAGAGAGAGCTGGGGGAACAATACTTCATCCTGGGGGTTTTAGTAGACTCTAAATTTATATGTCAGTAACATGACATGGCAACTCTTTGGTTAAAATTCAACTAGCTTTGGATTTTAAGAGAGCCACTGACCAAATGTTGGTCAGTGAACTTTTTAGAACGAGAAATCCAGAACTTAATTCTCTAGGTGCTATCTGACCAGTTGGTTGATCAATTAGCATTTATTAAGTATCTACTATGTGCCAGGCACTGTGCTAATCACTTGTGATACAAAAAAAAAAAAAAAAGAGGCAAAATCAAACAAACAAACTCCCCCAAATAGACTGTGTCACCCAAGAACTTCCAGTCTAATGAGGGAGACAACATGCAAACACCAATGTACAAACAAGATGCACATACAAGATAAACTGGAGAAGATCAGCAGGGCTTAGAATTGCTATCTCCTTGGATTCAGATATTATGCCACTATTACTTGTTAATTCAGTCTAAGATTAAATTAGCTTTTATTTAAAAAGTAGCCATAGTGGCAACCAGGTGGCTCAGTATATTGAGAGCCAAGTCTAGAGACAGGAGATCTTGTATTCAAATCTGGCCTCAGACCCTTTCTAGCTATATGACCCTGGGCAAGTCACTTAACCCCAAATGCTCAGCCCTTACTACTCTTCTGGTTTGGAACTGACACTTTCTATCAATTCTAAGACAGAAGGTCTTTTAAAGGGTTTAAAAATATAAATGAATAAAAATGAAAAATAAAAAGTAGTCACATCCTGCAGTTACTAACATATTTTGTTGGACTGCAGCCAATTAAAATCCTTTTGACTTTCATTAAAAGGCTGTTAAGTCAGGTCTCCCCTATCTAGTCCATATGCATTTGTTTGTTTGTTTTTGGTACCTTTTAAAAGGGTCAAGGCAAGATGCCAATTATTGAATTGCCTTAATTAGGTTAAGATTTAGAAATCATCCAGTAATGGAATCACAACTTTTAGAACTCACGGGGACTTTAGAAATAGTCTGGTCCAATCTACTCATTTTACATTTGAGGAAATTGAGGCCAAGGAAAGTTAAAAGAGTTTCCAGAGGCAGCTAGGGAGCAGAGTAGTTAGAGAGCCAGACCTGGCATCAAGAGGACCTGAGTTCAAATATGACCTTAGACATTTCCTGGGCAAGTCACTTAACCGCAATTGCCTATCCTTACCACTGTTTTGTCCTAGAATTAATATTAAGACAGAAGGTAAGGATTTAAAATAGAAAACAAAAACTTTCCAAAGGCTACGTAGGCTCTAAGAAGCAGAGATGGAATTTAAAACCAAATCTTCCATTTACAAAAGCAGCACATTTGATTTTTTAATTTCTTTTGGCATGATTAAAGTAAGCCTCAAACTTTGGAGGTAGAGATATTTGAGCTAAAGTTTATAAACTGGCTACCTTTTTTTCTATTTTCAAAATTTTATTTTTTCCAATTACATGTAAAAATAATTTTTAACCTTCATTTTTCACAATTTTGAATTCCAAAACTCCTTCCCACCTTCCCTCTTTTTCTCCCTCATTGAGAAGGCAAACAATTTGATAAAGGTTATGCATGTGTAGTCATGCAAAACATAATATCTCCATGCTAGTGATTCTGTGAAAGAAAATATAGGCAAAAACCAAGAAAAATAAAGAATTTTTTAAAAATAGTATGCTTCAGTCTGAATTCAGATTTCATTATTTCTTTCTCTGGAGATGAATAAGTCCTTCAGAATTGTCTTGGATTTTTTTTTATATTGCTGAGAATTGCTAAGTCATTCGCTGTTAATCATTGTGCAATATTTCTGTTATTATGTATAGTGTTCTCCTGGTTCTGCTCACTTCATTTTACATCAGTTCATGTAAGTCTTCCCAGGATTTTCTAAATGCATTCTGCTCATCATTTCTTATGGCATAATAGTGTTCCATTACACTCATACGCCACAACTTATTCAGCCATTCCTCAATTGATGGGCATCCCTTCAATTTCTAATTCTTTGCCACAGCAAAAAGAGATGCTATAAATATTTTTGTGCATATAGGTCTTTTTTCTTCTTTTTTTGTTTTTTAATCTTTTGGGGGTACAAACCTGAACTTGCTGCTTTTCAATCCAAGACAACAAACATTTGGTCATAGTAATAGTTCATATTTGTATAATATTTTTAAGGTTTATAAATTGTTTACATAAGTTATTTTGTGTAATCTCCTCAGTAATACTTTTAGAAGGCTATTATTATTATTATCTGAATTTCAGAGCTAAAAAGAAAACTAGGGCTTAGAAAGGTTATATGACTTACTTAACTAGGGACACACGGCTAGTAAGTGGCAGTTAGATAGTATAGTAAATAAAGTTTGGGACATGGAGTCAGGAAGATCTGAGTTTGAATCTTGCTTCAGATACTAGCTATATGACTCTGGACAAGTGATTTAACCTCTGCCTGCTTCAGTTTCCTCACCTATAGAATGGGTATAATAATACTTCCCAGGATTGTTGTGATAGTACAATGAGATATTTTTTCACAAAATTCTTAGCACAATGCCTGGAATATAGCATGTACTTAATAAAGGTTTATTTCCTTCCTTCCTAGTTACTTCAGTTTATTCATCTGTAAAATGGGTATAATAAGCAGACTATATCTCCCAAGGTTGTAAAGATCATATGAGATGACTTTAAAGAGTTAAAGTAAAATGTTACACCTAAAAGTGCCATATAGTTACTAGTTTTTATAATTGTTCTTATTGTTGCTGTTATAGTGTCAAAAGTAAGATTTGAACTGAAGTCATCTTGAATCTAAGTCTACTAGATAGGTTATTAGTTTCCTCAGGTGTTAAAAGGGAAAGGGGGTGGATTAGATCTCAAATATCCCTTCCTTGTCTCTCTATCTCTGACTGTCTGTCTGTCTGTCACACACACACACACACACACACACACACATACTCACACTCACACATCTTATGTTCCTACAAATACCTGCTAGGTACAGAGACACTGTCACACTAAGAGATCTCAGGAGTTTGGAAAATATGAAGAGTTTAGCTAATACACAATCCATTCCCTGGATCTATAAACCAAGAAGCATGCCTCAAGTGTCTACTATGTGCCAGGGACCATTCAAGGTGCTGGAATTGCCAAGATAAAAATGAGACAGCCCTTTATTCTGGTAGCAGTTAAATCACCAACACAGTTAACTACAAAATTCAGTGTTATAGAATAAATTCATTCTGAGGTTAAAAACAAAGTGATATGTGAGGTCAGCAGGGGAGTCCGAGAACAACAGGAGATGGGAGAGGGACTCGGCAAGGCTTTTTAAGGAAGGTGGCATTTCAATTATGTTTGAAAGGATAAGCAGGGATCTAATGAGGAAAAGGAGGCAAAGCATTCAACCTGGAGTCCAGAAGACCTGGGTTCAAATCCTACCTCAGGAAATTATTAGCTGTAGGACCCTAGGCAAGTCCTCTAATTTTTCTATGCCTTATTTTCCTCATATGTAATACAAGGACATTGGATTCAATGTCTTCTAAGATCTCTCTACAAAAAAACAAAAACAAAAACAAAAAACAACAACTTCACAAATGGAGAAACAGAGGCCCAAAGAAGTTAAATGACTTGCCTAAGATAACAAAGGAAATGAATAATAGAAATAAGATTTGAACCCAAATCCTTTAACTCCAAATCTAGTATTCCACATCCCATTGTCATTAGTATTCTGTTTCAGTTGTGTCTTACTCTTCATGATACCATTTGGGGTTTTCTTGGCAAAGGTATTGGAGTGGCTTGCCATTTCCTTCTCCAGCTCATTTGACAGCTGAGGAAACTAAGGCAAAGAGGATGAAGTGGCTTGTCCACCCAGAACTCAGATAAGTCTTCCTGATTCCAGACCCAGTACTCTATCCACTGCCTCATCTAGTGGCTACTGAACTCTACACCATGATGCTTTAATTCAGAACTCACAAGCCTTGATAGTTGGAGAGTCTGTGTAACTCATGCCCCAGGTCACTTTGTACTGAAGGTTCTGTAGGAGCCCTTAAGTTTGACATAAGAGCAAGGCTTCCTTGGCAACTTGCATAGTTCCAAATCACAGGAAAGTGAAAAGCTAATATTTAAAGTTTAAAAATTAAGACGAACACACTGCCTCTGGTTATCAGTTCCAGAGTTATTTTTAAAAAGCAAATCAGCCAGCTGTGCCCAACAGTCAGTGTATTCGTCTTCCCTCCTTCATCATGCTGTCACCTCACCATGATCTAGTGTATACTAAAAGCAATAAATTAGGGGGTGGTGTTGCTATTATCGGTTCTGGTCTGTGCATGTATGTTTGTGTGTAAGCAAGCGTGTGCATGCCCACAATTTGCTTTGCCTGTAGTTATCTTTGATGTTATGTATAATGGTGTGTGTGGTGGTGGGAGGTGGGTTGTGGTTTGAACATTTCTCTTTATTGCAAAAAGATTTTCTACTTTCTACTTTGAGGTAAAGAAAGATAGCTGGCTTACCTGCCTGGCAAGTGAAACTACTCTTCTCCCTTCCAGCTACCTTGTTCTGATTAAGACTGAGGTTCCAAATTTACCATCAACCTTGCACTGAGATCCCTGGGATAGATATAAAAGAAAGAGGAAGCTACCCTTAGCTGGGAAAGGAAGAGATAGATAGAGGTGGCACCAGGGCTTCTCCTTAGACACTGATTTCCTGAAAACTATCCCATGCCTGAAATATTTTAATGGTCAGCATCCCCTTAAGACCACAGCCTTAGAATCCAAGCTTCTTGAGAACCTTGGCTGAATTTTCTTTGTATACATATCCCTAGAGACTGACACATAGAAGGGAAGGGAAAGGGAGAGAAGGGGCAAAGGAAGTGATAAGGGATAGAAGGAAGAGTGGGGAAGGGGATAAGGGAAGAGAAGAGAGAAGGGAGGAGGATAAAGAGTAGGGGAAGAGATAAGAGAAAAAGGGAGACTAAGGAAGCACTGTGTTAAGTGCTTTACGAATGTTGTCTTATTTGATCTTGTTTAATAAGTATCTACATAATAAGTTGACAGCTAATGAGGCCCAATCCCATGTGCTTCTTTGATCAACCGACCAGCAGACACAACATTTACAATATATATTTAATCAAAGAGCCTAACAAAAGAAATAACAAGTACTTTCTTTCACATTAATACACCTCTAGTGGAAGAGGAGCTATATCCAGGGAATATGTGTGGCCAAGAAACATGGGTGGCTTTTAAAATTCATGCCTAACACTTCTTCTTGCTCTGCTGTAGAATGGGCAATATTCTCTGGTGATGCCATTATTGAAGATATTTTGATGACTGGGTTCAGATCCTTTGGTAATTCATGCTCTTCTAGATGAGTTTTTTTTTCTGTTGACAGTCTCTTCTGTGTTCTTCTCTGTCTCTTCTGGGCATTTTCAACTAAGATTCTGCTATTCTCTATTCAGCATCTTTTGGTCTTTAGCTCCCCATGTAGGAACAAGTCTATGAACAATTTTACTCAGAGCCCCAGGGGCTATTTCAGCTCTTCTATGACACATACCCCAACCAGCTAAATGAAGAAGTCCTAGGAATTCAAGTATGTCTTTTTATACCCTCTTGCTTTAATGTCATGTGCTTTAGCTGAGCCTGAAATGGTATCTTGTTTGGAGTTGGAAAATTCCTCTAAACTCCTTTCTGTTCTGTTTCCATCATGCCAATTGTGATCAATGTAAATCTAACTCTAAGACCATGATTGAAAGGGGTAAAATGGACCTGAAGATCTTTGCCTTATTTCCTTGCTAGTAGCAAAGTAGCAACGTAACAAACAACACAACAAACTGCAAGTGTGTATAAACATTCTTGTTTGGTAGCCCTTAGTGGTGGCTTTGTTGGCTCTCCCTTAGCAAGCCCAGAGAAGCGGGTTAACATAGTGGAAAAAGCACAAGTCTTGATGTCAGATGATCAGAGTTCAAGTCCTATTTACCTACTATCTGGATAGCTCTGGTCAAGGCACCTTTCTGAGCTTCTATTTCTTTATTTATAAAATGGAGATAACAACTTACAAGATCTACCTCACAAAGCTGTGTCAGTCAAGTCAATTAGCAGTTTTTAAGTACCTACTATATTTCCAGACACTTTGCTAAGTGCTGAGGATACAAAGAAAAGCAAATAAACATTCTCTGCTCTCAAGGAACTCACAGTCTAATGGGGAGGCAATAGATAGACAATTACATGCAAATAAGACAGAGACAGGATAAACTGGAAATAACCAACAGAGAGAAGACACTAGAATTAAGATTAGTAAATCTATTGAAGATGGAACATTAGTTGGGACTTGAAGGAAGCCAGGAGGCAGAGATGAGGAGGAAGAGAAATCCAGGCATAGGAGAAAGCCAGTGAAAATTTCCAAAGGCTAGGAAATAGAGTTTCTTATGGGAGGAACAGCAAGGAAACCAGGATTACTGGATTGCAAAGTATGTAAAATGGACTGTGGCTGGGGTGGATGGAAAGCTATAAGAAGACTAAAAAAAAATAGCTTTCAAAATGTAAAATGCTATGTAAATGTTTGCTTTCTTTAGGAGTGCCAACTCCAAAAAAGAAAAACTTTAAAGTCTTCATACCCTGGTGTCTAGCAATCTTTGTCATGTAAATTCTGAGAATTTATCACACTAAATCAGAACATCATCGGTTAGTTACCTAATGGTGTTCTCTTAATCCTCTTTTGCTTTATACAACTCCTTACAATAAAATTTGTTGAAATCTCTACCAACAAAGAATTCAACTCTACTTAGCTACATTATAAATTATTGTCTCTAAACTGAAGAACAGTGTTCCTATAAAGTAGGCCAAAAGGAATAATGCATCTCATAAAACTCTGTCACCACCGGAAACATGGTATCAGATGGCTTCAATGTTATAACCTATGCAAGTCCAGACTCCTTCTGGACATTTTTAGCTGAATTAGCAAAGGGTGTTCTAAACTCCTAACATCTGTGAGTCAATAGAAATGATTCACTTTACAACTGCTTCAGACTTCCTTGGCAAGGACAAAGAGCCATAACTTAAACCATGTTAAGCTGGGAAGTTCCAGGTGCAACCAGTCTAGAGGCTGGTGGAGAAGCAGGAAATCTTTCCAGTTCCTAGATCACCCACACCCACAAGACATCCTGCCTGCAAATTGGGGATGGGGACTTTACTGTTGTTGCCCTTGCCTGTTGCAGACCAGAGAAGTGACTAAAAACCTATTCCCCATTCTTTTACCCGAAAGGACCCTGAAATGACCAGAATGGTACAAAAGAAAGTGCAAAAGATCAAGAAAAATCTAGAGACCTGGATTCTAATTCTTTATAGTTCCAGAAATGCAATTACCTACTTGAATGATCATGGGAAATTCTTTTAAACTCTTAAAGCCTCAGTTTCCTCATCTATCAAATAAAAATGAAAAAAAAAACCTCTTCCTACCTCTCAGGATTGTTACAAAGATCAAAGAAGATACTATTTTTCAATGTGAAATCCTATATAAGTGTAATAATTTTTTTAAAGGGCTGTATAATGGTAGAAAAGTAGAATGAGTTCTCTCATACTTTGGTGAGAAGTATAGTTTAAATTAAGGCTGGAAAAGATAGACAGAAGAGAGGTTTTACCGGTTCTTGAATGTCAGACTAAGGGGAGTCACTGCAGACTTTTGAGCAGGGAAGTGATATAATTATAGCTATATGTTATGAATATTAATAAAAAGTTGGAAATATTATGATGTAGTAGAAAAAGAACCAAAGATGGTACACTGAACTGATAGTCATAGAACCTGAGTTCACCTGTGTGCACTTTAGTAAAATAAGGGAAGTGGATAGATGACCTCTAAATGGTCTCTTCTAGCTCCAGCTCTATGATCCTATGGGCTGAGCTGATAAGTTTCTGCCACCATCAAAGCCTGCATCAGTCCCAGGGCTATTGCACCAATGATACTGAGAAAACTTAGATGGGTCCTAGAGTCTGGGTACATTATTTTAAGGATATTTTCCAGGTTGGCAAAATGGGCCCAAAGGTCTGTCATGTCATGAGCAGTGTAGATTTCTGGTGGTTACTGTTATCAATTAATATCTCAACCCTTTGATGATGGCTATAAATTAGACAGCCAGCAAAGTAGATAGAGTACCTGACCTGAAGTCAGAAAGATCTGAGTTGAAATCTAACCTGAGATACTTACTAGCTTTGTGACCTAGGACAAGTCATTTAATCTTGTTTTTCTCAGTTTCCTCATGTGTAAAATGAGCTGGGGAAGGAAATGGCAAACCAGTCCAGTATCTTTGCTGAGAAAACCCCAGATGGGGTCATAGTGAGCTGGACACAAGTAAAAACAACTGAACAACAACATAAATTAGACAGTGAGACTCTTGAAAAAGAAGTACAACAGAACCCAGTTATTCCTGGTCTACTAGAATACCCTAATTGCTCAAACAACATTATGCATTGGAGAATATTCAAAATCTCTAGAAGGAAGTTCCAGTACATGAAATAAACACTTGTTGATTCTGAAATGACTTTGAATTATCACCTGATCTAAACCAGGAAGAGCTAAAACAGAGAAAGAAAACTGTAGACCAATCTACCTAATGAACATTGATGGAAAAAAATTTAAATAAAATACTAGCCAGATACCACCTAGTTAGTGCTCAGTAGTTTTAAAAACTCAGCTATTTGCTTTTTCTATTCTCTGAATAATCCTGAACTCCAAATGGCAGAGTCGGGGTTAAAGGACTTAAAAAATAAAAAACACTTCCACACTGAAGTTTTCAAAGAAGTAGACAAAGTGGCAAGGTAACTAAAGTTTGTGCCCTTTCCCCACTTCTTTTGGAATACCTGCTCCCTCTCCTGTTTTCCTTTTCATAGATTAAACTATCCCACACTCCCAAACTATGACTTTTTCCTCTCTTTCACTCCCTCTAGCTTAGAGCCCTGTTTTCAACTAACCCTACAACTACTTAAAGCCTTTCCCTTTACTTCAAAGATGGTTCTAACCAAATATCATTTAAGTTTTAGTGGTAGAATTTCAAGAAATGTGAAAAATGTGGGCAGGAGACATTTAGGAGCAAGAGGGTCACTTTAGCACCTCTTAAATCAGACCTTAAAAGTGGCTGCCTACTACCTCTTGATGAAGTCAGATTTATCCACAACACGCTAGAAATTCTCACACACATACACATACCCCCTAACCAAATCCTTATTCATCCTCATTCAGTAAATGTTGTTATACAGGAATGGTCTGAATTCCTTAAAGATGGCTTTAAAGCATGTGTGTGACAGCAGATTAAAATTTAGCACTTCTGCTTTGAAGTGTCATCTTTCCTTTTATTCAGTCAGTCTTTGGTCTGGGTTTTCTCTTTCAGGGAAATAATGTTGGCAGTTAGCTAAGCTTTATAACTATGCCTGTGGGAGAAGATGTACTCTTCCTCTCTCATTGACTCCTTGGCTCACTCCCCATAACATAGCTTGAAACATTCTCCTCACCCTTCACATATCTAGCTCTTCTTACCAGACCCCAATCTCATTTGCACCACATGACCTCATACCCATTTTCACTCAGATCTCCACCTTCACTTATCTGTGACTCAATATCTAACCCTTCTTCTTTTGCCTAAATCTCAGAGACATTATATTCTTCCTCCACTCAAAATACCCTTCTATCTGCATATGACTCATGATAATAATAATAATATTAAAAGATACACTAAATACCATAACAATACTAAGGGAAAATAATAATGATTATCAGTGAGACAGGTCTTTAAGGTTTACAAAGTGCTTTGCATATTTGATCTCATTTGATCCTCACCATGATCCTCTGAGTTAGCTACCATTCTTCCCTTTTTATAGATAGGAAAACTGAAGTGCAGAGAGATTAAATGAATTGGTCAGAGTCACATAGCTATTCAGTGGCTAAGGCAGGATTGGAATTCAGGTCTTCATAACTATAAGTCCAACACTTTCTCCATTCTAAAACCTAGATGCTTAATTATAAATTCAGTTTAAATTCTATACTTATCCCCATCTCATTACCTTCACTCTCCTCCCACAGGCTCCTTTCCTTTTATCTTTCAGGATGAGGGAGACATGAATATATGTAAAAGTAGATGGCAGAATTATTCAGCTCCATTCACACCAATTCTCTCTAATATGGAAAGGGTTACCAGCCTAGGAAGAAGTCAGTGGAAATGGCTAATAGACAATTGAAACTAAGATGAGAGGCAAGAAAACACCTAACTTCCCTAAGTGAATTCATGTGACCTGTCCTGGAGGAACTACAACCAAAGGGGCTATAAAAACTTGCAGATGCTATAGTTGAAGCACTGTTACTAATCTTTGAGTAATGAAGGTAAGCAGGAGAGGTGCCTTAATATTGAAGAAGAGCTATTATCCTAATTTTAAAAAGAAATAGAAAGAAAACTAGTACTATAAGCTGATGAGTTTGGCATACGTTTCTGGCAAAATTCTAGAAGGTATTATTAAAAGGACAGCTTCTGAACCTTGTGAGGGGAGAAAAGAGGTGATAATTAAAAGCCAACATAAGTTTCTTAAGAACAAATAACAACCAAACTAACCTCATTCCATTTTGGCAGTATAATACTACAGACAGTCTAGCTAAATGTCTGCAAGGAATTTGACAAATCTTCTCATGTTATGATTGTGAACAAGATGGAGGAAATATGGGATAGATGAAATGGTTTAGTGGGTTCAGAATTGGCCCAATCAACCAGCATTTATTAAGCACCTACTACGTTCTTGGCACAGAGTCAAGAGCCAAACAAATGGATGTTCCAAATTAATGGAGCAACCTGAAGGGAGCTCTGTCCTTGGTCCTGTTCCATTTAACATTTTTGGCAATGACTCACATAAAGACAAAGATGAAATGCTTATCAAATTTATGCTTGACATGAAGCTAAGAGGAATAGCTAAAGTAGCAGATGAGAGGATCAGGATCTAAAAAAGAGACTAACAAGATGAAATATCTTAGTAGTAAATACATAATCTTATACTTGAGTTAAAAAAATCAACATACAAGTACAGGATAAAGAAGAACATTCCTAGATGGCAGTTCATGTGAAATAGACCAATATTCTCATGGATATGAATCTACAGTGTTATTTGGCAGTCAGAAGAGCTAACAGGAACGAGTTGCTTAGAGTGTAATAAGTTCTTCTCTAGATCTCTTTAAGCAGAAGATGAACAGAATTACAAGCAAAGAATCAATAACAAGAACATTATGGACAAGATTCAGGGATTAGACTCATTGACTCTCTAAATTCTGAGATTGAATGATTGTGTAATTCCATGGAGATAGGGACTCAACTTGTGATTTTACTGGTATAGGAAGTTTCCAGGTAAGAAAAGTCACTCACCAAAGTACACTAGTACCTTTTTTTTTAACTTACAGTTTAAGAGATTTGCCTGGAGCATGAAAATTTTAATGACTTGCCCAGTATGTATCAGAGGCAGAATTAAACCTGGATCTTCCCATTCTTAGGCCAACTTTCTTAATTCAGTATGATATTCTATGTAATAATTGTCTATGTCTCTTAATTCAGTCCAGAATGATCTTAGTAGACTTCTTTAAGCCACTGGTAAATGCTAAGCTTTTTATTAACTAGAACTCTCAAAAACAAAAGATTGTCTTCTCTGACACATCATGCTTGGAGCAGTAAGAAGCAGGAACCACTAAAAGTTTGAGCAGAGAAGTGGCATGATAAGTATGACATTTAAGGGGAAATAATTTGGCAGATTTATTAAGGATGAATTGAAGGAAGGAGAGACTGGTGTCAGGGAACTGACTGTCATAGTAGTCCAATGTAAGATGATGATGAAGATCTGAACTAAGTTTCTGACAAAGGGAAAAGAGAGGAAGTATTGAATGAATTATATTTCAAGCAAGAATCAACAGAACTCTGTGACTGACTATCTGAATGTAGCAAGTGAAAGAAAGGAATGAGTCAAAAATAGCTGCAATATTTGAGCTTGGATTATTAGTAGAAAATCAGTTGTACTGGTAGAGCCAATGAGATTGAGAAGGGCAGCTCATTTAAGGAGAAAATGTTAAATGTGACTTTGAACATGTTGAGTTTGAGATGACAGTGGGACATCTAAGTGGAAATATCTGATATTCAATTCTATTCTGTAACTGGAGCTTGATTGAGAGAACAGAACAGAAATATAGATTTAGGAATCATGAGAACACTAATGATAGTTGAAGCCATGAATAGTTAGGTGAATTCAAGTAACTATAGACCAATCAATATTAAAAAATATCAGTTGGGACAATACTGGAAGAAATCACACATATCTATTGTCCCAGTTCTACCTATCCTTCAAGATACATTCTAATGGAATCTCCTGCAAAAAGCTTTTTGTCCCTCAATATTCCCCTTTGGATATAATTTTTCCCTAAATTACCATGCTTGTGGTCATCTGCTCTTATAAAATTGATCATACTCTGCCTTGCCTTGTGGCTATTTTGGGCATATACTTTATCTTCCAACCTTCTTATACAAATACCTCATACTCTGTAATCCAGTGAGACTGGACCCCTTGCTGTTCCTAGCCGTAAACGCTCCACCTCCCAATTCTGGGCATTTTTTCTGACTGTCTTTCTTACCTAGAACTCTCTTCTCCCTTTCTCATAGCTTTCCTAACTTCCTTCAAGTTTCAACTACAGTCCCACTTTCTACAATAAATTTCCCTCAGTTCTCCTTATTCTTATCTTATCAAGTAAGATATTTATGAAGTACTTAGCACAGTGTCTGGCACATAGTAGACACTATAAAACTAGTTCTTTCCCTTTCCTCTTTCTCTTTTTTTTTTTTAAACCCTTATTTTCTGGTTTAGAATCAATACAAGTATTGGTTGCAAGGCAGAAAAGTGGTAAAGGCAAGGTAATGGGGGTTAAGTGACTTGCTGAGGGTCACACAGCTAGGAAGTGCCTGTACACAAATATGAACTCAGTACTCCTCATCTCAAGAATTGACTCTCTACCCACTGAGCCACCTAGCTGCCCCACTTTCCTTCTCTTTTCCTTAATCTTAGTGTCTTCTCTCTGAGATGAACTTCAATTTTACTTTGTTTCTACTGTGAGCTCCTTGAGATCAAGGACTATTATTTTCTTCCTTTCTTCCTTCCTTCCTTCCTTTCTTTCTTTCTTCCTTCCTTCCTTCCTTCCTTCCTTCCTTCCTTCCTTCCTTTCTTTCTTTCTTGCTTGCTTTCTTTCTTTCTT
>NC_058131.1:548947526-548960401 GCF_016433145.1 Gracilinanus agilis | reverse complement strand
TTCCTTCCTTCCTTCCTTCCTTCCTTCCTTCCTTCCTTCCTTCCTTCCTTCCTTCCTTCCTTCCTTCCTTCCTTCTTTCTTTCTTTCTTTTTTGGTTGGGGTTAAATTATATTAATAAACTCTATTATCTGGGGCCATTGATTTAACTTGTAGATGATTTGCACCTTTGGCTCCCCACTGCTGACTTCACAGCATTATCCAAAAGTCAAATGATATCATAGATGTAAAAACATTTTGAAAAGAGTTGAATGTTTTACAAAAGTAAAGTATCATCATTATTATTATTGAGTCAGAATTGCCAGCTATAAAATTTGACATCTAACCCCATTTCTGCTTCTGACTAGCTGTGCCATCCCCACTCTTCATCCCAGCTAGTTACTCTTCCTCTCTGGGCCTCAGTTTTCTCGTCTATATAAAGACAGTTTTGGACAAGATGATTTCTGAGGACTCTTCTAGCTCTGAATCGATGACTAAACTATTCTTAGGGTACTTCCCACTTCTGACATGTTCTTTGGGCCTAGAGAAGGGGAGTATGGAAGGGCACGGTTTTCTTACAAAAATGAACCATTCGTCCTCCTAGTTCTACTACAAAGTCTGATAAAAGACTTTCAGGAAAGAAGGGGACCTTGGTCCATCAGAGTTGTGACTGAGAAGGTTCAGAATTTTAGCTTCAGTTGAAGTATCCCCTTGACCCTCTGTTTTGGTAAGCGATTTTGATCTCTTCTGGGACAACATCCATGCTTACTGCTTTGCACATGTTGTAAAGGATGAGGGCAGAAGTCAGGGCTTCCATTTCCATACCTACAGGGCTCCATGCCCAACATGATGCCTGGATCCCTAGGGCAGGCTGGGCAAAATCTAGCTCCAGCTATAACTGAGTGAGGCTCAGAGCCACAGGATGGCACAGTGGGATCAGCTGGCTGTTCAATTTATCTATCTGGATTCCGGCCAGCTGGGTCACCAGCTAAGGCATCACCTTTCCATAGCTGTCCATTGAGCTCTTCCAAACTGCCCATCTCCCTCCAAGGCTGAAAGCCTCAGCCCCCAGGGAGAGCACAGCTGAGGCCACAGCCACTCCATCTGCAGTTGGCTTTCTGCCCACATCGGCCATGGTGGCCCCGTAGATCAGCTGGTCTGAGTGGGAGAGAGTCTGAGGGTAGGTGGGTGAACTGGTGTCTCTTTGTTAAGCTACTTAGTGATGGAGTCAGGATCTTGTGGGTGAGAGCTGTGAAATCTCCAGGGAGAGAGCCTGCTTCTAGTTTTGGCTGGGGTGTGGAAATCCCCATCATGAATGACATAGCTTCCTAATGGTTTTCCTCCCACCTATGAAAGATTTTTTTAATGTCTACAAAACACTTTTTGTCATCCTCATCATTGTCATCATTCACATTTATATAGCATTTTTTAAAATTACCTTTCATTTTGGAATCAATATTGTGCATTGGGACACATGTAAAACCCAGTGGAATTGCATGTTGGCTATGGGAGAGGGGTGGGAGGAGGGAAGGGAAAGAACATGAATCATGTAACCATGGAAAACATTTCTTAATTAATGAATAAAATTAAATAAAAAGAGAATACTGTGTATTGGTTCCAAGAGAGAAGAGTGATAGGGGTTGGGCAATGGGGATTAAGCACCTTGCCCAAGGTCAGAGAGCTAGGGAGGATCTGAGGCCACATTTAAACGCAAGACTTCCCATCTCTAGATCTGACTCTCAATCCACTGAGCCACCTAGCTACACCTTTACATAGCATTTAAGAAGCACTTTACTCACCCTGCAATGTAAGTAATACAAGTAATATCATTTCCCTTATGCAGATAAAGAAACAGAGGCATGCCTCCAAAAAACGTGTCAGAGATAGGATTCAAACTCAGATCCTTTCACATCCACAGATGTATTTAATGCTTCTAGTAGCATTTGGAATTGCATGTTTAATATGACCTTGTTTAGAAGTTATAGTTGGGGGGACAGTTAAATTTTCAATGTAAGGTACAAACCAGCAATGCTTCACTTCGGGCCTTGATTTATTCTTATCTTTATTGTCTAGACTTAAGAAAGTGGTGAAAATGTTAATAATGCAGATCAATCTTAAAAATGTGTCATGTGTATATATTTTGTTTTGTTTTGTTTTGTTTTGTTTGCAGAGGATTGCTTGTTAACTTTTACCATTAGGTCTATCCCATGTCAGCTTAGAAACTGGAGCCTATCGTGTAGGTTAATCAGGGCCCAGGTCAGTCTTCTTTTAGAGAAAACCTCCCCATTTGGTGAGTGAGAGAGAAAAAACTGCCAGGGAAGTCCTGGCCCTAACATACAATGTGATAAGCTCCACGTGCCCGATCCCCACAGAGCCAAATGTATATTACTGTCACTGTCCACTCTATTCATAGGCCTTTGAGAAGGACAGAAACATATTGGTCAAGCTCTACATCAAAGTCAGCAAGGAGTAGCCTACAAGCCAAGAAGGCTCAGAATCCTTTTTTCCTCTCTTTTTGAAACTGATCATGCATGCTCCCTGTAGGCATTTTACATTTGATTTGTACTGGACTATTCGGCCTTTCTATGTACAAGCATTATAATAATAAGTGGTATAACAGAAATCTCGAAAGGATGTCAAGCTACAAAGGGACCTTAGAGGTCATCATCCACCTTTCAAGTATGGATGCTCTGTACAATATCTCTGAAAAGTGGTCACTTGGAAACAATCAGTGATAGGTAACTTCATCTCCTAAGTTAATCCATTTCACTTTTGGACACCTCTACTTGTTTGGATGTTTCTTGATTCGAGAGGATTCTTGGAGTGATCCCAGCTTTTGCTGCTACTAAGTCGCCATCTTTGCTCCACTCCCCTTTGGATGTTTCTTAACCCTGAATCTATTACTTCTCCCCATTTGTTCTTGTTCTTCTCTCTGAAACCAAGTAGATTAAAGCTACTTTTTTTTGGCATATGGCAACTCTTTAAATAGAGGATATCTACTAAATCTATGACATCCTTAGAATAGGGAGCAACTCAGTGAAGGAACTACTCCTACCAAGGCAGGTAAATGTCTTTTCTGCAACTTATAATTTTAAGAGATTCACTTGAAGCACCAAAAAGTTAAATAATTAGTCCAAGGTCACAAAGCCAATATGTGTCTGATGCAGGACTTCTCAGCTCTTCCTGATTCCAAGACCGACTCTCCATCCACCAAGTCACATTTCAAATATCTGAATGACTCAATAAAAAAAAATACTTATCGAGTACCTGATACATGCCAGGAACTCTACTGGATGCTGGAAATAAAAATACAAATAGCACAATACCTACTTTTATAGAAACGATGAGAAGACTTTGCTAAGTATTCATTTTCCAGAATAAACATGACTAATTCTTCCAAAGGGTTATTTGTGTCCTTCTATTGAGCATTTTTTAGAAATTTTGGTAGATGCCAGAAATAAATACATTTCTTATCCTAAGCATTTTATTCACCATTAAAAAATCTTAATCCAACAATTTGTAATTCTTCCAGTTTTAAAGGGATTTTAAAAATTTCTCTGAAGAAAGCATACATACAGTACATTTTCACAAACATGGGCAAATACACACACATAAATTGTTTTCCTGAATTTTAATTCCCCCATCCCCCAGACTTTCACATGGCTCTTTGGCACATTAACCATCATTCAAGCCCCCCTAGAGGTTAAACAGATCAGAAATCAGTTTCTTATTATCTACCACCACCAAAAAAAAAAAAAAAGAAAGAAAGAAAGAAAGAAAAAAACCCAAGTCTTTCATGATGGAAACTTTCCAAAGTGCACATACTTTTTTTGTTTTGTTTGAGGGATGTACAGAATTTAATTTCCTGACACTTAAAATCATTTGACTAAGAACAGCAGGCTAGAAAGAACAGTAACAGGAGCAACATAATATGAAACAAGAGAATGAAAGAGTTTCTCACTGAAAAGGTTTAATTCTGAAAAAGCAACTTGTGGGAGGGGGATGTTAGTTACATAAAGGCAGAATTATTACCGTGTCCAAGCTTTCCCTATTTGGCACAAAGAGGGCGATTTGTAGCTGGGTGCCTGTCTTGCATTCAGAGGTGAAGGCACTTGACTTGCTTAGCAATTACTAAGTCATCCCTCCTCCAGTGAGTTGGGGGGAGCATAGGAGCACATAGAAAATAAATTCACCTTTGTCTTAGACATGATTGCTTTCTGATCCCATTAAACTAAAGGCTGCCTTGAGACCAATCTAGTTTTTTAAAGGAATGTCATTGGCAGTGTCGAAATGTATTGAATGAGCAAGGTTTGTGCTGACATGGAATAAAACAAGGAAAACAAACCTCTGATTATACTGACGAGTCACCCTGTTTTTGATATGAAGGACCATGACTGTCCTGCCTAAGCCTAGATAAACCACCCAATTGTTTTAGAGAAGGTTTATGGGGGACTCCTCAATTCATTTGCTGAAATAGCATTTTGTAGGGGTTTTTTGTTTGTTTGTTTTTCACTTGGGAATCTCACTTGAGACTTCCCTTGGAAGATGAGACTTCAGAAATATCTTAATCCAAACTCAGAGTGAAATTTTTCATTTTTTGCATTTAACTATTGGACTAAGTAGAAGAAGACTTTAGTAAGTTGGTCCTCCCCTAGATACGCATTAGAATCACAAGGCGAAATAGCAGTAATAGGAAAAAATATGGATTTGGAAGGAAGAATAAGTCAATCCTGGACCCAGAATATGAACATAGCACCGGTAGCTCTTCCTACAAGTGCAAAGATATAAGTAGAAAAGGGCAATTGGCCTTACTTCAGGGCATCAAAAGTTAAAAACCACCCAAAACACTGTCCCAAGGCTCTGTCCCTTCCTTTGGTAATTGAAGCTCCACTTTCTTATCTCCTCTCTCCATTCAACAATAGTAGTCAGTCCTTCAGAAGTGGAGAAGTATCTTGGGGCAGACTTCTTTATCTCAGTGGTCAAATCCAAGGTCACCTTTCTCCACCATCCTCATTCTTCCCACTGTTTATCCCCTGACATCTCAGATGCCAAAGTGTCTTGTTACTGCTCGGGGGACACATACCTTGTCTTGAGCTCTTTGCTCCCTGCCAGTCTCTGCTCCCATCATACTATGTTCATCTAACAAAAAGTATTGTGCCATGTAATACAACATGTGGAGAGTATTTGCATTACCAGTTCTCATGATTGAGGGCAGATGTTGCATGCCCTCAGCTTCCCCTTTATCCTTATACCACTTAATGGTAGCATGTCTAGTAGCAAACTCTTACAGCATAAAGTTGGCCAGAGAAAAATCTTTTGGGAATTCCTTCACCCTCTCTGTTCATGAGACAAGAGCAGCCCAGGCAAATGGTGCTGACAGCGGGTTATACTTTATCCAAAGGCTTCTCTGGGATGTTGCCCTCATCTGGCATTTTATGCAAGTTATTTTGGGATAATTCTACATAGGAAATCAGTCAAATGTCAGGATGTACATGGCTGCAAAATACATATTTCACAGAGAAAAATGAGTACTTCCATACAACCAATACTTCGTTGGTGGGACATCTGGCCTTCCCCCAAGCGCTTCTCAAAGTATTCAAGTAAGTGCAACATTGGGGTTATCAAATGAGATAACATACATAAAGCACTTTGCAAACAATTTAAATATGAACTTATTTTTTATTATTAGCATAGATTTTTCTTGATGGAGCAATTATTGTATAAAGGTATTATCAGAAGAGATGACTAAGGAGGCAGCAAGATACTTTGGAAAAAGCATTGAATTGGGAATAAGGACACTGGGTTCTCATCCTGATTACTATTACTCACTGTCACCTTAGAGAGATTTCCCTATTTGTCAAATAGAAAGTTGGATTAGATACTCTCGTAGACCCTTTCAAATTATAAAATGCTATACTCCAAGGTAAATCATTCATCTCTGGACCTCAGTTTATTTATTTGTAAAATAGATCACTAGGTGATCTCTAAGCCCCAGATAGATAGACCTATTCATTCAATTCATTCAAAGAGCTTTTAGTTGGGCAATGAGGTTGCTCAGTGGATAGAGAGCATCAGACCTGGAATCAGAAGGACCTGGGTTCAAATCTGACCTCAGACACTTCCTAACTGTATGACCCTGGGCTTTAACCTTTATTTTTAACTTTAACTTTATTGTCTACTTTAACCCAATTGCCTACCTTTGCCACTCTTCTACCTTGGAAATTGATTCTAAGACAGAAGGTAAGGGTAAAAAAAAAAAGAGTATTTTGTAAGCAACTACTAAATGTAAAGCATTGGGGATGCAAAGACAATAGTGAAACAATAACTAAGGCAGGATTCAAACCCAGGTATGCCTAATTCCAACCTTGGCATTGCTATCTATGATGCCAGTTAGCTGTGTGGGCAGAATGAAATCTGTCTTTTTTGATGCTGACAGCATTAGCAAAGTAACGTCTAGCTTTGGAAAACTATAGTGGTTGTGCAGAATTCAGATTATGAATGACCAGTGAGTAAATATTAGTATCTTTATTGTATCTTCAAGTCTCTGCTAAAATCCCAATTCCTAAAAAAAATAAAATAAAATAAAATAAAATCCCATCTCCTCCTGAAAGTCTTTTCTGTCCACCCTCAGGGCTAGTCTTCCCTCTTTTACACCGTCTATATATTGTACGCACATTTTTGTTTCAGGGCTTTTGCCTTTCTTTGTATATCCAGAGCTTAGTGCAGTGCCTGGTACATAGTAAAGGTTTAATCAATGCTCTGTGAATGAACTGACAGGACTTTCATAGTAGGAATTTTGGCAGCTTCAGTAGAATCTAGGCTCCATCACTTAAGACCTCTATGACTTTGGAGAAGTCACTTAACTAAGTGGGGGCCTCAGTTTCTTCATCTATAAAATAAGGGAGTTGAACTCGATGGTCTCTGAAGTTCCTTCCACCTGTAAGTCTGTGCTCCTATGATCTTATAAGCTGAGTTCAGTTCCAGTTCTGCCACTTACTCCCTGTGAGTCTTCAAGCAAGTCTCACTACTCTAGGCTACTATTTCCTTATTAATAAACCGAGGAGGATGAACTAGACAATTGCTTTTTTTAAAAGATATTTTATTTTTCCAATTATATGTAAAATTTTTTTTCACATATATTTTCTGAAGTTATAAGATCTAAATTGTCTCCTTCCCTTCCTTCTCTCCCCAGTCCTGGAGCTGGTAAGCAAGTTGACCTAGGTTATACATGCATTATTATGCAAAACATATTTCCATATTATTCATTGTTGTAAAAGAATATTCATATAAAACCAAAACCCCAAAATAAAAATATAAATAAACTGAATTGAAAAATAGAATACTTTGATCTGCATTCCGACTCCAACAGTTCTTTCTCTGGAGGTAGATAACATTCTTTGAACTAGACAATTTCTAAAGTTCCTTCTAACTTGAAATCTATGATCCTATGAATTTGAGAATAGGTAGGAGAAGAGTGGGTTGGGATGGCAGGCCAGTGGGGTAGATATTTTGGGAGAGGCAGGGCCTTTTGACATCTCAAATCACACTGATCAAGCAGCTGTCCCCTCCACCAACACACAGGTCCAGCCTTGTCTCCTCTATGTCTGCAACACTTGCTCTTATTCCCTTGAGGGATGAACACGTGATGTCGACAAACCACTCTAGGCAGCCCCTCTTCATTCGGTTTCCTTTATAGCAACACAACTAGCAGAATCATATGCCTTGTTTAATCCACAAACATTCCACACAAGTGACAGACATCTCCTGCAACTACCTAAAACAGAATATTATGTCTGCCATCTAACAAGCACATTGACTTTTAGTCTTGAGGCAATATAGTGTAGAAGACACTGAACTTGGACCCAGGAAGACTTGGATTCAAATCCTATTTCAGATGCTGATTAACTAAGTAACCCTGGACAAGTCATTTATTTTCTGAGCTTGTTTCCTTATTCATAAACTAAGAATGATTTTATTTCCCTGTATTTTCCCTCCACTGGGTTGTAGCAAATGAAATAATGTATATGGTGGACTTTTTTTTTTTGACAAAGGAATATTTACTTCAAAAGTATAAGAACAAATATTTTCCCCAGCACCTGGTAGGGAGAAAGGGGCAGATTATTCCTCTTATACCACTTTAGTCTTTAGAGAGGGGAAGTGGATTGGGTTCATGGGTTAGCTCTGTTCCAATAGAACTCACAAAGTCCCAAATCCAAAACTCCCTTGGGCTTGTGTCTTCTTGATTTTACAGGGCTTGAGCTAGTTGCAACATCTGGCCCATATTCCTGGGCTTCCAGGTCCCTATGGTCCAAGCTTCCAGCTAGGGGTCTCAAAGATTCCCTGCACCAAGCTGAAAAGGATAAACAAAACAAGACTAAAACTCCAAGTGCACTCCTCAGGGCTACAGGGCCTTGGGGAGGGAGAAAGCAACTCTCAGGTCCTTCCTTCTCCAGGTTATTATATGGTATTCCTCCTTTGAATAGACTCCACTAATATGTACAATTTGTTTTGAAAACTATCCCTACATATTTGAGCTTTTATTATTATTTCAGATGATTTTGTATTGAGTTTATATTCTGAGAGTTGCTCATTTTATTCTAGGTGGGGAAGAAGATAAGGAGTCCTGTTAGTGGGAAGGGAAAATAGGTTCTTTTTGGTTTGGGTTATTTGAAGCAAGTGTTGCTCTTCTTTTTTTTAATTTCATCTTCATAGATTCATAGATTTAGAGCTAGAAAGGGCCTTAGAAGTACTGAGTCCAACTCCTTTTTACAGATGAGGTAGTGAAGGCCAAGAAAGGTTAATTTCCTTCTCAGCTAATGCCGTGTCTTCCTAATCCAAGCCTAGCACTCTTAGCTGTCTTGCTAGTGGGGGGTGTAATAAATGTTCTTCCTTGAGCAAAGAAACAATGCCATATGATAGGTGTCATGGTTACTATTTTTTTTAAACCTTACCTTCTCTTTTGGAATCAATACTAAGGATTGGTTCCAAGGCAGAAGAGCAGTAAGGGCTAGACAATTGGGGTTAAGTGACTTACCCAAGGTCACACAGGTAGGAAGTCTTTGAAGCCAAGTTTGAACCCAGAACCTCCCATCTCCAGGTCTGGATCTCGATCCACTGAGCCACCTAGCTTCCCTGTATCATGAGTACTATTATACTCATTTTACAGAAGAAATGCATTTGTTGATACTCAAACAAGTAGCATATGTTAAAGGTAAGATTTGAACATAGGCAAACATAGGCATCTACTTGCCTCCAGCCCCTACTTTCTATCCATTACCCCAGAGTTCCTCTCCAATGGAAGAGTAAATACATGTCCCCACTATATACATGGCGGTGATGGCATTCTATAATGAAACAGTGGCTTCCACGAAATTGGTTGATTGTTGTCTTTCGTACTCAAAGAGAAACAAAATGGCGCCACTGTATTGGAGTCAGTGTGCATACAGTAGATCTGACTGGTGGATCAGTCAAGCTCAGAAGGCTTTATCATAGGTTGGGCACAAATAGCTTATATGAACATATATTGGGTGTCTTAAATGAGAAGGACTGCTGAGCAAAAGATTGTCACAATCCATTCCTTTGGCTTCTATGGTCTTCCGTAAACTTTGAGTTTTATATAAAAAAAAAATCCTATTAGATTTACTAAAGATACCACATTCATAAACAGGCTTACACATTCCCTTAACAACATAACTAATGTGTATGAATCTTTTATATAATTTTCCTTGTCAAATGATGTTTGACAATAATCAGATGATAATGAAATGTATAATTAATAATAAAAATGCCAACATCTGTTAGCTTGTTAATACAAGCTGATTTCAGTGTACTATTTTCAATGTGTCATCATTAAACTTAATTTATATTAAAATCCGTTAAATACAATCTGCTTTCATTAGTTGTTAATTTAGGCTGGCGCATGACACTGAGGAGGAAGTTTTTTCTCTTCCCCTCCCTCCCCTTCTTTCTAATCTCTGCACCCCCCTCCACACACACACACACACACACACACACACACACACACACACACACACACACACACACACAAAAATTTTTCCCCCAAATGTCTTTAAAACCTGCTGTAGCAGCTCAAATGTTCAATCGGCAGATGGATCAGGTTTGCTGGTTGGTTTGCTTGCTCTCAGCTGTGAGTGATTAGCCTGCTGAGCCTGAAGAAGTCTAACTTTGTCCCTGGAATGGGCCCGACCTCCTGGCACCATTCTCTGTCTGTCCAGTGGTCTGCTTCCTTGCCACTTCCTCCCCTAGTGTCCCCCCACCCTCCATGATGCCATCAGGACCAGTGAGGCCCTCTCAGCAGTGATGGATGAGAAGGTCTCTATGCTTGCAGCTCATTTTCCAAGTTATACAGATACAGCTTTTAAACCCACCAGACTATTTTCCAGCTCAGTCAAAGGCCAGAGGCAGATTTCCTTAAAGGGGTGACTGACCGGTGACCAGATGTCCTCCCCAAATGAGAAACATTTGTTATTTCCCCCAAGTACATCTAACTAGAGAAGTATTGGTCACAGGGGATAAGTTATTGTGTAGTGAAAAACAGGCCAAGAACCGAGATGAGATTCCCATGCAAAAGTCATCACGCCATCTGCAAGGAAAGACCTACATATGGGTCTAACTCTTAAGACTTCCCAGAAAGGGAAACCTATAAAGGAAAATCTGCTGGGCTTTTAAGATGCAAATTACAGTCATTCTGTAGATGTCTGAAAATTCTCTGGGGATTGGCTATAGCCATCTGAAAGCAGCTCATTCTGACCATGACCCTCTGAAATCATCTGGTTTCCTATGAAGATCTCAAAGCAATATCATCCTACGCTGCATCCCTAATGGAATGGGGCAGGTGGAGTATGCTGGTGGTCTCTGTCCTTATAGCTCCCCTGTGCTCAGGAGTACAGGACCGTTAGCAGAGGCTGGAGGGAAACTGCTGGAGACACAAGCCACCAAGCAGCTACTATGACAAATGCTGAGAATACAGAATATTCATTGTTTCATCCATTGCAGCCAAGTCTGATCAATCCTCCCTCCCCAACTTAAGTAATCAATGTGCATTTATTAAAGACTTACTGTGTGCTAGACCCTGTGCTTGGTAATGATGAAAGAAAAAAAAAACAGTCCCATTTCTTGTAGAAATTGTAATCTGTGGGGGATGACAACATGTCTATATAGCCATGCACAAAATTTATCTCTTTTTAAAATTTAAGCTCTTCCTGCTAATAAGGAGATGGTTTTATCCCCTTGAAGGTCTTTCATTGTCAAATCACCCATAATCAGAAATAGGAAGGACAACTTTGCTCATGCCCAACTCAATCAACTGTGTGTATATATATGTGTGTATATATATATATATGTACACATATATAATAAATAAATATATGTATTTATATATGAATATATATGATATATAAATTATCTTGTACCCTTTTGGGCATGTACATATTTTATATATATATATATATATACATATATATGAGTGTTCATGTATGTGTGTGTGCATATATATATATGTAATATGTATATACCAAAAAAAAGGGTACAAGATAATTTGGAAAGGAAGCACTGGAAGTTGTGAGGATCATAAAAGGTTTCACATAAAAAGAGATGCTTCAGCTGTCTTGAGGGAGACCAAGGGTTCTAAGCAGCAGAGACAAAGAAAAAATACGTTTTGGGTGTGAGACGCCATCATATACAAAACCTTGAGATGAGACCCAGAATGTTTTGTCCTATCAACAGTAACAAGGCCAGCATGATTGGACTAAGGAGCATATGAAGGGCAATTGTAGGTAATAAGGTTGAAAAGGCGGGTTAGAGACAAATTGTAAGGAGTCTGAAATGCTAAACAAAGAAATGTATATTTGGTCCTCTGGGCAATAGGGAGGTGTAGGTTAAAACCCGAAAGGTGAGTCTTTTCAATATACTTTTGTATCGGCAGACCCGAGGCATTATTCTTTTCCCCTCCTTTTTCCATTATGAGCTGAAGGTTGGCACATTGGGTCATCTGACTCCCACTTATTGCAGTCAATAGAAGAAATGCTGATAGAGCTTGTATGTTGTTAAATAACACACTTCACGAGTCAGAGTTAACTAGTCTCAAAAACATCCTAATTATCTGAACCCAAAGGAACATGATATTAATAATAAATATGGCTACAAGCTGGTCAGGAGGAAAAGCTGAAACTTACATCCTTTTTTTTTTTAATTAATGGAAAGCTCACTTTAAAAAATAGAAAGTGGGGGTAATAGCATACACTTAAACAATCTTTACATTCAGAGTGTTTTACAACTTACTCAAATTTCATAGAGGTTGGCACCAGTAATAAATTTGGATCCTCAGGAGACTAACTTTTTGGAACAAAGCTAAAGAGATCTGGGACAGCTAGATGGCTTAGTTGTTTGAGAGTCATACCTATAGGCAGAGAGAGAGAGAGAGAGAGAGAGAGAGAGAGAGAGAGAGAGAGAGAGAGAGAGAGAGAGAGAGCGAGAGAGAGCGAGCGCAAAACAAACCAATGTTTTACTAGGTACATTGACAAAAAGCCAATTAGGGGGCAGTCCCTTTTGGCATAAGACTTTACAATTCAAAATAAATGTGTTCAACCCCCTTCAGTTCAATCAGTTGCACCCCCAAAGTTCATTCTGGATCTTCTTGATGCAGTGTAGATTTTTGCAGGCATCTTTCTTCAAAGAGTTCATTTTCTGGATTTGAGTTAGCAAGCTTCTTTCTCTGAAATTTTTTCTCGAACAAAATTTTAAATCCTGGATTTTTATGAAAACACAACATCTTATAAATACATCAAGGATATTGTTGATGATAGTATTAGGAAGTAATTGATAAGTTTCCCCACACAATATTCTACAGTAGATAATTTATTTCCTGGAACTAAAATTTA
>NC_058131.1:548917783-548939167 GCF_016433145.1 Gracilinanus agilis | reverse complement strand
GAGAGAGAGAGAGAGAGAGAGAGAGAGAGAGAGAGAGAGAGAGAGAGAGAGAGATGAAGGATCTGGGATTTCATCAGTGTTGATAATTTCCAGTGGGATATTTATCTACCAACATAGAATGTAACTTTTCTGAGTTATAAGAGTTGATTAAGACTTGAGGAGGATAAGTGGCTTCCTCAGACACATAAGCAAATATATATGAGGCAGGATTTGAACCCCTCTTTCTGATTATGTGTTCTGCATTCTATCTACCACGTCACACTGCTTCTTTTTATATAAATAGATACACGTACATATTTAGATAGTCAAAGACAAGCACATATCCATTCATGTATATTAAATCCAGCAACAGATTTTTTTAAATAACCAACAGATATGCCCAGCAGACTTTATCTACAGCCAGAATGGCTAATTACAGACAGAATTTCATCCAGACATTTGGCTATCTTAAAACCTACTCAATGGAGTTTTCTGAGATCAGAATTCATACTAAGTATGCCCCAGTGCGTGTAAGGAGAATTGGCTCTAACAAATATTCTAGCACTGAAACTAAATGCACATCAGACCCACATAGTCTAAACTATACTACACATTGCAAGACTGCAGCAATTTATTCTATGGAACAATTCAGAAAATGCACCACTGAAAATAGTGTCTAAAGGTAGAATGAAGATTCAGTTTTCCAGTCCAGCCTCATTCCTTTTGTAGTCAAGCTAATATTTTACAAAATACCAGTAGCTGGCACCAATCAGATACCATAAGTTCATAAGATATTTAACAGGGTTTTAGAGATTATCTGTTCCAATTCCTTGATTTGACAGATGAGGAAACAGGACTGGAGAGTTTTAGTACCTTGTACAAGGTCAAATAATTAGGAATCCTAATTGCTAATTGATAAAACATGTTCTAGCAGAGCCAGTATTTGAATTCAGTTCTTCTGACTCCAAACCCAGTGCTCTTTCTTCTAGATCATGCAATCTCTGCTTTTAGATATCAGACCAACATTTCAGAAGCAAGGCTATGCACTATAGGGAAATAAGTGGAAACCAGTTTTACAAGATGAACCAAACAGGCAATTATATATCTTCATATAAGAGGTTTTATGAAATTAAAAGGAAAAGTAAAATTGAAAGATTTATATGAATGGATGCCAAACAAAATAAGTAGAACCAAGAATACAGTATACACATTGACTACAATGAAAATATAAATAAGAACACTAAAGCATGACTGGATGCTATATCATTATAATGACCAAGCTCAAGCAAAGAGAAAAAAAGTGAGATAATGTATTTCCCTCCTCATATTGTAGAGTAGAAGGTTATAGATATAAAATATTTTTTACACTGGGAAACTGCATCATCATGTTAGTTGGTTTGGTCAACTTCCTTTTTCATTTCTTTTTTTAGTCTTTATCAAAAATAAAGTCTTGCTGAGGATGACAGAGGGCAGGATATATTTGGAAAAGCATATAATAGGAAAAAAATTAAATTGTTGAGTATAGAAGTATACTATTAAGAGACAGAAGGAAAAAGGAAGAAGAGGGTATCTGGGGGGGTAAAATGCATCCAACCTAAAGTCCAGCAATAGTTGTGATTGAGATATTCAAAACAGGGTTTCATAATCTTTGAAGTGTGAGAATTGGGCTCCGTTGATTATCCTTAAAAGTAATCATTTTTATAATAGGTAAAAACACTTCTTCTCTGAATCAATTAGAGCTGAGTGTGAACAGGGCCTATACACCACCTTGAATCAGTCAAAGTCACAGTATAAGAGACTTCATCATGTCCAAATTTGTATAAAACTTGTATGAAAAGGAAGAGTTATCTCAGAACCAGAATAGAGACTCCTGGGGTGTGAATAAAGAGAGGAAGGAATACTATTGTAGAAAACTATGCTAGAAAGAGCTATCAGCCCATAGGTAGCTAGCAAAGGAGAAAGAAAAAGTAGAACTTAAGCTATGGCAGAGAAGAGAGATATTGAGGAGGGCCATTGACCTTCCCAGCACCTCAGAACAAAAGACTTGAGCTGATGCCATGAGTTGTCTATTCATAGACACTACTGCTTCACTACCCAAACATTTCTAGCAACATAAATTGTGCCTCAATCTACAAAGTGGCCATGTGTTAACTAGAGATAAATATAAATATAAATCAAGGCAGAGAACCAAATTTCTGGCTCAGTATTTAAAATGTTCCTAACTGAGGGTTCAGTGTAATTGTGATTGTACCCATAACATTTCACCTAAGAGAAACTCCCTAAAAGAGTAGAGGAGGGAAACACATGGACTTTAAGGGCCATTAGATTGCCTCTAGGCTTAAAACAAGTTAATTACTATTACAAGGTGTTGCAGGAGCAATCTCAGGGAAGAAGGCATTCATCCAAATTGTACTGGCTGGTTAGAAAGGAACATCCTTCAAAGACTTTGCTCAGTGAAGCATAAAAGGATAATTCTTAGCCAGGCTCAAGTCATTGGAGCAAAGGGTTCTGATTCTTGTAGTTATACAATGGAAGGAGTGCTAGACAAAAATTCAAAATACTAAAGTTGGCCTCTTCACCCTTCCAGCTCATTCCACTAAAGTGGTCCATCCATGTGACCCCAAGCAATTTATTTCACCATATGAGGTCTCAAATTTGTCAAGAAATGGTTCGACTAGATGAACTCTAAGATTCTTCCCAATTCTCCTAGTCTATGATTCTTAACACAAATGCCTACAGAATCAATGGATGCCTGTTAGCTTTCATAGAAAGATACAGGTGTCTACAGCTTTTCAAACAGGCTACAGAAAGATGTTGTATATCATTTTATGCTCTTAATGAATGATTTTGGGGCCACTGATGGCTCTTTAAAACTCCTCATATCAAATTTAATCCATAATTAAAGAAACATTTAAATAAAATGGAATTGTCTGGTATTATGAATTTCTTGAGGACATTTTTCATTTTTCATATTTTATCCCTAACATCTATCTCAGGGCATAGCTCACAGTAGACACTTTATAAATTTTTATTTATCAGAATTAAATCTATATATACTTACTAACTATCTGTTGTGTGCTAGGCAAAAGGAAATGGATTCTGTTCTCAAGGCACTTACATTTGATCAAATGATGCAATACATATCCTTAAAGCCACATACAAAATATGTGCAAAATAAGTACAAGATATTTGAGGAGCGAAGTTTGGGAGAGGAATGCAAATGAAAAAAATCTCATTGAGGCTTAAAGGAAAAGTACCTCTACTGAATATAGTTCCTTTATATCCAAAAGAGAACAAATTCAAAAATTTACCAAGTTATTTTAAAGTTTTGAGCACCTACTTTATGTAACACTGTGAAAAGCAGAATCAGTTCATGCTTAGTTTTGCTGAACTGTTTTCTTTTCCCCTTTTATGTTTTTGGTTAGAAGGACTGGATCTCTAGGTAGGGGATGAAAACAGGATATATTTAGAAATGAAGACGATAGATTATAAAAAACATAGAGAGTTTAAGATTTGCTAAGTGTTTTCTACATATTATATCATTGGATCCTTACAACAAGAATGTGAGATGGGGATTATTATATCCCCAATTTACAGATGAGGAGAAAATGGCTAAGAAGGATTAAGTGAGTTGTTCCAGGATCACACCAATAGTAATTATCTGATGTAGAATTTGAGCTCAGATCTGCCTGATTCCAAGTTCAGCACTTTATCCACTTCACCACCTAGCTGTTCTCCCAGGAAAATTAATCTAGCTGCCAAATATATGATGTATTGGGTGACAAAGAGTTTGAGACCAGTGAGACTGATTGGGAGACCTTTGCAGTGATTCCAGGTAAAAATAATGAAGGGTTATAGGAATAAGAATGGAAATGAGAGATTGGTGAAGAAAAATAGGGGAAATATGGAATTGATAAGAGAAGAGGAGCCATGACTCAATGGTTGTATAAGAGCATTGGCCCAGAGTCAGGAAGACCTGAGTTCAAATCCAGCCTCAGGTATTTCCTATGTGTGATCTTGGACAAGTCCTTTAACCTCCGTATGTCTTGGAGGCAGGTAGGTGGCTCAGTGAATAAAGTGCTGGGTCTAGAGTCAAGAAAATTAATTCAAATTAACTATTTAATAACAAATGAACTAAGTTCAAATCCAGCCTCTGATACTTCCTAGCTGTGTGACCCTCAGTAAGTTACTTAACTTCTGATTACCTGATAGAAGCATCCACTGGAGAAGGAAATAGCAAACCATCCCAATATACTTGCCAAGAATATTCCATGGATAGCTATGATCCATGGGTTCACAAAGAGAAAGAAGCACCCAAACAAGAACAGAACTGATAAGCATTGGTAACCAATTGGATATGGGGTAGGAAATGACAAAGGAAGAAAAGTTTAAAATGACCTGAAGGTTCCCAGAGTGAATAAATGGAAGAATGATGGTGCCATCCAAAGAAATAATGAAATAGAAATTTGAGAAGATAAGAGTAGGAACATGAGAAATTCAATTTTTGACCAGTCGAATTTAAAGTGCTGATTGGGACATTTAAGCTTAGATATAGGAATCTGAGCATAGGTGAGAAGCTGATACTAGTGTGATAGATTTAAAAGCCATCCATAAAAAGAAACAATGGATGTGATGAGAAATGATGAGATCATTAAAGGAGAAAATAGAGTTTTAGTAATAGTTGAGAACTTCTTGATCTCATTGCTAATATAGAGAAAATTAGCAGTGAATTTGCAGTCTAGTGGACCTATGTCCAAATTCTAGATCTGCTACTTATTACCTACATGATCTTTCCAAGTTTCAGTATTCAGTCTTTAAATGAGGAAGTTGGGCTAGATGATTTTTACTTCCAGTTCTAAATTCTATAAAATGGCTACCAATCTTCTGATAGAAAAATGTTGGTCTTAAAGTACAAATCAAAACATATCTCTTTATTTTTTTGACATGACCAGTGTGGGAATTTATGTTTGTAACAAGGAATTTGTTTTTCATGCTTTTTAAATTTTGGGAGGGAGAGAATATGTATCCCAGAACAAAATAAAATTTTATTAAAAAATTAGTCTTATGGTGGAAATTTGTTTTTACCAATTACTTTAAAGAACTGGTCAGATTTCTTCCTCTCTTCCTTGCTCATGATTTAGGAGCAAATAGTTCTGGTTCATAATTCCTAAATACTTTAGTTTCTTAGTTTTGGTCTTTTACCAAATACCTAGCCAAACTATAGTTTAATGAAATAGAGCAAAATCAACTTAAAAAAAAGAGAGAGAACAGACTTCCAACTATGTCTTCCTAAATTTTCCCCAAGACAGAAAAGTAATTCTCAACAATCAGTGTTTCCAAGAAAGATTACTGTGTGAATAGTTGAGTGGGCGGGGTCTTACCCCCTTTCTCCTTATGTTCTAAGACAACATTACATGTCAGTGGTTTCACTAAGCTCACTATCAGTCAGTGTTATTTTTTGTACTTGGTGTGCTCCCAAGTCCAAATATATCATTCAGAATTATTGTCCAAAGAAGGTCTACTCCCAAGTTTTAAGTGCACAGTTTACAAACAATAAATAGAAACTTTAATGAATGTTTACTAAAAGTGGTATGGTAGATTATAGAAAGAGGACTGAACATGTAGCCATAAGACTTGAGTTTGGATCCTGATTCTGATATTTACTACCTTAGATAAATCATTTAACATCCTGAAACTCAGTTCTCCCAGGTGCAAAATGAGAAATTTGGACTAGATTTCCTCTGAGCTCCCTTTCAGCTCTAGAACTACATCTATGACCCCAGTGTTGTTATTAATTTATAGGTGTAGCCTTTCTCTTCCTGACTATGCTTAAGATAGAAAGTGGGAAAAGTACTTTTCTGCTTCTCTGCCCTGCCACCTTTGGAATGTGGGCATTTCCAATGATGAACAACCTTTTATCCTCCCACACAGGGTTAGTTCTTACTTCCCAGTAACCACCCATCTCTATGTATGAGGGTTGAAGAAGAGAATAAGAGAGAAGTCAGTGAGGCCACATCTGAACAATCCAGTCTTATCCCCCCTAAAAAGTGGCACTGTGACTCATTGTTAGCCAGGGACAAAAGAAGGAAAACCCCTGTCCAATTTAGTTCTACCTCTTGGAAAGTACATACAAATGATATTATCAATACTATAAAATTTTCAGAATTAGGTGGTTCAGTGGATAGAGCCAGGCTTGGAGATGGGAGATCCTGGGTTCAAATGTGGCCTCAGACACTTCCTAGCTGTGCAATCCTGGGCAAGTCACTTGACCCCCATTGCCTACCCTTACCACTCTTCTGCCTTGGAACAAATACACAGTATTGATTCTAAGATAGAAGGTAAGGTGTTTTTTTTTTTAATATAATAAAAATTTCTCATTTTTACCTCATATTCACCAATCAGAAGAAATCCTGGCACTTTTAGGAATCAGGGTTCAACCTCTAGTCCTTTCTGTGTTTCTGAGCACTAATCCCCATACCTTGTTTCTCCCCACAGCAACCACCCTGTTCTCAGATAATGCAACACAGAGATCAACAGCAATTAAATTGATTACATTTATCTAGCGGGCAAAAGAAAGCCAAACTACTGAAACAGAAATTAGAAAAGTAACTTTATAGAACTAAATAAGCTTTGGAGTCGGCTTCTGTCCTTCTCGAGCAGAAGGGGAAAGAAAGAGAAATCCCACTTCACAGTCTCCTGCCTGTTCTCCCAAATGGAAAGTTAGCATCCAGCATCCCATTATTGCAGTCCCATTATTGCTGCCTCGGGGGCTCTAGCAGAGACCCCAAAGGCTGTTGTTACACCTCCATGCTCAGGCAGGAGCCTCACAGGCTGCTTCTCCTCAAAGCTTGGCTCCCCAATCTCTAGTCTCTGCCAACTGCCATTCCATTCCCTCATTTGTTCTCAGTTGCTCCAACTGCTGCTGCTGCTGCTGTTGCTGCTGCCCCAACTCCCCACTCTTCTTTCTGCTGCATACTGAGTTCAGAAACTCCCAGAAAACTCCTCCTAACCATTCAAGCTCATACTCCCGCAGCTAAAATCCCTTCTAGCTCCAAACCTGATTCCTTTTCGTGCTGTCTATTGTCTACACCTCTCAGATGATTTGTATCACATTCTAAAGGATATTATAGTCATTTCTGCAAGTCTCATCTCCTCAACCAGATTATAAATTCTTGGAGGGATGGGACACTCGTGCAGAATTATGAAACAATGCAGCGACCAGCTGGCACTGCAGAAAGCAAGGCTTTGAGCACAGCCCTGACCAAATTAAAATATAATTGGGCAATATTTAACTAACTAAATAAAAATACAATAGAACATAGGTAAGAGTAATGTGTGGTTTTCTAAGTCAGCATGGAGCCCCCAAAGGTCCTTATGTACAACGTTTAACACTATCCTTGTATATATCCTGTGTGCCTATGTATGGACACTCAATCTCTTGGAAAAAGTTAATTAATTAACATAAGATAAAGAAGGGGGAGGAGGTATTTCAAACCCACCTATTTAGTACCTGAGCAGCTGGGTGATACAGTGGAGAGAGTGCATGCCTGGACTGCAGAAGAATCATCTTTCTGAGTTCAAATCTAGCCTCAGACACTTACTAGGTAGGTGATCCTGGCCAAGTCACTTAACCCTCTTTACCTCAGTTTCCTCATCTGCAAAATGAGCTAGAGAAGGAAATGACACACCACTCCGGTGTATTTGCCAAGAAAACCCCAAATTGGGTCAGAAAGAATTGGACCCAACTAAAAAGCCTGAACAACAACAATTCTGTGCCAGGCCCTGTGTTATATACTCTATTAATACAAAGTTAAAAATTCAATAGACCCACTCTCAAAGAATCTTTACTTTACAAGGGGAAAATGCATGTGCACACAAAAAAGGGTAAGTATAAAACATATACAATGTAAATAAACAATATTTAGGAAAATAAATAAACTTATTTTATACAACTACCTGTTACTCCTAAAATATTCCTTGGCCAGAGAAGGATGTTTTATAGATGTCTCCACCTTCTTAGGAGATAAACATGCCTGTACACCTGGCAAAGTCTTAATTGAGGGTGGATTGGTTTACAAGAAAAATGCAAGATCATAATAAATTCTCGTGAATCATGGCTGAATCATTCTTGAAAGGGAAATTTTCCAGCGGAACTTGAACCTAAAGCAGTATGTGTGTATGTTTTGAAAGTGCTGTGGAATCTAATCTCTCTCCACATAATAAGAAACTTGAAGCCACAGCAAACAAGAGACACCCTCCACCACACTTTAAAATTAAGTCACAAAAGCCTATTGCAGAGATGCAGGTGCCCCCTTCTTTGGAACTCATTAAATCATTCAAATCTCCACAGCTGGTGAAAATGCCTGTATCCTTTTATTATAAGATCAGCAGAGAACAATCTTGGCACTACTGAGTTCTCCTTTTATCATTTCATGGATTTTTATATGCCTTTCCCTGTTCCCTTTTCTTATCCACCTTTTACTCCTTACATAGATTAGCACAACATCCATCTCTATAATGTAGCCTTTTCTGAGGATGCCCAGCACAATGACCTCTTCCTCCTCTGAAATTCTGTGGCATTTAGTGTCTCTGCTGTTTAATTTGCATTTAATAATTAACCAACAATTATTGCCAACTGATTGTTTCACTTCTGTGTTTTATCTCTTCCAGTTAGTATATAAGCTCACTGGGGCCAGGGACCAGTTCTTATCCTTGCCCCATAACTCCTACAGAGTTGACTCAATGAATAATTGACAAATTAATAATAACGGAGATTGGAAACTTTTTGACCCAGAGATTTCGCTGTTAGGCATCTACCCCCAAGGAAGTCATGCCCAGAAAGAAAGGCTCCAAATATCCCCAAATATTTATAGTGGTACTTTTTTGTGGTAGCAAAGAACTGGAAACAAAGTAGAGGCCTATTGATTATGGAATGGCAAAACAAATTGTGGTACATTAGTGTAATGTAATATTATTATTATAGAATAAACAGCAAGCATGGAAAGACTTACATGACCTGGTAAAATTGAAGTAAATAAATCTAAGAAAAAATACACAAAATGACAACAATTTCATATCTTCGTGTTTCACCATAGACCCTTCCTAAGAATAATATTTTTAAAAATGGAAAATAAAATACATACTAATTATATTGAAATACAGTTATCAAAATGTTTTTATAAACAAGTTCAGGGGCAACTAAATAGCTCAGGGGATTGAAAGCCAGGCCTAGAGATGGGAGGTCCTGTGTTCAAATCTGATGTCAAAGTCACTTAACCTCCATTGCCTAGCTTTTAGAACTCTTCTGCCTTGGAACCAATACTCAGTATTGATTCTAAATCAGAAGGTAAGGGTTTAAAAAAAATCTGGCCTCAGACACTTCCTAACTATGTGACCCAGGACAGATCACTTAACCCAAATTGCCTACTTCATACTACTCCTCTGCCTTAGTATCAATAGTTAGTATTGAATCCAAGATAGAAGGTAAGGATTTTTTTAATTCATGGATTCCAGATGAAAAGCCCCTAATAAATGGCAAAAATAATAGCCATTAAAAAATCAAAGATAAACATTCTAAAATTATGAACAAACAGTGCCAAAGAGAGATATGAGAAGACACTTCCCCTTTCTTCTCCTTCCTTCACCTCTAGATGTAGAGCATTATAGAGTCAAATTATTTTCTACATATTGATTTTTTTCTTCCTCTTTCTTTTTTCTTTTTTTAAAGATTCTTGTAAGGATGAGAGAGAGTATAAAAGGAAATACAGCCAATGTAAAAAATAAAATCTATCAATAAATATTTTTAAGAAGAATAAGGAACATTCATATAGCGCTTTAAAGTTTGCATCCCATGAAGAAGAGGAGTTACTATAGTTATTATTACTATCTTCACTTTACAGATGAAGAAATTGAGACTTAAAGAGATTAAGTGACTTGCTTTTAGTAACACAACTAATAAGCACCAAAGACAAGATGTGAACCAAAGTCTTCCCACCTCAAATCCAATACTACATCTACTAGCCCATATGCCTTCTCAGAGATCTTCATTGATACATTCAATTAACAAGAGGCAAGGAAACCTCTTCATTGCAAAGAGACCTCTTCATTAATTCTACTACAGAATGATTTTTGGGGTGCTTCATCCTCCTCTGCTCAGGTTCCCAACACAAAGGAATCTCCAACAATTTGTACCACCTTTATTAAGTGAACATGAATCTCTATAGCCTTTCGTACCCTGATCAACTGGAGCTAGAAAAGCCAGAATTTCAGTATGTAAGGGCTATGTTAAGTTCTCTAGGGACCTACAAAGTCAATTCAATTTAACGATTTATATCTATTGTTATATTTATGTAAATTTATTTATAAATTTTTAAACCCTTACTTTCTGTCTTAGAATGGTTCTAGGTATCAGTTCCAAGGCAGAAGAGTGGTAAGGGCTAGGCAAATGGGGTTAAATTACTGTCCAGGGTCACATAGCTAAGAAGAATCTGAGATCAAACTTGAACCCAGGAACCCTAACTCTCTATCCACTCAGCCACCTAGCTGACTCATAACAATAATTTATTAAAGGTCAGCTTCTTAGAGAAAAATTTGAAAGAAGAGAACTCAGTCCTGTTTTCTGTTCTTCTCAAAGCCTAGACTTTTGAGCAGCTGTTCTTGACCATTTTTGATTCATGGATCACTTTGGTAGTCTGGTGAAGAATACAGACCCCTTCTCAGTATAATGTTTTTAAATGCATAAAATAAACAACATGGAACCAACAGAAATCAAATATTAGTAGAAAAATATAAAATATAATATTTTTTCTCATTCAAGTTCATAGACCCCCTAAAATCTATCTATAGACCAAGGGATCTTTGGACCCTTGATTAAAACCTCTTGGTTTAGGGTAGCTAGGTAGCACAGTAGATATAGCACGAGACTGGAATCAGGAAGACCTGGGTTCAAATTTGTCCTCAGACACTTCCTAGCTCTGTGACTCTGAGTAGGTCACTTAACCCCAATTGTTCTGCCTGCCCTTGCTTCTCTTCTGTCTTAAAATTGATACTAAGACAGAAGGTAAAGGCTTAAAAAAAAATCTTAGTTTAGAGCAAACCCTAAACAACCAGCTCCCTGCTTACTCCTTTGGTCTTCAAGAAGGTTCTACCAAGCCAAACACCCCTCCCAAACAAAAATCTCATTAACCCTATCCCTTACTACAAACATATGATCCAAGTCTAAAACCCTGTGTAGTCAAGTCAGTCTAGCCCAACTTATTCCAATTCAACAAAAGGTCCTATATACAATACTAGAAAGAATCTTAGGGGATATTTAAAGGCTATTTTATTTTATTATTTAAAAAAATTTTTATTTTAAACCCTTAACTTCTGTGTATTGGTTCCTAGTTAGAAGAGTGGTAAGGGTAGGCAATGGGGGTCAAGTGACTTGCCCAGGGTCACACAGCTGTGAAGTGTCTGAGGCCGGATTTGAACCTAGGACTTCCTGTCTCTAGGCCTGACTCTCAGTCCACTGAGCTACCCAGCTGCCCCCAGGTCATTTTATAAATAAAGAACCAAAGCCCAAAGAATTAAATGACTTTCTCAGGTATATATGCTGCTCCAAATAATAATAGCTAACATTTATATTGTACTTTCTTCCTTTCCTTCTTTCTCTTTCTTTTTTCCTCTCTCCTCCTCCTTCTCTTCCTCCTCCTCCTTCTTATCCTCCTCATTCTTCTTCTTCTTCTTCTCTTCCTCCTTCTCCTTCTTCTTTTCTCTCTCTTTTCCCCTCTTTCTCTATCTCTGTCTCTCCCTATATCTTTCTGCATCTCTACCAATTTCTGTCTGTCTCTGTCTCACTCTTCTCTTTTCTTCTTCTTCTTCTTCTTTTTTTTTTTCTAAACCCTGGTAAGGGTAGGCAATGGGGGTCAAGTGACTTGCCCAGGGTCACACAGCTGGGAAGTGTCTGAGGCCAGATTTGAACCTAGGACCTCCCGTCTCTAGGCCTGGCTCTCAATCCACTGAGGTACTCAGCTGCCCCCTCTCTTTTCTTCTTCCTCTTTGTCCCTTCTCTTTCTTCCTCTCTGCTTCTCTATCCATCTTGACCATTGTTTTCCCAGGGGTTTTCTTGGACCCCTCCTCAAAGAAATTAAAGTGGATGAGGTAAGATATGGGTCTGAAATGATTAATTTTGCCATATGCCTTCTTCTTTGAGACTTAATTCCTTGAGCAATAAAATCGTTATTATAATCATTGTCCCTTCATATATATCTCCTAAGAGGGAGGTAAAGCATACCTAAGAAAGTAATAGCAGACTGATTGGAAGAGGTTTAATTTAATTTAACAAGTATTTATTAAGCTCTTATAGTGCCTTGCCCTCTTGATAAAAAAGACAGATATGATATAGATCCTCTCAAGGACTATAATAATAATAACAATAATAATTTTTAAAATAATATTAGCTAACATTTATATAGCTTAAAGTTTGGAAAGAGCTTTCTTTCAATTATCTTATTTGATCATTGATTAATAGGTGGGAAACAATTCATACTGATATGCACATCTTTCTAGTCTTCTTATATATTATTATTCTCCTCTGTGTACTCTACAGCCTAGCCACACTAACCTACTAGCTGTTCCATATGAATAATGCTCTGTCACCTATCTCTGTCCCTTTATATTGATTGTCCCTGGAATGCTCTTCCTCTTCCTTTCCTCCCTTTAAAATCCTTCTCTTCATGGCAACAACATGATTCAGTGGATAGAGAGCCAGACTTGGAGTCAAGGGGACCAGGGTACAAATCTGTCCTCAGATGCTTCTTAGCTCTGTGATCCTGAGCAAGTCACTTAACCCCATTTGCCTAGTCATTACTAAATAAATAAATAAGCAAACAAACAAACAAATAAATGAATGAGTGAATAAACAAACACAAACAAACAAGCAAATAAATAAATAAATAAATGGATGAGTAAATGAATGAATAAATATTCTTCTCTTCTTTCAAGATGTTCCCAAGTACCACCATCCACAAGAAACTTTTCAAGGTCCCTCCCAGCTGCTAATGCCTTCCCCATTAAAAGTTATCTTTGTTCTATTCTATGTTTCAAATGTGCATATTGATATGTATATGTTTTATATACATATATATGTTTATGTCTTCCCAATTTTAATGTAAGCTTTTTTTTTTTCTTGAAACCCTTACCTTCCTCCTTAGAATCAGTACTATGTATTGGTTCCAAGGCAGAAGAGTGGTAAGGGCTAGGAAATTGGGGTTAAGTGACCTGCCCAGGGTCACACAGCTGGGAAGTGTGTGAGGCCAGATTTGAATGTAGAACCTCAAGTCTCTAGGCCTGACTCTCAATCCACTGAACTACCCAACTGCCCCCTAATGTAAGCTTTTTACAAGAAGATGTTATTTTTGCTTTTTTTGTTTTCCCTACATTCATATTATAATATTTTGACACATTGTAACAACCAACATATTGTAATAATATAATATTTTAATAAGCACAAAATAAATATTGATTGATTAATGCACAATGTGATGAGAATAAAGGTAAATTGCTATGAGAAACTTAAGAAAGTGATCATTTTCAGATGACATAAGGGTCAAGGAGCATTTTTGTGGAGAAGATCCCTAAAAGAGACTGGGAGAAGTTTATTCTAGCAGTAAAGGATGGTGTCAATAAACATGTATTAAGTACCTTCTATATGCTTGTGCTATGGACTGGAGGTACAAAGCAAGGTAAAAGAGATGGCTTTGAGGTGCTCATAGTCTAACAGAACAAGCAAAGACAGCAAGATGAAAAAATCGACATCAATGATGACTAGGGTGATTGGAGTAGGAATAACCAGGAAGGGAAATGACAAGATGGGAAAGATATTGCTAAAATGGGATCAATAGAACTGGTAACTGATTTGACTTAATGAGTCAAAACCAATAAAGATATCAAAAACACACAAATTAAGGGGAAGGACTGCTTTTGTAGGGAAGTTAAAGAGGACAGTTTGGGACATGTTGAGTTTGAAATGTCAGCAGACTGTCCAGATGGAAATATCCAAGACAGTTGGAAATATGGAACTGGAGCTCTGGGGATAAGAAATACAGTTTGAAGAGTCATTAAATCATCTACATGGAAATGAGAATTGAAGCCATGGGAATGGATGACATCACCAAGAGGAAGGGGGCTGGCCAAGGACAAAGCTTTAGGGAGCATGAAGATTTAAAAGATCCAGAGAAAGATGAGGAGCTAGCCAAGGAGACAGAATAAAAACAGTGAAGAAAGAGGAGGGCCATGAAAATGCATTGTAATGAAAGTCAAGGGAAGACAGAATATCAAGAAGAAAGGCATGAACAGGATCAAATGCTACAAGACCAAGGAGAATAAGGTCAGAGGCAACTCCTTGGATTTAGTAATGAGGAAGTCATTGGTGACCTCAGAAAAAATGTTTAAAGCAAAGAGTTGGGGCGGATATCAGATTGTGAATATTTGAAGATTGAATGGTTGGTGAGGAAATACCACATTCTGTGGAAAGAATAAAATAATGAAAAAATGAATGGATAAATAAAATTAAAAGTGTATATTAAACACTTAATATATTCTAAGCACTGTGCTGGACAAAGAAAGAAAAAGGGTGGGAGTCTGAAGAAGCTCACATTCTATCTTACCAGAAGAAATTGAGTTTTGATTAATTTATTCAGTCTCCCACCTTTATACATTGACAATTGAATACTTAAATTCTTAAATATTTATTTCAATGCATTAAATCCATCTTATTCAAATCCAGAGAGTGGTCAAAAGACCCAGGTAAGGGATATGGGTATGCCCAGTTGACATTGGCTCTTCTCACTACCTAGCCAGCTGGGAGAGGTTCTGGGAAATAGGGTCAGGGAAAGGAGAGAAGGGGAAAAAACATTGAATTTGGAAGTAGGAGGACTGGTTTTGAATTCCCTCTCTAGCATTTAATGTGTAAATATAGACAAGTCAATTAACCTCCATCCTACTCAATTTTCTCATTTGCCTATTACCTATCATCCAAGGGTACCCCTCCCACAAGGGTCTCTGGCACTTGACTCATATACAGAATTTATCCCTGGAAGAGGAGGACTCCAAACAGGAGAGACCCAAGATTCTCTCAAACTCTCTGCCTTAATATGCAAACACTCCAGAGAACAGCTATGGAAAATCATCTAAAATTTAGAGAGATTTATTGTTATTTAAATTACTTAAAATTTAGAGAATTTAGGTATAGCTCTTGTCTTGTTATTGTTCCGTTATTTCTGACTCTTTGTGACCCTACTGGATACTTTCTTGGCAAAGATACTAGAATGGTTCTCCATTTACTTTTCTAGCTCATTTTTATACATCAGGAAATTGAGGCAAACAGAGATAAGTGACTTGCCCAGGGTCAGAAGGGCAGTAAATGTATTAGGTCATATTTGAAGTCGGGTCTTTCTGACTCTAGGCCTGTTACTCTATCCATTGCAGCACCTAGCTGCCAGATCTAACTAAAAAGGATGGATAGGGCTCCTTCTAGAAAAGTACTCATATGGGGGCAGCTGGGTAGCTCAGTGGATTGAGAGCCAGGCCTAGAGACAGGAGGTCCTGGGTTCAAATCTGGCCTCAGACACTTCCCAGCTGTGTGACCCTGGGCAAATCACTTGACCCCCATTGCCTAGCCCTTACCACTCTTCTGCCTTGGAGCCAATACACAGTATTGGCTCCAAGATGGAAGGTAAGGGTTTAAAAAAAAAAAGTACTCATATAAAGTAGTAGCTATCAGGTAGAAGACATTTATTTTTCTCTACTTCAAAAGAAATACTTAAAACATTAAAGACATGTTAAGTACAAGTAGCAACTTGTCATAACAATTAGCTCATTTTAAGCCTGGGTCCACAGAGTTCCCTCTTCTGCTGCTTTTAGGGATTTTATATTAAATGCAAAATTAAGAATAGTTTCAATCATCAGCTAGTAAATAAGTTTTACTATTCCAATAAATGGAATAACTTTGATCCCCAATTAGGAAAATTCCTAACATTTAGGTAGAGGGTTGGCTCTTTGCCTTAATTTACATTTATATTTATCTCTTGCTATTCACTGGTCTTTTTGTGATTGAGGCAAAATCCAGGTTACTGAAAACATTTGGGTGAAGAAAGAGCCATGTTTGTTAATAGACAGGCACCAGAAGAGGAAGTTAGGGAAAGAGTAGACATATTCTTGGAACATCTTTTGGTCCTGGATTCGCTGAGTGACATCAGCCATGGTTTTCTGCTCTGAGAAACCTTAAGGGCTGAGGGCCATTTTCAATCCCTTCATTCTCTACCACAGTTCAGCCTTATTTTCTCTTTCTCCTTTCACTAGTTGCCCCTGTACTGCCAATTCTTTCTGGCTCAGGATTTAATGTCTCTGGTCCTTCCTCTCTCTCTGCTGCCAAATCCTCAAAATCTCTTGTTCTAAACTTGATTCTCTTTTTATAGAAGTCCTTCAGGGTGTCACCAGGTTCCTTACTCCATGTTACCCTCTCCTTGTTTCACCTAATTGAAAAACCTTTGACTAATAGGAGATGCCTGGGTCTTGTTCACACCTAGTGAACTATCTGGGTGTGTACTCACCCTAGTAAATGTATCAGAGCTAAGTGATCAAGATGTGTTTTTTCTTGATAAATGTATCAGAGCTAAGCATATTGACTTTTTTTAAACCTTTCCTTATGTTTTAGAATCAATACCATGTATTGGATCTAAGGCAGAAGAGCCCAAAGGACTAGTACAGGGATTAAGTGACTTGCCTAGGGTCACATGGCTAGGAAATGTTGAGAATCAAGACCTCTCATCTCTAAGCTTGGTTCTCAATCCACTGAGCCACTCAGCTGCCCCCCCAATATTGACTCAATTTATATGGGATAGGGGTGATTTGATTAATTTACTGATTAATTATATATTATTCATTAACTATATATTATTTATATCATGTAATATATATATATCAAGAAAGTATATTTTACATATTAATTGATAATTTAATAAATGTAATCCCACCTTTATACATTGTCAGTGAAAACATTTTAACATTTACTTCAATACTTCAATGCATTTACTTAAATACTTATACATTTGAATATGTAAAACATGAAACAATAACCCATCATTTCTGTCATACTTTCCTGGGAAGTAAAGACTCCCAGGAGATTTATGAGCCTGCTAAAGAGATATTTCAGTGTGCCTTCTTAGCAACTCATAAGGTTGATCTATTGATCAAACAGGCATGACTATCGCTTTCTTGGTCCTTTCTTTCCATTGTAGCATCCTTCTGGTGGTGGTCATCTCTTATGGGAAGAGTACAGTTATAGGATGCATTTCTTACTGGACAACCAGTCCCTGTTCAGGGACTTTGGGATCTCTAAGCCTGACAAGATAGATTTCAAGGATAGAAATGTCTATCATTCAGGATCACTGTTCAGTCCCCCATGACCAATAAAAGAAACATAAAGCATGAGAGACCTTCAGATTCTTGAAGTCCAATCACAAATTCATCTAAGTAAGCTCATGTCCTTGAGGAAGAGAAAAGGTGAGAGAAATCTCTCCTTTCCTTGTCTGGAAGTCCAAAGGAGAGACTGGCAGAATCCTAAACCATATTCTCAAAAAGAGGAAATCATTTCTCCTCAATTCCTCTAATCATTTAATGAGTAGGTGGCTCTTCCTGGCTCATTTGCCAACTATCTTCAACACCATCCCTAGTCATAGTGACATAATGGGGGTCAACCAGTAGCTGCTACTTGATTATGTCCTTTGTAAGGGTCCAAAGCTTGTGGTCCACCAAAAAGGACCAGGGACCAAACTCAGCTCCATCATTCCTTTACATGTAGGATAACAGTGGGGATATTGATACTTCCATTATTTGTTTAGAGGAAATTTCTTTTGGAAAACATATAATGTTATATAAATGTGGGTTTTTATTATTGTTACTAGAATTTTGGCATCGTAAAGCACCAAGAAATGACAGGAATGCTATATGGAAAACACGGTCAAATATAGGTCAGTTAAATATACACAAGGCTGGGGAAAGATCATAAGATCATTGTTTAGAACTCGAAGGGGCTTAAAGGTCACCAAGTCCAATATCTTCATTTTGCAGATGAGGAAACTAAATCACAAAGCTAATAAGCACCTGAAGTGAGATTGAAACTTAGGTCTTCATGGCTCCCAATTCTGTGCCCCACCTACTCTATCATGCTGCCCCCACGTAAATATAGATATAGTTGGGTAGTTACATAGATTAGAGATAGAGATAATATTTGTCCCCAAAGTCTTGGTACTGGCTTTTATCTTTTTTCTTCTTCTTTCTTTTTCTTTTTTATCTTTTTTTTATTTCCTTAGTACAGTTTTAAGCTTTAATAAGTTCAGATGTATAAATGTTACAAACTGACAAAAAACAACATTTGAAAGGCCAATTATTTAAATTTTTTAAATATTGATAAGTTTCTCATTATAATTCAACATAACCACCCTCTTGTGCTATATCTCATTCTAGTATATTTTAGAACTTTATAAAAACTTTCACCAGCTGCTGCTCAGTAACTGAAAGGATTGAATTTGTAATTACAGCCTTAAGATCTTCCAGATAACAAGGTTTTGAAGCAGACATGAGCCCTCAAACAAAAGTCTCATCCAGATAGATCAGGTGACCCAAGTGGCCAAGCAACAGGACGGGTCACAGAAAAGATCATCTAGAAACTGTTGCATACATAATGCATAATGACCAGGTGCCCCATCTTGATAAAATTTAAATTTAAAATGTATTATTCATAAATCACAAAACAAAAAAGTAAAAAGGCAATTTAAAGAATATAATTTATATTTATGTGTGTAGGTATATATGTATTTTTACATATATTTGTGTGTGTATATGTATAACATACACATTACATGTATAAAAACACAGTTCCTGTCATAGAATTCATTTAATGTATTTTTTTTACACCCTTATCTTCCATCTTAGAATCAATACTGTATATTGGTACCAAGGCGAAAGAGCAGTAAGGGCTAGGCTATTGGGTTTAAGTGACTTGGCCAGGGTTACCTAACTAGAAAGTGTGTGAGGCTAGATTTGAAACCAGAACCTCTGATCTCTGGACTTGCCTCTCTATCCACTGAGCCACCTAGCTGCTTCCTCCTGTCATAGAATTTACTAGAGAGGAAGGAGGAAATTCACAAAGAAACATAATAAAACAAACTAGAAAAAGCGCATAGGTAATGTACATACAAAACATTATCCAAAATTTAAGGCGAGGAAGGTCATCTCTGACTGTGGTTATCAGAGAAGATTTCATGGATAAAGTAACACTTATTCATTTGAATCAAGCTTTCAAGGATGGGTAGGATTTTAATAGGCAGAGATGGGGAAGAAGAAGCCTTCCAGGTGTAGTTTAGATAGAGCCAATAGAAGTTTCCAATTCTGGGATCAAGTACCAGAAAAGGAATTTTAAATACCAACTGCAATGGCTTTTTTTTTTTAAGAAGTACAATCATATGTTACTTTAAATATATAATATATATCCAGAGAAGACCAAAAAATTAGGAAGTGAAGATTCATGTTTTACAAAGAACTTTTCATTTCAAAAAAATATTCCTTTAAACCAATCTAAATTGCTAGGGAAATGAGCCTTTTTGTGCAAAATTTGAAAGGAATCGGGAAAGGGCCAAAGATAGAAGAGGTAAGAAAAAACTTTTAAAAGAGGGACTATAACAACAGATATCAGCAGTGATGGCGATGGTGGAGGCCAACTGGGAAGGGAAACTTAGGTATGTGTGTGTCTGTGTGTAAGTGAAATAATGTGTGTTTGCAGATGGTTCAATATGCTGCACTGATGGAAAAAAGAAAGAGTCATTCTTTACTCCATATAAATAAGTGTATGTTCTAACCACTAACTAATATTGGTAGACCAGAATGATGGGGTAAAAGACAAAGGAAATATGGAGATCAGATTGGCATTCCATTTTGTCACCCACTATCGATCATACAGGGCAACTAGGTAGCACCATGCATAAAGTACCAGGTCTAGAGTCAGGAAGATTCATCTTCCTGAGTTTCAATCTGGTTTCAGATACTTATTAGTGGTGTGACTCTGGGCAAGTCACTTAACCTTGTCTGCTTTGGTTTCCTCATCTGTAAAATGAGCTGGAAAAGGAAATGGCAAACCACTCCAGTGTATTTGCCAAGAAAAGCCAAAATGGGTTCATAAAGAGTCAAACGATTGAAAAATGCCTGAACAAAAATAATATCATCTCACATCCTCTGCTAGCAACACATTATGAATGAGAGAACACTGAACCTAGAAGACCCAAGTTCCCATCTGGCTCTGCTGTTTTAATGGCTGAGTGACTTTGCACATGGTACTGAATCTAGGTCTGGGTTCCCTCATCTCCAAAATGGGGAATGCAACACTTGCATTATCTGTCTCACAGACTTGTTGGGTGGAAGCACTTTGTAAACCTGAAGGTAGCATAGGAATGACAGTTGTTAGTACATATGTTAACCCTAAACCAGTATCTGCTAATAGCAGGTCTATGGCCAAGCTACAAATCCATCAAAGTGAATAAATTCTGTGCTTAAATGATTCATTCTTATGGGAAGGTTAGGAAGCTACAAATAGCTTCTTTTTTAAAAAAATTCCATCCTTAACCTTCTGTCTTAAGAATCAATACTAGTAATAGTCCTGAGGCAGAAGAGTGGCTTTAAGGGCTAGGCAATTGGAGTTAAGTGACTTGCCCAGGGTCCCTGCAGCTAGAAAGTGTCTGAGGCCAGATTTGAACCCAGGAGCTCTTATCTCCAGGCTTGGCTGCACCTGCTAGGAATAGCTTCTTCAGTGGAATTCTGAAGCCTCTTTCCCAAAGAGCTGATTCTTTCTTTCTTTCCCAGTGCCTTCACTTGAATCCAGCAGAAGTCTTAGTGTATTCCCTGAGACTTTGAGCCAATTATGAGCAAATCTTAATTCGGGAACCAAGACAAGTTCATGACTGGGGTCAAAACTCCCCAACACTCCAGCATAGTGTTATCACAACAAGGTGGATTTTCCCTCTAGTAATTCAGATTACAACATCCATATCCTGCCTGACCCTTGTCCATGTCCTATAATTTTATGGAGGGCTCACTCGGTCCTTCTTCAATTTCTTTTGACATCATTTAGATACTAATGAATCATTATGGAAAAAGAAACTCATTGAATCAAAATAATAGGATCATAGTTTTATTTGGGGGGAATTTTTAAATATTTTTCCATGGTTACATGATTCATCATTATCTCCTTACCCTCATCCCTTCCTGCATCCCTTCCCCCTCCCAGAGTTGACAAGCAATTCCACTGGGTTATGCATATATATATGCATAACCCAGTATATATATATATATATATATATATATATATATATA
>NC_058131.1:548870629-548907882 GCF_016433145.1 Gracilinanus agilis | reverse complement strand
AAGGAAGGAAGGAAGGAAGGAAGGAAGGAAGGAAGGAAGGAAGGAAGGAAGGAAGGAAGGAAGGAAGGAAGGTTATTTCAATAGTTCAGATATAAGGTGCTAAGGACCTGAACTGGAGTCCAAAGTCATGGCTGTATGGGTGCATAAAAGGGGATATATAAGAGATATTGTCACGGTTGTGAGCCTAGGTCCATGGTGGTGAACCTATGGCATGCATGCCAGAGAAGGCACTCAGAACCCTCTCTGGATACACCATCACCCCAGCACTGAGTTCACCAGAGTTCATTATTAGTTAGAGGGACTTGGGAGCAGGCTGCTCCCCTTGCCTTGGTCAAGAACATTTCTCATATCACCTGCTCCTCTAAAAGGTCTAGTTTATTGGGAAGATGGAACTACCTTTGACAGCAATAAGGTAATTGAGAAGAGAAGAAGGTTTCGTGGAATATGACTCACTCATAGGAAAAAGTTGTTGTTTTGGATGCTGATGCTGTTTGTCCTTCTTACAGGAAGAGGACCAAAATGACTTTGCAACATCAGGGTCAATGTATCATGTATCTGATTGTGGTTCATCAGACTAATACAAGCCTTAAAGGCTCTACCACAGGTTGGGCATAAATAGTTCATATGAACATTTGGGATGGAGACGTTTCTAAATTTGCCTATATCACATTTCTTTTGAGCTACTGCAATTCTGCTTTGCTCATAAAGCACAGTGCCTCCTTTGATGTGACATGCCATATGGGAAATGTTAGGGGAAAAGTTAGCAGAATGATAGATGGTTATTGTAGGATTATAGCACTTTGAACTTTATAGTCTCCTAATTTGCACACTAGCAAAAAGATTTCTACTTCTGTTTCTCCATTCAAAGGTAAAGACATTTACAATCACTTATGAGGATATCGTCAGAGGACCTCAGGATCATAGATTTAAAGCTAGAAGGGACTTTACAATCAATCTATCCAAACGCCTGATTTAGTAAATGGGGAAACTGAGGCTCAGAGAAGGATAATGGAAAGAGCATTGGATTTATACTCCAAGGTTTTGGATTCAACTACATGTTATGTGCTGTGTCTTTGATTTTAGACAAATCACTTAATATCTCAAAATCTCAGTTTTGTCATCTATTGGTGGTTAGACTAGAGAAGTACAAGGTCATTTTTAACTCTGATTCTAAGATCCTTTCTAGATCTAATATCCTGCAAAGGGAACTTGGCAGAAGAGAAAACTGGTTCTGAAGTCAGAAAGAACTGGATTCATATCATGCCTCTGAATTGAGTAGCTTTGTGACCTTTTGTTCTTGTTGTTAGTCATTTGAATCATGTGCTATACTTCCTAACATTTAAAGTTTTCTTGGCAAAGATATCGGAGTGGTCTGCCATTTCCTTCTCCAGCTCATTTTACAAATGAGGAAACCAAGGCAGACAGGATTAAGTGACTTACCCAGGGTCACATAGCTAGTATCTGAAGCTAGATCTGAACATACAAAGATGAATCTTTCTGACTCCAGACTGAGTATTCTATCCATTGTGCCACCTAAGCTGCCCCAGGAGTCAGAAAGACCTGAGTTCAAATCTAGCCTCTGACACTTGCTAGCTATGTAAATGGGAAAATCACTTACCCCCATTTGTGCTTCTATTTCCTCATCTGTAAAAGAAAGTAGAGAAAGAAATGGTAAACTATTCTAGGATCTTTGTCAAGAAGTCCCCAAATGGGAATCCTGAAGGGTTGGACACCATTGAAAAACAACTGAAGAACAACCACAAATTCCTACTATTAGTACCTACTGCCAGTTCCTAGAGGGAGGACCAATTTATTCTACTCTTTCCTGAACTCCATTCATATGCAATCATTCAGTAACATTTCTTGAATGCCTGTGTTGATTTTTGTTTGTTTGTTATTTCATTTTATTTTATTCTGAACTTAACAAACACCAAGTAAAATGAACGTTTCTATTTATATAGACTAGGAAGAAAGGAATGTACATGAAATTGTGACGCACTTTTATGTAGAACTTACTTTTCTTTTTAACTACATCATAAATTCAACATGTAAGTTTCAAAGCTGTCCTGCTTGTCTATGATTCCTCCAGGCCTTCTCATCTCTTTTCATTTTTTAGGGGTGGAGAACTCTTTCCCTATTTCTCTCCTTTCTGTCTCCCACCACCGAAAAACAAAAACAAAAGGAAAAATAAAATACTTGGAATAAATGTGCATAATTCAAGCAAAATAAGTGTCTTTCCTGTAAGATGCATTAAATTACTACTTTGCAGTGGCAAATATAAAGAATAAGGCAAGACTCCTATCACCAAGGTACTTAGAGAAATGAAAGAATCCTGAATTAGGAGTCAGGGAACCTGAATTCAAATTCCATCCTCTACTCTTATTGTGTGACTACAGGGCAAATAGCTTAACCTCCCTGCACCCCAGTTTCCTCTAATATAAAAGAAGGGAGTTGACCTAGGTGGTCTCTTTTAAATCTATTATTATTCCTATAATACAGATGAGAAACCTGATACACAGAAAGAGGTCAAGCAACTTGCTTAGTAATTGGCATATTTATTAGGAGGCTTAGAGAAGATTCAAACCCAAGTCTTCCTGGCTTCAAGCCCTCCTGACTATAGGATGTCATCACTGTGGTTATGATGGGAAAATGCGTTGTTGTCCTTGGCTTTTTTCCCTTCTCAAATGGATTGTCTTAAAATCCAAAGAATAGGGATAGATACATGACTCAACTGGTGGAGAGCCAGCCTTGGAGTAGAGAGGACCAGGGTTCAAATCTGGCCTCAGACACTTCCTTGATGTGATTTGACCCTGATTGCCTAGTCCTTACCACTCTTTTGTCTTGGAATTGGCACTTAGTATTGATTCTAAAAAAAAAATGAGTTGGTTTTTTTTAAAATAAGAAATATTAAAAGAAAAAAAGCACTTGATTAAAACACACCATTTGACATAAAATTACAGATGTCCTTCTAAAATCAGTTCTTAAAGGTGTAGGAATAAGATTATAGAGTTAAATTTTAGTAGGAGTAAGTTTAAGAAAATTGGAAATTGTCTCCAAAAGTGCTGAGCTTAAGTTTTGGCTTAAGGAACCCTGGAGCGTGTTCTGGAATGCAGCGAGCTGAGGGGGAAGGAGTTTGAGGGAACGAATGTCTCTTCCTATCCTGAGCTACAGAGGGAGCAGCTTCTCCTTGAGGCTTCTCTATCTCAACCTGTTTTGTGGAAGAAGAGAAACCTTCAAACCATTTTTGGGTTTTTTGTTCTACTGGAGAACAATCTGAAGAGGATCCGATTATCCCTGCTGTGTATAACAACTTGCCTGAAGGTTTTACCTTGAGACCCAGCTGGGGTGGACTCAGCCATCTTGGATCCACCCTTAGCAGATTTTGGAGACAACTTCTAGGAGAAATAACTGAACCAAAGTCTGAAGATTATAGTGAGGTAATTTAGTCAGCTTTTGGGGGACATCTAGCTAGAAACAGGGAGCTGGTAGTGTAGCTTGGAAGAACAGAAGAATTCATCGTGAAATGAATGTATGTGTTTGGGTTTGAGTTAAGAAATTCGAGCTAGGGAAACCCTTTTTGTTTAATCCTCATATCCTAACCTTGATCTATAATAAATAGAGATGCTGTTTTCCCTATAACATAGTCTCCAAGGCTTTTGTGCATACTGGCCCAGTGAGAGAAAGTGCACTTTGGCTTTCTTTCACAAAGGGGAGCTGAGCTACTCACAGGCACCAACTGGGTATCTAGACGGTTCTCTAGTGTGGGCAACACTATCTATCCACATTAGTCCTTTAATTAGGATCTTATTTCTTCAATGATACATAAAAGATGAAATCATTTAACATGTCCCCCCTTTTTTTAACCCTTACTTTCTATCTTAGAAACAATTCTAAGACAGAAAGGCAAGGCCTATGCAAAAGGGTTAAATGACTTGCCCAGAGTCACACAACTAGGAAGTGTCTGAAGCCAGATTTGAATCCAGGGCCTCCCATCTCTAGACCTGGCTCTCAATCCACTGAGCCACCTAGCTGCCCCCAAAAAGAACATGTTGGGGCAGCTAGGTGGCATAGTGAATAGTCAGGACTGGAGATGGGAGGTTCTAAGTTCAAATCTGGCCTCAGACATTTCCTAGATGTGTGACCCTGGGCAAGTCACTTAACCTCTGTTTGCTTCATTTTTCTCAATTATAAAATGAAGTTAATAACAGCAGCTGTCTTATAGGTTTGTTGTGAGAATCATATGAGATAATATTTGTAAAAATCACTTAGCACAGGGCCTGGAATATAATGGATGATATGTTAATGCTTCTTCCTTTTCATCTATTATTTCATATGAGGCTCACAACATTCCTGTAAGTTAATTAGTATTATTATTCCCATTTTACAGATGAGGAAAACTGAAACTCAAATGTTTCCAGGATCAAAGAGTCCATCAAAAAGCATTTATTAAGCATCTCCTATATGTAAGGCACTGTGCTAAGTACTAGGGATACAAAAACAGTGGAAGCAGGGATACCCTAGAATCCCCAAAATCATATAGAAAATAGTAGTTGAGATTCCAAAATCTGAAAGTGGGGAATGAATGCATTCCAAACATAATGGATTGCTATTACAATGGCAGAAAGAGAAGAGACAAAGCATCACATGACTCAGTCCCAAAAGAGCAATCTTTAAAAAGTTCAATAAATTATATAAAATATCTAAAAATAAGAAATAATCTAATAATAATATCTAGGTATGTATAGTAATATTTAAGGATATGAACAGACATATGACAGTTCTTAACAGAAGAAACGAAAGACATCTCTACCACCATTCAAGAAATGCAAATTAAAGTAATTCTAAGATCCTGCCTCACACCCAGCAGAGTGGCAAAGATGTCCAAAAATGGAAGAACGATAAATGTTGGCAGAGCTAAAACAGCTAAAACAATTGGTGGACCTGTAAATGGGTACAAGCATTCTTGAAAGCAATTTGGAATTATACACAAAAACTTACAAAGCAATGCATGTCCTTTGACACAGCTATACTCCTGCCAGAGCTATACTCAAAAGCGACCAAAAAAAAAGAAAAGATCTTCATACAAAAATATTTTTAGCACTTTTTAAAAAAAATGTTTAAGGAGGCAAGAAAACTGGAAACTAAAAAGATGCCCACTAACGAAAGATATGATAAATAAGTTCTGACGTGTGAATATAATGGAATACTATTATGCTTTAAGAAATGAGGAAATAGATTGTTTCCAAAAGACATAAAAAGGGGAGAGCTAGGTGACCCAGTGAAACGGGAGGCTTGGAGACAAGAGTTCTTGAGTTCAAATGTGGATTCAAATATTTCCTAGCTGTGACTCTGGGCAATTCACTTAATCCCAGTGGCTTAGCACTTACCTCCCTTCTGCCTTAGAACCAAAACTTTGTATCAGTTATAAGACAGAAAGTAAGGAGAGTTTTGTTTGTTTTTTTTTGGTAACATTTAAAACATTAAGATACACAGTTAACTCCCTCCTCTCCCTCAATTAGAGAAGGCATCATCTGACAAAAAGATATATGTATATATAAAACTATGTCTTACTTATTTCTATTTTTTAGTTCTTTCTCCGGAGTTAGACATACATGAGTCATTCTTCAAAGAATATTTCTGTTGCTGTATATAATGTTTTCTTGGTTCTGCCTGTTTTGCTCTTCATAATTTCATGCTGGTTTTTCTGTGTTTTTTCCAAAATTAACCTGTTCATCTTTTCTTACAGTATAGTAGTATTCCAACATACAATCATGCCACAACTTGTTTAACTGATCCTCAATTGATGGGTATCCCCTCAATTTTCAGTTCTCTGCCACCACATAGAGAGCTGCTATAAATATTTTAGAACATATAGATTCTTTTACTTTTTCCTCGAGAACCATAGAAATAAACATAATAATGGTATTGATGCATTAAAAGGTAAACACATTTCATTTATTTATTTTCATTTGTTTGTTTGTTTATTTTTTAAACCCTTAATTTCTGTGTATTGACTCATAGGTGGAAGAGTGGTAAGGGTGGGCAATGGGGGTCAAGTGACTTGCCCAGGGTTACACAGTGTCTGAGGCTGGATTTGAACCTAGGACTTCCCATCTCTATCCACTGAGCTATCCAGCTGCCCCGTAAACATATTTTAATAACTCTTTGAGTATAATTCCAGATTGCTCTCCAAAATGGTTGAATCAGTTCAGTTTCACCAACAATGCTCATTTTAATAACTCTTTGAGTATAATTCCAGATTGCTCTCCAAAATGGTTGAATCAGTTCAGTTTCACCAACAATGCATTAGTGTTCCCATTTTTTCACATGCCCTCTAACATTTGTCATTTGCCCTTTTATCATTTTAGCCAATCTGATAAATGTGAAATGATATCTCAGAGTTATTTTGATTTGTGATTCTCTAATCAATAATGATTTGGAGCATTATTTATAAAGTTATATATAGTTTTGATTTCTTCATCCAATAACTGTCTGACTATATCTTTTGACCATTTATCACTTGGGGAATGCCTCATATTCTTATATATTTGACAAAGTTCTCTATATATTTTAGATATCAGACATAAAGAGAAACTTTCTATAAAAAAATTTTCCTAACTTACCTGCTTTCCTTCTCATCTTGGCTATATCAGTTTTATGTGTATAGGCCCTTTTTAATTTATATATTCAAAATGATCCATTTTATATTTTACAATGCTTTCTATCTCCAGTTTATACATAAATTCTCCTCCTATCCATAAATCTGATAGGTAATGTGTTCTCTGTTTCAATTTGTTTATAATATTTCTCTTTATGCCTAGGTCATGTATCCCTATGATCTTATCTTGATAAAGGGTAAAAGATATTAATTTATATTTAGTTTCTGCCAAACTGCTTTCAAATTTTCCCAATAATTTTTACCAAATGTAGAATTCTGATTCCAAAAATTTGGATATTTACCTTTGTCAAACACATAGTTACTATAATCTTTTACAACTGTTTATTGTCTGTCTATTCTGTTCCACTGATCTACTTTTCTATTTCTTAACCAGTACCAGATAATTTGGATAATTTTGCTTTATAATCAGGTTCGAAATCTAGTACTGCTAGAAGGTAAGAAATTTTTAAAATGAAAAAACTTATATGAACTATTAAAGAGTGAAATGAACAGAAGCAGAATAATTTAGATAATAACTGATATTATAAAAACAAAGTTGAGGACCTTTATAAACTAAAAAAGAGTGAAATGAGCAGGACCAAGAGAATTTGCTATCCTCCCTCTATTTTTTTAAATGAAAAGAAAGGTATTAGGGCAGCTAGATAGTTCAGTGGATTGAGAGCTAAGATTTGAGACAGGAGGCCATAGATTCAAATCTGGCCTCAGACATGTCCCAGCTGTATACACTGACAATGTATACAATGACAACATTCTAAAAACACAAATAGCTTTTGATTAGCACAATGACCATTTCCATTTCCATAGAACCAGTGATCATATTGTCCATTACAAGAACATGACAGAATTAGGGTACAGAATGAAACCAATATTTCTCACCATATTATTAAACTAATGTCTTTGCATGTGGCCATAGAATGAATTATTTTGTTTGATTATGTATTTTTATTAAAAAGTATTTTTTTCTTTTTTTAATGGAATGGGAGTGAGAAGGAAAAAGTAGCTTTCTTTTTTTATATATTTTTAAAAATTCTTACCTTCCATCTCAGAATCAATACTGTGTATTGGATCCAAGACAGAAGAGCAGTAAAGGCTAATCCATGGGGGTTAAGTGACTTGCCCAGAGTCATACAGTTGGGACATGTCTGAGGCCAGATTTGAACCTATGGCCTCAAATCTTAGCTCTCAATCCACTGAACTATCTAGCTGCCCTAATACCTTTCTTTTCGTTTAAAAAAATAGAGGGAGGATGGCAAATTAAATAATACAGATATGAAATGTTACATGAATTTCCAAATGAGGTCACAATATTATGAGTTTTATTTAACTATTTTACACTGTTATAAGACTTCCCACTAAGTGGGAGTAATGTGTAAATGTTTGCAATGTAAAAGCAAAATACAATATAACTGAAAATATAAAAAGTAAGAAACTTGAAAAGATAAGAATGAGACAAGTTTTTAAGAAATTTCAGTGCCCAATTCAGGGAATTTATACTTTTCCCTAGAAGTAATAGGGAGCCTCTGGAGGTTATTGGGAGGGTGGGGAAGGGTTTTAGAAAAATGGCATAGTTAGACCTAGGCTTTAGAAAAATAACTTGGAAGGCTTATGAAGAAAATGGATTGGCACAGGGAGAAATTTGACATGGGGAGCTCTATTAGGAGGCTTTTGCAGTGGCTGTGTAAGTAGAAACTATGGGAGCTATGTTGAAATACATAGCAGCTGACTGAATATTCAAAGTAAATTGTGAACCTGGATGACTAGGAAGATGATGGTACCCATAACATTAATAGGAAACTAATAGGATGAATAGGAAACTTCAGAAAAGGGATTGGTTAGAGCAGTTGTGGGGGTTCTATTTTAATATATTTGGGTTTGAGATGTCTTTTGTTATATCCAATTGGGAATGTCCAATGAAGATCTGGAGCACCTGAAAGAAATTAAAAGTTGGATTTGTGGATCTAGGAGTCGTATATAGAGATGACAATTAAAAAAAAAAACCACTGGGAAAGTTAGGTGGCATATTAAATAGAATACTGAACCAGAAGTCTGGAATGCTCATCTTCCTGAGTTCAAATCTCACCTCAGGCACAAGCTGTGTGACCTTGGACAAGTCACTTAGCCCTGTTTACCTCTGTTTCCTCATCTATAAAATGATCTGGAGAAGGAAATGGCAAACCACTCTAGTATCTTCATCAGAAAAAAAAAAAAAAAACGGGGTCATGAAGAGTTGGACATAAATGGAAATGATCAAACAATGTAATGAATAAATAAAATAAAATAAAAACAATTCAAAATTACACTGAGTTTTCTTCCCATTAAAAACAAGAATACCAATTCCAACACTAACCATTATTTCATCCTTATTCCTACCAGTAACCCCCATATTTATTATTTTATCCCAAGAATTGGGAGCAGACATAGTCACCGAGTGAGAGTATAGAGATAAAAGTACTAAGTTTCTGAGGGAGCATTTCAACCAAATCCTTCTTACTCTTACGACCAGCATTGTATTCCCAAAGCCAAGGCATAGGCCACAAGCATTTTTCAATATCCATAGCAAGGAGGAAACCTCCCTCCTCATTCATATGATGTCTAGTTTCTATCACACACACACACACACACACACACACACACACACACACACACACACACAATTGTTTTTTCTGCCTTATATTACTTTTTTCAAATGACAGTTCAGATTCCAAATGTACTTGACTGAAGTAATTTTTATGAAAAACACTCTGGAAAAAATAGCACCTTTCAAAGGCAACTGTAAAGAGAGCATTTTCTTCTCTCCGTCGTGTTATTACAAGTCCATTCAACAGGTTATTCAGATGTAGCATTTCTGTGACATTTCCACTGATTCCATTTCCCATTTCAAAAACCCGGATAACTAGGATCAACTGTGTTAAAACAACGAGCTTCAACCACGTACGATATTAAAGGCTCTCAGATCACTTGAGTCATTTCTTAGCTATGCTATAAACCCCAAGTTGATCTCACGCTCGCAAATGTTAAAACTCTTGATATGGTCTGACGTGCTCCAGCTCGGCCTTGGCAGTGTAATCCCCACACAGCTGTTTATAGCTTATTTATGACTCTTTTCCAACATTTTATTTATAAACAGCTGGAATATATGTGGCTATGTGGGCTTTGTATTGATTTTAGTTGCTTATTCCACTTTAATAGACATCTCAGTTTATTATATATCAGTGAAAACAATCATCCCCATGTTACACTAATTACCATGATCCTCACAGCCTGGAAGGCCAGGAAGGTTAATTTATACCCCTCTCCCAGGTTCCTCTGTTATTCTTAAAGGGATTGGGGGGGGGTATCTAAGATGTCTGCAAGTGACTCCAGTTCCCTCAACTCCAGCTATAGATGGGGCAAATGTTAGGGAAGGAGGAGGAGCAGAAAGAGGCTCGCACCCAAGTTCCACTTAGCTACTCACAATCAGATCCACTTTTAAGAAGGAATATTTATTTCAAAAGTTATAATCATAAATATAGAGACCAATTCTCCATTTAAACCACCATGGTGTCTGGAGAGGGAAAGAAACGGTAATAAAGTTTGTAGTTTAGCTCCATTTCTTTAGAGCATAGTCCCAGTTTCAAGCCCAATTTCTACCATTACCTTCTTTCCTCAATTAAAGGTTTGGAGAGGAAAAGTAGCTGTAGTAAACCTGGCGTGGGAGGAATGCTTGAAGTTTATGGAGGAGAAAATGAGGTCTAAAATCTTAATATATACACCCCATCTCTCCTCGACCCACACTTGGGGATTTATGAATGGTCCCCCTACTGTACAGTCTAGCAAAAGTGTGGAAGAAGACAAAATGAAGAGCTGGGGAAATTTCTTCCTTTTTTAAAAAATAAAATTTTATTTATATGTTTTATTTTCATGTCACTAGAATTTCTCTCATTTTTTTCTCTCCTACCTTCCTCCCAGAAAGCTATTCTGTATAACAAACGTTTGTTTGTTTTTAAACCCTTACCTTCTATCTTAGAATCAATACTGTGTATTGGCTACAAGGCAGAAGAGTGGTAAGGTCTAGGACTTGCCCAGAGTCCTAGCTCTAGGAAGTATCTGAGGCCAGATTTGAACCCAGGACCTCCTGTCTCTAGGCCTGGCTCTCAATCCACTAAGCCACCTAACTGCCCCCAACAAATGTTTTTAAAGAAAAATAATCAGGAAAGTTGATCAGCCACCCTAATGCAAATATTAATAATATGGAAATAGTTCTTGATCAATGACACATGTAAAACCTAGTGGAATTACTCATTGGCTATGGGAGAGGGGTGGAGGAGAGGAGGGAAAGAACATGAATCATGTAACCATGGAAAAATTTTCTAAATTAATTAATTAAATAAAAATTTCAAATTAAAAAAAGAATGCTACCAAATATAACAAACTATCCTCTGAGAGGGAACGGGTAGGTATATATTGGCAAATATAGATATAGGATATAATATAAAAACAAAAGATATCAATAAAAAATTTCTTTTAAAAACTATTTTAAAAAAGGAAAGTTGATTAGCATATTTTAAGAGTCTGAAAATATGTATAATCCTCTGTACCCATGGACCTCCCATCCCTGTAAAGGAATAGGATACAGGTATCCAGTCATATTTCTTCTTTGGAACTATGCTTGTTCTTTGTAATTTTGCAGCATTCACTTTTAATTGTTCCATGATTCTTAATTCCATTTACTGTAGTTGTTGTTGTCTCTTTGGCTTTGCATCAGATCAGGTTAAGTTGTCTCTGTTCTCTGAATTTATCATGTTTATTGTTTCTCATAGCTCAATAATATTCTGTGACATTGATGTAGAACAATTTGTTTAGCTATTCCCCAAATGATGGACCAATTATTTGCTTCCACAAAAAGTGCTGCTATAGTTTTTGTTGTTGTTGTGGCACATAAAGATTTCCTTCTTATCAATGACCTTCTGAGTCAGAGAGAATGGAGATTTTAATAACTTTATTTTCATAATTCTAATTTGCTTTCTAAAATGGCTATACTGCTCCATAGTTCCACCAACAATGTACTACTATGCCTATTTTCCCACAACTTCTCCTGCACTGATTCCTGAGTCAATATATCTCTATAATGATTCTATCATGGTAGTGAAATAAACATTGGATGCTTTTCTTTTTGTGAATATTAGAAATCATTTTTTCACTTCTCGTTGTTGCAGAACAGAGTAATAAAGTAGAGTAGAAAGCACAATGGGTTTAAAATCTGAATACATAGGTTTGAGTTCTAATTCTGCCATCCAATAGCTGTGTGAATGTAAGCTCTATAGGAGAAGGAATTTTTTGTATTCGTATCTTCCACCTCCTATCTAGCACATAGTAGGTACTTGATAAATTCTTTAAAAAAGAAAACAATTCTTATCTTCCATCTTAGTATCAATTCTATGACAGAAGTGCAGGAAGGACTAGACAATTGGGATTAAGTGACTTGTACAGGGTCACAAAATGGACACTGAGATCAGATTTGAACTTGGAAAGATGAGTCTTCCTGATTCCAGGACTGAGTTTCTGTCTACTGCACCACCTATATATATCTACTATGTATTCTAGAATTTGTTAAGGGTTGTAGGGAACATAAAAGAAACATAGGGCAAAATCCTGTCCCTTGGTCTATTATAATTCAATTGGAAGGGTAAGATTAATTAATTAATCTTAAATTAATCAAGGGTAAGAGAAATAAAATAATTCAAGGTTTTATAGGATTAAATGCCCCATGATTAGTAAAGGCAGTGAATTGTACAGATCTCTAGATAAATGGGAGTGGGTGGAAGATGAGTGAAGGAGGAAGAAAGGGAGTTTCAGATCTTGGATTATCAAGAGATGACCTCAAGGTACCCAACTGAGAATTTCAGAAGTGGGGAGTTCCTTAAAGGCCAGCAAAAGAAATCTAGATTAAGAGACTTGCCTCAGGTCATCCAACCAGCCATCAATAAGCAAGCATTTATTAAAAGATTACTTTGTGCCCAGGCTTCCTTTAACTTTAAGAGCTTCAGTACCAGATGGTTCTTGGGTTATGTACTTCAATCTGAACTCCCCTACGCTATCTTTCAAATACAACTGTATCTGTGGATTTCTCTCTTTCAATCTACCCCCTGGAGGTACAAATTTGAACCCTCTTTCCATTCATGTGGTTGTTGATTTCCTAGTTCCTAGAATCACTAAACATGGGCTCTGTGTCCAGATCTCATGACTTCATGCTTGGCTTCCATTCTCTATATGATGAAGGATGACCTTTAAACTGGAAAGGGGAGAAGAAAAATGATTACCAAAGAAGTGAAGCCCAAAACAAGTGAAGAGATAGCAAGACAATATCCAGCTCCCCTCAGTGAGGCCCAAATGGAATATATCACATGGATGTAATTACTGCAGTGAATTTTGGGGAAAAAATGTAGAGAAGAGGAGAGACTAAGAGACTTTTAAAGAAAAATAAAAGTTCTGGTTTTCAGAAAGGTAGATTCTCACAACTAGCCAGGCAGTTGATAAGCATTTATTCAACATCTGTTATGTGCCAGGTAGTTACTTAACTCTGTTTGTCTCAGTTTCCTCAAATGTAAAATGAGCTGGAAAAGAGAATGGCAAACCACTCCAGAATCTTTGCCAAGAAAATCCCAAATGAGGTCATGAAGACAACTGAAACAACCCAATCACATGTGCCAGGTACTGTGCTAAGTGCTGGAAATACTAAGAAAGGCAAAAGACAGAACCTGCTCTTAAGAAACCCAGTCTAATAGAGCTTACAAACTATCATAATTCCTGGCAACATTCTAGAATATATCATTTAAAGGAGTGATTTGTGGGCACTTAAAGAGATAACCACTGTTCACTTTGAGATTTATTAGTTCATAAAAAACAAGTCTTGCTAGATATGGCTTGTATTTTTTTAAATTGGCATCTTGAAAGTAGTACCATACAACCCGAGTCCCATTCTAATGCCTCAAAGTGGCATGAAAGTGATTCTGGAGGGCAGCTAAGTGGCTCAGTGGATTTAGAGTCAGGCCTAGAAACAGGAAGTCCTGGGTTCAAATCTAGATTCAGACACTTCCTAGTTGTGTAACCCTGGGCAAGTCATTTAACTCCCATACTCTAGCCCTACCACTCATCTGCCTTAAAATCAAAACACAGTATTGATTCTAATATAGAAAATAAAAGTTTAAAAAAAGTGTTCCTGGATTTCCGAAAGTTGTTCTGTTGCAAAACGAGATTTGCCAAGGTCTAAAAACAGGGCAAGTAATGGATTGTGAACCCATTCTTTGAAGTTAGCTAAGCAGAATTGAAGGAGACATATAAGCAGAACAGCCATACCATAACAAATTTTGGGACAGAGTAATTTTTGAAGACCGTTTACTAAGCTGTACCATGGTTGCCATCTGCCTTAAGTGACCACATGCTGGAAATGTCTACTCCTTAAAGCTTTTAAGTATCAAAATTCTAGATTAGAAGATTATGGGTCATTCTGTAGACATGGAATACCTGAATTTCCCAAGATTTTCAACATAATGTCTCATGATATTTTCTAGAAGATAGCTTAAGAATGTTAAAAAGAAGAATGTAACTTTGGGGCATAAGTCACACTGAATGACCTCTGCAGTCCTTTCCCATCTGAAATTCTATAATCTCTTCTTACTTTCTAGAAATCAGGACATGTGACTGGTTTGGGGAGGTGATAAGCATTATAGTTTTAAAACATGTGATTCAGAAGTAATAGTATAACATGCTTGGGAAAATGTCCAGTGGACAGTTAGATTCACATTGCCAAAGTTTGGAAGAGAGACCAAGGGTGGGTCAATCAAATCCAATAAAATATTTGATTATAATTTGCATAGACATTAAAGTTGAGAGATAAAATTGTTTATCTAAGAGAAAGAATGGAGAAATATGAATTGAAGGCCAAGGAAAGAACCCTAGGGAAATATCGTGTTAATAATAGTTTCTTTTAACTTTCAGATATAGGTTTCAAAATTTTAAAATAGCAGTCAAATAAAAATACATATATATTTGTAATATAATAATTGCTTAGTAAATGACCAATCAATAAAAATTTAATATTATATCATAAGTCATTAGATATAGAATGAGGAGACCTTAATGATTATCTAGCCTAACTTCCAAACTTAGCAGATAAAGAAACTGAAATCCTGATACATGAAGCATTTCTTGGAAACATGCTGAAGCCTAGGTACACTCATTGTGTCTCTATTCATTGCCTCCATTTGGCTCTCCAGCAATTGTAATGCTTCTTTAATCATACTGTTCTATGAGTTGTAGACATATGGAAGAATCAAAAGAATACTGGACTCTATGAACAAGCAGTTATCAGATGAAGAAATCAAAGATATCAATAATCACAATTAAAAAAAAGTTCTAAATCACTCTTGATTAAAGAAATGCAAAGAAAAATAACTGTGAGGACCACGTCACATCTAGCAGATTGGCCAATATGACGGTAAAGGAAAATGATCAATGTTGGTAAAGATGTGGCAAAAATCATAACACAAGTGCATTGTTGGTGGAGTTGTGAATTGATCCAACCATTTTGTAGGGCAATTTGGAACTATACCCAAAGGGGTATAAAACTGTGCATACCTTTTGATCCTGTAATCTGACTACTAGGTCTGCAACCCAAAGAGATTTTTTTAAAATGGAGAAAGGACCTACTTGTACAAAAATATTTATAGTAGCTCTTTTTGTGATGGAAAAGAATTAGAAGTTAAAGGGATGTCCATTAATTGGGGAATAACTGAACAAATTATGGTATGTAATGGTAATGGAATACTTTTGTGCTATGAGAAATGATGAGCAGGATGACTTCAGAAAAAGCTGGAAAGACCTATACGAACCAATGCAAAGTGAAATAAGGAGAATGAGTAGAACATCGTATATAATAATAGCACTATTATGGGATGATCAACTGTGAAAGACTTAGCTACTCTCAGTAATACAATGATCCAGGACAATTCTGAAAGACTTTTGACAAAGAATGTTATCTACCTCCAGAGAAAAAACTGTTGGAGGCAGAATGCTAATCAAGGCATACTTTTTTTTTCAATTTAGATTATTTTTGTTTTTATTTTGAGGTTTTGGTTTTGTGTAAGTATTCTCTTTCAAAATGACCTATATGGAAGTATATTTTATATGATAATACAGGTATAATCCAGATCAAATTACTTACCATCTCCGGAAGAAGGAAGGGAATGGAGGGAGGGTTACGATTTGAAACTTAAAAGTTCAGAAAATGTAGGTTGAAAACTGTTATTATATGTAAATGGGAAAATAAAAAAAAATTTTAAGGGAATACTGGACCTTAAAATATGGGCTATTGTGTCAACCTTGCATAGCTGAAATACAGCCCAGTTCACTCTCCCATTCAGTTCTGTATAGAACTCATTTTGCCAACCTTAGCCCCTATCTGTACACCTACCTATCTATCCATTCATTTTCTCTCAATCTATCCATCCATCCCTCTGCTCATCCATCCATCCACCCATCCATCCATCTATTATCTACCTACACAAATAAAGATATGTGATTTGATGCAATTCTGCAGGCAATCTGACTACTTATTATCATATTGACAATGTATATTTCTAAATGTTTAAAGTTCTACTTACTTTGCTTTTTATTCTATTTCCTGCTGCCTACCCACAATTCCACACTGAAAAGAGATTAGGAGGCAGAATACCTAGGTCCAAGTTCTGGGTCTGCTGTTTGCCCATAGACAAAGCATTCTACCTCTTCAGTTTTCACTTTAATTATCTACAAAATTATCTATAAAATTTGAAAGTGAACTGGGGTTCAACCCAGCTCTAAATCTATTATCTAGATACAAGCCTAGAATATACTCCCACTTCAACTCTGCCTCCCTAAAGTACCAACTCGGCTTCTACCTTCTCTGGGACGCTCTTACAGATGCCCTTGCTTTCTAGAGGTTTCTCCATCTTGTATTGATTTATCTGTATAAATGCATGGGCACACACATTTATGTACATGTATACATTTAATACATGTGAATGCATATATTTAAATATATTTCTATACACATATACAAGCACTAAGACTTTTGGAATATTACATATTTGCATCTGTATCCATATTTATATCTGTACCTATATCATTTTCTACATACACACTTACACAATCAAATTCCTTAAATATGCATCACCCAGTTGATAGGTAAATGGATATATACATGTTCGTGTGTATATGTACATATATATGTGCATCACATAGTACCTTCTCATCTTTGTCCTATCATCTAATGTGGAGCTGATGTTATTTTATTTCAATGAGATAATATGTGAAGCACTTTGCAAAATTTGAGACACTGTCTATATTCTAGCTATTATTATCCTATGATCTGTGTATAGACAACTCAGAAATTACTGTTATACATACAACCAGTCATTTCCTCTCTCTTGATATATACTCAACTTCATTTTTATGAAGTCATTCCTTGCTCTCCATACCCAACCAACTTTCCATTCCTTAAAAAAATGTTTAAAATATATAGATTTAACTATCTTAAATAGTAAATAATTCTTCATTCTCTATAATTTCTTGATATAGAACAATATTCTTCAACATGGCTTTTACCATTCTCCTTTGTGCCTTCCTTGGTATTTAAATATCTAAGGATCAAGTTAGATATTCATTTAGTTAGAAGAATTTTGTCAATTTCTTTATAGAATTTCTCTGCTTCATCCTCTGCAAAGTATATTAACATATAATCTATAATTATTTTTATATCAATTTGTTTATCCCAGTTCTGAGCACAGAAAAGCAAGATGAACAAAAAGTTCAATTAAACAATGATTTTTCTTTCATTTGGGCACACTATAAAACAGTACTACCAAGTCCTTTTTTTCTTTCAAGGAGAGTTACCTTCCATCTTTTTGTTTATCTGAAACTTCTTTTTGTCTTCTGATTCTTAGAGAGGATGCCAATAAGGATCACTTTTTTCCCCCATGTTCTTTTTTTTCTTCCTCTTTTTTAAACCTTTACTTTCTATTGTATTAATGGAGATTTTGAACCTTGGACTGCATCCCCCATAAGTCCTTAGTATTTCCCAGAATTCCCTCTAATTTCTCCTGCGCCTAAACGTTCATGTGGTCACGTTATTGTTTTATAGTTGGCTGTAACTCCTCCCTCTTTCTCTTTTGCTCCTGGGAGTTTAGCACCTTTTCCCTCTAGTTTTTTTATGTTGGTTTATTATTAATAAAACTTTATAAAATATAATATTTAGTTATTGAATATTAATTTTAAAATTCACACTATCTTGGTAACAACTTGAAGACAAGAGAGCAAAGGCTAAGCAAATGTAATTGACTTTTCTAAAGTCACATAACTAGGAAATGTCTGAGTTCAAACTTGAACCCAGGTCCTCCCAGCTGTAGGCCTGGCACTTTATCCACTGAGCTGTCCCAGTTGTATTTAATAATGTATCAACACAGTAGTCATTGTACAAAACTGATTTTAATATTTCTTCAAAGTTATGATAATACTTCTAGTAAGTAGTCTAATCTGCATTTTTGTGAATATTTTCAAAAAGTCACAATGTAATTGTGTGATTCTGAGCATCCTTTCCAATTATGCATCAGTAGGCCACGGAGGATTGAGAATTGTTTTTCTACTTTTCATGAGTCATTGTGACCCGCCTCCTCATGCCCCCAAAAAAGAAAAGTCCTTTGGTGCCCAACTTTCTGATGATTCTTTCCATAAATAATTAGACCTTTCCTCAGTAAGCTTGTTTATCATTAAAATTTTACTCATGGGGCAGCTATGTGGCTCAGTGGATTGAGAGGAAGGCTAGAGATGGGAAGTCCCGGGTTCAAATTTGACCTCAGACACTTGCTAGCTATGTAACCTGGGCAAGTGACTTAACCCCCATTGCCTAGCTCTTACTGCTCTTTTGTCTTGGAACCAATATATAGTATTGATTCTAAGATGGAAGGTAAGAGTTTTAAAAAAGCCAAAAAACTTTAACCATAGCTTTTTCAGCTTCATTGAACTTATTAGAGCTTATTCTTACTGGAAGAACCTTTAAGAATCATGGCAGCTAAGTGGCATAGTAATAGAGGGTCAGATTTGGTGTCAGGAAGACCTGATTTCAAATCCTGCCTAAAACTTTAGATGACCCAAAACAAGTCACTTGATCTCTCTTAAGTTCAATTTCATCATATGTAAAATGAGATTAATAGCACCTAATTCACAGGGATGTCATGAGGATCAAAGGAGATACATAAATCAAATGTTTTGCAAACCTTAAAATGCTTCATAATAATGCCAGTTATGTCATAAGTAGACATAAAAGGGAACTTTTTAATCATGCAACTTATATTTCCATGTTTGTATCATACATTCAAAAATAAACTCATGAAGAAAATAAAGTGAAAAATTATATACTTCGATCTGCATTCAAAATGCATTAGTTCTCCCTCAGGAGATGAATAGCATTTTTCATCATGAGCCCTTTGGAACTGGCTTGGATTGTTGTATTGTTGATAAAATCTATATCATTCACAGTTGGTCATCATACAATGTTGCCATTACTGTGTACAATGTTTTCCTGGTTCTGCTCACTTCACTTTGCATCAGTTCATATGTCTTCTGAAGTTCTTCCTGTTCATCATTTCTTATGGCACAATAGTATTCCATTACAATTATATACCACAACTTGTTCAGCCATTCCCCAACTGATGGATATCCCTTCAATTTCCAGTCCTTTGCCACAAAAGAACTCCAAAAGTATTTTTGTACAAATTGATCCTTTTCCCCCTTTCTTTGATCTTTTTGGGATACTGGTAGGACTAGTAGTGGTATTGCTGGGTCAAAGAGTATGCACAGTGTTATAGCCCTTTAGGCATGATTCCAAATTGCTTTCCAGAATAACTGGATCCACTTCACAACTTCACCACCAATGTATTAATGTCCCAATTTTCCTACATCCCATCCAACATTTCTCATTTTCCTTTTCTGTTATATTAGTCAATCTGAGAGTTGTGAGATAGTACCTCAAAGTTGTTTTAATTTGCTTTTCTCTAATCAATAGGGATAATGATTTGGAGCATTTTTTCATATGAGTATAGATGGCTTTCATTTCTTCATCTGAGAACTTCCTGTTCATATCCTTTAACCTGTCAATTGGAGAATGACATGTATTCTTAAAATTTTGACTTGGAAAAGGGAACATTTAAAAGCAATTTTGTCTTGTATGATCATTAAAAACTGGAAGGAGCCATTTTTATAATGAGGAATGCAGGACCAAGACATAAATTTCCTTGCCTGTGATCACAAAATAAAGAGCAGATTGGGATTTAAACTCAAGTCTTCTGACTCCAAATCCGGTGCTCTTTTTCAACGTATAAAATAATATCATCATACTGATTTTACTCAGCTTAGACTGCTTGGAGTTTTTTTTCAATTCTAGTCAGCTAATTGCTAATAATTATTCTTATACATTAGTAGTATGTAATAAACATGACATTATTCTTAATAATAATAATATGTGATACAAACTTGATGACAGTTTGACATGTTCTTTCAATTGTAGAAATCTGTTATATTATTAGTAACATGAAGAACTTCTTTCAGATGGAATTTTTATTTTATGCTTGCCCCTTCAGCTTTTAATGCCAGAAGCAGGAAGATCAGTTATTCCCATAGTCTGTCTAAAACCCAAGAGGATGACTTTCTTTAGTGGCATCCAGTCCTTGTTATGTGGACACAGACCAGCAACTCCTCTCCAAACAATGTTCCAAATCCACTGGTCAACTATCCATTTGGGTCACGTCTGTCTCTAAGTATGTCTCCATAGAAAGAATGAATAAAAGCCAAACTATTTGTTGGAGCAGAATCTGTACCCACTCACAGAAAGCCTGAGGCTAAAAATCTGGCTTACACTTTCCCTCTGAAATAATATTAAGTTCAGGCATATATAATTATACAGGAACTATCAGCCTGTGAAAGATGAGAAAATATAGCACAATTATCTCTTCACAAACTTCAACTGAATCTGACAGAAATCAACAGGAATTGTAAACACCTCCCCTCTCTCTATCTTGAAACTGCTTTCTACCAAAATCCATGGCTGAAAATATTACCATAACTGTGGTAATATAAAAGATTGGTTTGCTTTAGAAAAGCATTTGGGGAAGATGGTTTTTCTGGTTCATAGGTAAGGATTTCAAGAAAAGATTATTGTTAAAAAGCCATATAAAAGTAAGTTATGAGGACAAAGTAGCCTTGTAATTGGTTATCTGTGTTAGTTTTCTTAAATCAAAAATTTTCCATGACCACAGGCCATGCATGACCAGATATGTCAATGGGTTTTGAAGAGTCTCTTCTTGGAATTGGGTAAATATGAGCAATAAGGAAAGAAGAGGAAGGGAAAGAATCAGAGTGAAGAAAAGGGAAGGAAATCACTCTCTTATAAAAAGATAGCTAGAGTCAGTTCAGATATTAGCAAGAAAGTGAAAGGAAATGAGGATCCAGACATTAGGGATATGATAAAAAAAAAAAAAGAAGAAGAGGTAAGGAAAGAGAGCAGACCTGTGATTTCATTGGTATCTGTATTAATACAAGTCAGCATCTTATCTTCAATTTATAAACTTAGAATTGCACTTTAAGGCAGTTAAAATCCTGGCTGTTAATATATTTGGCTTATTTAGGTAAATTGGAAAGTGGTTGGAAGAATATGTTTGGCTTTCTTGGGTAAATTAGAAATTGATTGGGAAGAAAAAAAGGAAGACCATAGAAAGGATATATAATTTACCAAATATTAAGGGTAGTATACCCATTGAGTCAATGACACTGTATTGGGTCCTTGGCAAATGGCCTGAAAAGATCTGGTGGCCCAAGAAAATTGGATTCATACTGGGCACAATCCATTGACTGTCCTGTAGTTTATGAGAGAAAACCTTTACCTGACATTTTCACCAGCTGGCTTTTATTTCCATTGATGCTCTAGTCACTTCCTCTGTTTACTTCTACTCTGCTTAGCACAGGCAGCCCAGGAGAAGGAGATTTGAATTCCTGTTTTCACACTTAGACTTAGCTATGGGGAACTTACTTAACTATCTCCTTAGGGAAGTTATGAGCCACATGGAAAACAAGCTTAAAGTCACTAAACAGAGGGGCAAACTGGAGTTGAGCTTAGTAATTCCTTGGATCCATGATGTCACCACTGTGGGTACTATCTATCTCATGCAGTTTCCTCATCTGTTCTTTGTTTATTTTTCTCTGAAAATCCTTCTATGATGTTATTAAAGACCTCATCTTTATATTATTTAATTTACTATTATTATTTTATTTAATCTAATAATTGAGATTTCATTTTCTCTTCCTTTTCAATCATTTTTCATTCTTATCCTACTCTTTGTGACCCCATTTGGGATTTTTTTGGCAGAGATACTGGAGTAGTCTGTCACTTCCTTCTCCAGATCATTTTACAGTTGAGGAAACCGAGTCAAACAGGGTTAAGTGTCTTGACAAGAGTCACACAGCTAGTAAGTCTCTGAGGCCAGATCTGAATTCAGGAAGACTTGTCTTCCTGACTCCAAGACTGGCACTCTATCCACCAGGCCACTTAGCTGCTCCAATTAGGACAGCTAAATATCCCATAATATACAAAAAAAAAGTATGAAATGCCTAATTCCATTGTTGGGACCATCTTCTAGCAATGATATCAAGAGAAGAGTAAAAAGAAGTATCTGTTCAAATATGTTATATCTGTTCTATGCAATTGCAAAAAATCTGGAAGCAACCTGAATGCCCAGCAATAAGGGAATGGTTAGATAAACTGTGAGGCATTCTTTGTAAAGCAATGGAATAAAGCAATTGAGGTAGATAGTTATAAGGAATACAAAGAAATCTGAAAGTCTTTTTATGAAATACTGCTCAAGCAGAAAAAGCAGAACCAGAAAAATGGAGTAATCATGGTAGGGGGGAGAAGATGAATAAAAAATGAATGGGCAGTTAGAGGGAAGCACTGGAAAAGTATTATGATATATTTTATGCATTGAAATTAATCATTTAAGTGTAAATAGTCACCAAGGAAGGATAGATATTCTAGTGTCATCTAATGCATTTAATAAAGACACTTAATTTTTTTAAAGGAAAGGAAAAGGAATTAATACAAAGCAGACTCTCAATAAGTGTATTTAGTCTGAACTGTATTTTGTAATTCTCTGCCAATGAATAAAAAGGGCCATCAACATTAAAAGGCAGGTTTCAAATGTAAACTGTAAAAGGCACTAGCCAGTCAAATAGAATGGATTTTTAGATTATTTACTCTTTTGTATTATTCCCCCAGCTGCTCCCTTCCATTTGCATAGATAATCCAGAGTTCATTCATTTCCCTCTGTTTTTTGATTCCTTTCCTTGCTCTTCTCCTACCTTGCTCCTTAGGGGAAAAAAAAAATCTCTATATCTCTTACAGTCAGATCTGTATACAGCCAGTAACCCAAGCAAGTTTTCATTCCTGGGCTGCAGTGATTTCAGGGACTGCAAGTGTCTCTCCAATCATATCTAAGCAACAGCCTTCCCTTGCAACCCTGAAAAGACTATCTAGTTCTGTACAGTAAACCAAAACATCTTCCCCCAACAAACCTGCTCCATCAAGGACAGCATGCCTCCCACCCACAAGGTGTTTGCTTTAAGAAAACCAAGCAATGCTCTGATTCAGGCAACTAAATTACTTGGAATTTTGTTTCACTTTATATTTGTGTGTGTGTGTGTGTGTGTGTGTATGTGAGAGAGAGAGAGAGAGAGAGAGAGAGAGAGAGTTCTAATGCTTGCTGACCACTAATTGGTCCCATTTCCACGGTCACAGGTTCATAGGGCTGGGCTAAACAGAGAGGTTGCCAAGGACCAGAGATGCCCTTCCATTATGGTCTTAAAAATGTTAAGCAATTGTTTGGTCATAATGAAAACTGGGGCACATTACTAAGGATGAGGTGAAGGTCAGCTCTACATCCTAGCAGGTTAACTCTGAGGTCTGAGGAGATGACATCTCAAGACCCCAATCTCATTTAATTATTACTTTTACATTTTTATTAAATGTATTTTGTTGTTACAAAACAGTCATTTTTAAACATCCCTTCCTCCCTCTCTGCCTCCCCAAGAATAACAAAGAAAATCATTTGAGCAAAATCAACACAGTGGCCAGCCATCTCCAACATTCTGAACCTAAGTCCATCTGCCAAAAAGAGGCATCACTTTATAAATAGGGCTAGCATTGGTTATTACAATTATATATATTATATAAAATATGATAATATATAATAACCAGGATTGGTTATTATAATTAACTAATATTTGGCCTAAATTTGGTGGTGTTTTCATTTATATTGTAATCTCTGGCTTTATTCCTGGTTTATTACTCTCCTGGTTCTATTTACTTCATTCATTAGAACAACAACAATAATAGCATTGATATAGCACCAACAACAATAATAGCATTGATATATTCCGTGCTAGGCATTAAGCTAAATATTATCATTTTTGATCCTCATGACAACCCTGGGAAAGAGTTGCTAATATTATCCCCATTTTACAGGTGAGGAAGGAGAATCAGATAAAATTCAGTGACTTGCTCATAGTCACACAATTGGTGAGTGTCTGAGGTAGAATTTGAACTCAGATTTCCTGACATCAGCACTAGCACTCTATCTAGTGCACAATATAGCTGTAAAGGTAACTGCATCCATGCTGGTGGCTCAAAGAACCAAAGATCATCTTCAAGATGTCACCATATATCTTTTATTAAATTCTTTTGGTATTTAATAGTTTTTTTTTAATTTTCAACAACCATCCAATTAAATGAGCATTTCTCTATATAACTCAGAGCAAAAAAAAAGAGATTATTTGTGAAAATATAAATCTTTATTTCATGTATATGTGTTATATTTTAAAATATTTCCATTATATATAGATGGTATAGAATGTGACATGGATATATATAGACAGGGATAGATATGTCTATATATAGTGCTATATAAATATTGTCTATTCTTATTATTATAAATTACTTTGAAGTTTTGCCAGGCAGCAAAGGAACTGATCCAAATAAACGTCCCTTGCACAGACTGGCCATATTGTTCTATTCTGCATGGTTGGGGAGCAGGTGCCGACTGGCAATGTCGTGAGGAATGTCTTCCTCAGAAGAGGTCTGAGGTATGATAGTGCAGATGCTATTTCCATCTTACAGATGGGGAAACCAAGTCACTGAGAAGTTAAATGACTTGCCCAAAGTTACATGATCAGTAAGAGTCAAGACATAAACTTTTTAGTCAAGGGACAGTGCTCTTAACTCTGCACTGCAATGGTTAAGTTGGTCTTTGCTGATCTTTCTTCATAACTTGTTCCTGACTGACAACTTCTTTAAGTGTTCCAGATGTCTGGTGCTATCCTTCCTTTAACCTACAAACCCTGCCATGGTTTTCCCTGAATTACCCAATCTGGATCTTGCCCCATTGCACTCCCTGGCACTATCCCATGCTTTAGGAGTATCCTAAATTTCTTCTGCTCATCAAGTTGTATGGTTGGTTTTTTTTTTTTTTTTTGTTCATTCCCCAAGACCTTGTTCTTTGTTAACAGATAAATTGAATTAGGTTAATTCAATTGTGGAAGCTGTTGGGTTAATGAGTTATCAACCTCCTATTAATAAATGGCATTTACGTGGACTTTCTGAAGATAATACTTTAATTGGGGAATGGCTAAATTAACTGTGGAAGAGAAAAGTAATGGAATATTACAGCTCTGTAAGAAATGATGAATATGGGGATAGCTAGGTAGCTTAGTGAATGGAGAGCCTGGCATAGAGTCAGAAGATCCATTGAAATCTGGCTTCCAACATTTCCTGGGCAAGTCATCTAACCCCATTGCCTAGCCCTTACTGCTCTTCTGCCTCTGAGCTAATAACACTGTATTGATTCTAAGACAGGAGGTAAGAGTTAAAAAAAAACTATGAATATGAAGAATAAGAGAAGAACAGGAAGACTTATATGTACTAATACAAAGTGAAGCAATACCAGGAAAAATGACCAAAAAACTATAAATGCAAATAGAGGCAACAAAATTGAAAATGAGTACTGTGAAACTGTAATCATCTAAACTGACCCCAAAGAATAGATCCAAGGATGCACCTGATATTTTTTAGTTTTGCTGAGCTATTGGTTTGGGGGTTTGGCTGTATTCTTATTTTGTTTTGTTTTGTTTTTTGCTTTATTTTAAGGGATGGCCCTTTGAGAGGGAGAAAGCATAAGATGGCTAGCATTCATATAGAGCTTCAAGGTTTGAAAAGCACTATACAAACATTATCACATTTTCTCCAATTCCTCACAACCCTAAGAGGTCGATGGTATTATTATCCCCATTTTAAAGATGAAGAAACTAAGGCAAATAGCTATTCATTTATTTGACCAGTTTCAATCAGTAAATATCTAAGATAAGATTTTCTTTTTTTTATTTGCTTTTCCCCCAATTACATGTAAAACAGTTTCCAATTTTCTATTTATTTTTTGCTGATTACATATAATAACAAATTTCCACAGTTTCCAATGTTTTTCAAAGAATACTGAGTCTCATATTCACTCCCTCTCCCCATTCCCCATCCACCTTGAGATGGTAAAAAATCTCATATAGATTTTGCATGTACAATCATGTAAAACATTTTTCCATGTTAATCCTTCTGTGGAAGGAAACTCAAATTAAAAAAAATTAAATTAAAAAGTTTGATTTTGTTTGGATTTGGACTCAGTTCTTTTTCTCAGGAAATAGATGGCATTTTTTTTTTATCATGAGCCCTTTGGGATAGTTTTGGATCATTGTATTGCCGAGAATAGCTATTATTCACAGTTGCTCATTGTAAAGCATTCCTGTCACTGTACAATGCTCTCCTGGTCCTGCTTCTTTCACTCTCCTTTTAGTTCATGTAAATTAAGGTTTTTCTGAGCTATTCCTGCTTGTTATTTTTACAGCACAATAGAATTCCATTACAATCGTATACTATAATTTACTTAGCCATTCCCCAATTAATGAGTATCCTCTCACTTTCCAAATCTTTGTCCCCCTAAAAAGAGTTTCTTTAAATATTTTTGTACACAAAGTTCCTTTTCCCCCACCTCCCCCCCAACACTTTTTTAAATCTCTTTGGGATATAAACCTAGTAATGGTATTGCTGGGTCAAAGGGTATGTACTGTTTTACAACCCATTGAGCATAGGTCTAAATTACTCTCCTGAATAATTGAAAAATTTCACAATTCCCCCAACAATGCATTGATGTCCCAGCTTTCCCATATCCCCTCCAAGTTTTGTCATTTTCTTTTTTCTGTCATAATAGTCAATCTGATAGGTGTGGGGTGGTACCTCAGAGTTATTTTAACTTGTGTTTCTTTAATTAATAGGGATTTAGAGCATTTGTTTTGCTTGACTATAGAGAGTTTTCATTGTTTTGTTTGAGAACTGCCTGTTCATCTCCTTTGACCATTTATCAGTTGGGGAATGACTTCTATTCTTAAGTACTCAGCTCATTTCACTGTGTACTTGAGAAACGAGGCTTTTATTATAAAGACTTGTAAAAATTTCTGTACCATTAAGATTACTGTTGTTGACTTGGAAAAATACAGAACCACTAAAGTAGTCAGAAAGACCAAATCTTTCATAAGGATAAGAGTCAGTGCTCAATATTTGACCACCACACACAGTCAGCACTTAATGCCACACAGAACCAAAACTCTGGAACTCTAGTTGCAGTGTCTCTCGGAAAAAACCCATTGCCAAAGATGATTTTTCCAAAGAATGATAGAACATAGGGGTCTTATATACCTTTTGGGAATTAAGTACAGCAAACATACACTGATGGGTTGCAAGCAGGCTTGGGAAAGAGGCTATAGCCGAGGCTATTCCTCCTGGGAATGGATCTCTGCTACAATGGGGGGAACCTCTAAGACAAAAAGGGAGATTGAGGACTTGAGCATTTCTATCATTCCTATTCAGGATATTTAATGGATACTAGGTGATCCATTTTCCAATCAAAGACAAAGTCAGTTTCAGACTTCCCCTAAAGGCAAATTCCCAAGGGACAGGGGCAAACTTGGAGCTTCCTAAAACCCAGTTAACCCTGTGTATAACTTTCTATCCTATTTACCCTTGTTTAGTTTCTAACCTCCACCTACCCCAATTTGCCCTATTTTCTATCAGCCCCACCCCCTTCTCTTATCCCCTTCCCCTCCTACTTTCCTGTAGGGTAAGATAGCTTTCTAAACTCAACTGATTGTTTATGTTCTCTCACTGAGCCAAATATGATGAGACTAAGGTTCACATTCTCTTCTCTCAACCTCCCCCATCTTCCCCTTCATTGTGAATGCTCTTTCATGCCTCTTTTATGTGCAATAATTTACCCCATTCTATTTTCCTCTTCCCCCTCCTCCCAATGCATTCCTTTTTCTCATGTCTTACTTTAATTTAATTTTTTATATCATCCCATCATATTCAACTCATACCTTCACTTTTTGTCTATGCCCACTCCTACTAACTGCCCTAACAATGACAAAGTTCTTTGGTGTTAAAAGAATCATTTCCCCATGTAGCAATATACACAATTTAACCTTATTGAATATATTTTGATTTCTCTTTCATGTTTACCATTTTATGATTCTCTTGAATCTTATAGAGAGTCAAATTTTCCAATCAGCTCCAAACATCAGGAATGTTTGAAAATCCTCTATTTCATTGAATACCTATTTTTTCCCCTTGAAGGATTATGCTTAGTTTTGCTAGGTAAATGATTCTTGGTTGAAGTCCTAGCCCCTTTGCCCTCTGAAATATCATATCCCAAGCCCTCTGATTCTTTAATATAAAAGCTGCTAAGTCTTGTGTTATCCTGACTTTAGTTCAGTTTGAAATTTCTCTTTTTGGCTGTTTGCAATATTTTCTCCTTGATATAGGAGTTTTGAAATTTAACTATAATATTCCTTGGAGTTTTCCTTTTGGGATCTCTTTCAGGATATAATCAATAAATTCTTTTAATTTCTAGTTTGTCCTCTGGTTCTAGAATATCAGAGCACTTTTCCTTGATGATTTCTTTCAAGATGAGACCCAAGCTCTTTTTTCACCATGGCTTTCAGGTATCCCAGTAATTTTAAAATTCTCTCTCCTGGATTTATTTTCCAGGTCAGTTGTTTTTCCCATGAGATATTTCACATTTTTTCTATTATTTCATTCTTTTGACTTTGATTGTTTCTTAATTTCCCCTAGAATCATTAGCTTCCACTTGCCCAATTCTGATTTTTTAAGATATGATTTTCTTGAGTGAGTTTTTGTATGTCCTTTTCCATTTGGCCAATTCCACTTTGTAAAGAATTCTTTTCCTCAATGGATTTTGTACACTTTTTGCAAAGGACCAGTTCTGTCTTGCAAGAAGTTTTTCTCTTCAGTGCCTTTTGGTATATCTTTTTTTCCATTTGGTCAATTCTTCTTCTTAAGAAGTTCTCTTCTTTGGATTTTTGTACCTATTTTTTACCAATTGGCCTATTCTCTTTTTTTAACTTATTAATTTTTTTTGTATTTTTTGTGTATGTCTCCTTTACCAAGCTGTTGACTCTTTTTTGATGATTTTCCTGTGCTCTCATTTCTTTTCTAATTTTTTCTTCTACCTCTCTTATTTGATTTTAAAAATCCTTTTTGAGCTCCTCCATTAATTCTTTTTGGACTTAAGACCAATGAATATTTTTCTTGGAGGCTTTAGATGCAGCAGTATTGGCTTTATTGTCTTTTTCTGAATTTGAGTCTACCCTGTCACTAAAATAACTTTCTAGGTTGAGTTTTTTTTTGTTGTTGTTATTTGTTCATTTTCCTATTTTTTCTTTACTTTTTGTTTAAAATATTGTTAAACATTTGTACAACTCAGTGGAATTGCTTTTCAGCTCTGGGAGGAGGAGGGTAGAGAGGGGAGGGAAAGAAAATTAATCATGTAAACATGGAAAAATAATTTAAAATTTAAAAAATTTAAAAATGAATAAATAAAATAGTGTTAAAGTTGGGCTCTAACTGTGATTAAAGGAGCACTGTTCCAAGCTTCAGGTTCTTTGTGCAGCTGCTTTCAGAGCTGGAAATGGGAATCTATCTGCTTTCAGTTCTTCCAATGTGATATGATGTAAGGAGAGATTTGTTTAATACTCTCCTGGCCTGTGTTCTGGTCTATAAGTAACCCCAAGTACTCTTTTACCCCTTGGAACAGTGACCAGGGCCCCCTGCTCCTCTGTGGCTATCAGGGCTGGTGCTCCTCCTCACCCTGCAACTGCAACTCAGGACTGCAATCTGGTTCTGTGTATGGGCAATATGACAAGAGTCTTGCATCCTAAGCCAGACAAGGGGCCTCTGTAATCTCCTTCTGAGCAGTTGTTCAACTCCCCCTTACTGTCTGTACTGGGCCAAGAGCTCCAGAATCCTTGTCTGCTGCTTCAGTTGTGCCCAAGACACCTAGGTGGGACCTGCCCTGGAGCACTACACTCCATCTCTACCCTGGTGCACCAGATCCTTTGTGCCAGCCTTTTAAGCTATTTTGGGATGGAAAATTACTTCACTTTGTCTTTTTGTGAGTTTATGCTACTCCAGAATTTGTTTTGAGATGTTTTATCATTGCTTTTTGGAGAATAATTTGGTAAAAATAAGATGGGTCCCTGTACCTTCTCCACCATCTTGACTACACTTCTCTGTCCTTCCTAAGGCTAGATTCTAACTCAGGTCTTTCTGACTTCAAGCCTAGCTCGCTAAAGGGAAGGGACAGTGCTATAATATACAAGAACAAGTGGACATAGGAATATCAGATACCAGGAAGGACAAATATTTATAAGCAAGCAAGTCCTTTCAGCACCCCCTTAGACCAGTGGTGGCAAACCTCTTAGAGACTGCATGCCGAAACAGCAACCCTCATGCCACATGTGAGCCCCCCACCTTACCCTAGACATGTGAAGGAGGAAGTGCTCCCATTGGGCTGCTGGGCAAAGGGGTGGGTGATGAGAGAAGTGTCCTTAGGTGTGCAGAGATGGGGAAGGGAGCACGTGTGCCAAAGGTTCACCAGTAAAACCTTCGACTATATCATGCAAACTTGTGTTGCTTCACTGATTGCATAGAAATGACCACAGAGGTGAGGTAAGGGGTAAACTCAATGAAGAAGAGTCAAGAATAAAGATAGAATCTGATACCTTGTGCGAATCCAGACTCTTCTCTTCAAATATTAGTTATAAAGATTACTATTTGAGGAAAGGTTATTTAAGATCTGATGTAGTAAAAAATTCTAGATTGGAATGTACGAAGCCTGATTTCTAGTCTTAGCTCTGCTACAAGATAGTGGTTTAATCTGGGACAAGTCACTTAATTTATCTGGACCTCAGTTCTCTCATTAGTAGAATGAAGGGATTGAACTAGCTGATCTCTCAGGTATATTCCAGCTATGTGTTTTTTTCATACTAATTGCTATAAAGAGTACTTAGCCTATGTACGAAGAGCCAAAACTCAGCTTTTTGACATTTATTTTCTTTCTTATCAGAAGGAAAGAATTTGGCTTTAGAGACATGTATAAATCTCTGGAGTTAGATTTGGTCTTTTGCCACTTAAGTATCCTGGTCTTGACCAATTAGAGCATTTCAAAAGATAGATAACAGAGTCTCAGCCAATAATTACAGTAATATCTGGTAAATTTACAGCCTACATTCTTATATAAAGTTGAAAAGACATCCATTATTTATTTCTAAAAAAAAGGTTTGTGTTGTTCTGTTTTAACAGGTCTCTTTACCAGTTCCTGCCTCCCTGACTGAATCTTTGGTAATTCATGAATTAACATGGTTTTGTCAAGTCATTCTACATACCACTAACAGAACCTGTTAAAGTTCTTTAAATCATTATTCAGGAAGAAATAATCACAACCTCAACTCTCCACCCATTTTTCAGCCTTTTTTGAGTCAAAGTTCTGCCACTTATTGACTATTTGATATTGAACAAGACAATTTCCCTCTCTGAGGCCATTTCCTCATCTGAGAGGAAGAGGATTAGCCTATATCACTTCTTGAGTTCCTTACCAGCTTGAAAAAAATGTATTATTCTATGAATAGAAGTTCCTTGAGGACAGGAACTGTCTGCTGCTTTTTTTTTTTTTTTTTCATCTTTGAATGTGTGTGTGATAGTGATGGGGTATCCAAATCTGTGATTTTAATCATGTGGAGAATTCCTTGTCTGGAAATTTTCTCCACCTTTGGAGCTCAGCTTTCTGTAACTTAAGATCTTAGAAGGTAATCTAAGAGCCTTAACTGTCTTATTTATCCGTGGTCAGAAGCAGGAATTAGATCTAAGTCTTCCTGACTCAGAGATCAACCCCTCCTTATCCACTACTCCAAGCTATTTTCTTTATACCTTATTGTTTTTTAGTCATGTCTGACTCTTCATAACCCCCCTGAAGATTTTCTTATCAATGATACTAGAGTGGTTTGCCATTTCCTTCTCCAGCTCATTTTATAGTTGAGGCAAATAGGGTTAAGTGACTTGCCCAGGGTCACATAGCTAGTTAGAGTCTGAGGCCAGATTTGAAGTCAGGAAGATGAGTCTTTTTGGCATCAGGCCCAGCTCTCTATCTAGTGGGCCACCAACTGCCCCTTCTTGCACCTACTAAGCAATTTTAAAAAATGCTTACTAAATAGAATGGAATTGAGTTTGACTTTATACGCCACATGTGAACTGTCACCCACAAATTTCTTTTGGAAGAGAGAATGAAAATGGAGCCGAGAAAACACAAAGGCCATCTGAGGTAAAGGGTAAAGTCTTCATTAGTAAAAGAGCAAATTTCAACACTAATGTTAAGTGCATAAAAACTGTTGATTGATTTCCTGAATATGGTGAACAGTATCGGTTTAATTCACGTAGCCTACTGAGACTCCAAAGAGTAGAACATGAAGGGAAAGGATGAAAGCATGTAGCAAGAATTTTTAATACTTTGGGAATGACACAGAAAAGCCAGGGTGTATAGTTCTTTCAGATAAATTCAGACTTAGAAATATTTTGCGGAAGGTTAAAAGTCCTTAAATTTCCATCATATTTTAAATTATTAGTCAAGCTTTGCATTTCAAAGAAGAGAGCACCTTCTGGAATTTGTCTCTTTACTAGAGCTTTTACATGAAAATGTTCGAAGTTTTTAATTGCATGATCTTTAGCACATCCTTTCTTACAGAACTCAACCTTTCACATTTTATTTAATTTGTATTGATTTTTTTTTCACTGCCCTTTTCTAAACAAGACATCACACATCTGGACACACACCCAAAATGATTACTTAAGTGACACTTTAAAAATAATGGGTGCACATTAGCACATATGAATGATTAATTCTCCTTGTGAGGCCAGGCATCTAGGCTATGGCTGAGTAAAATATTGATAGTACAAAGGAAATGAGCCATTTCCTAATTTAGTTGGGTTCTGGTAATGTGTAACTAATGTTGTTTCTTTCTAGCAATCCGCATTTAGTGACCCTTTTAAATTTTTATGCCTTAACGATAGCAAAATTAATAGCAGCACAAGGTTATAATGAGGCAGAATTCTTAAATGCACAGATATTTTACACCGATTGATACAGGGTCATCCTGAGAATGGACCAGGTACATTGGCCTTCACACCCAAGTAGTTTTGGTGGAAGGAGAGTTAGATTTCCTTTTGCCATGCCAGCTGAGGGAAAGCAATGTTGCCGCAGGGCTATGTCAAAGATTTCCTTACCTTTTAACTTTAGAGCCAACTCTTGATTAACGCCATGTAGTTTATCTGGGTTTTTTTCCATAGCAAAATTATAATCACTGCCTGTCGTCCTCACAAATAGGACAGTATCTAAGGATGGTTCCTAGAATTCAGATAAATTTTAATGTTGGCCCAAGGAAAAATAATTGGATGGGTGAAGTCATTCATTACAAACATTTATTCAAGCACCTACTATAGACAAACATATCAGGTGCTGGGAATACAAAGATAAATTAAAACTATTCCTACTTTCAAGGAGTTTATATCCTACTATATTACATATTTAATTCATAATGTAATATTACATATGCATAATCCTCAAGTTCAGTTATTAAAGTATATATTATAAGTTTATGATATATGCAGAAACAATTTATTCTACCACCTCGATTGGTGAACCTGTTTTCATTTTTCATTTGGGATTGCACAATTCCCTGCTTCTCTCCATATAATTAAAGAGTTAACTACATAGCAGTTTTCAAGATTGATGTTTATAAAGGAATTCCTTTTTCAAAATCACATATGATTTGGTACATCCATAAATTTAGACTTGGAAGGTCATCTAGTCCCACTTATTCTTATTTCTTTAAGAGGAAATTGAAACCCAGAAAGTTTAAGTTATTTGTCCAAGGTCACACAGGTAGTAATATGAAGAGTCAAGGTATGAACTCAGATTTTGTGACTTCAGTTTGACCTATTCTATTTTGCTTCTCAATAAAACTGTGGTCAGTTTCCATTATCAAATCAAATGATTATTTACAAAGCAATGAGAAAATTTTTCTTATGAAAACCGGAACAAAAAAAAGTATACATTTCCTTTTTTTAATGTATACATTTCAAAGAAAGTGTTGTGTTCATTTCAAAATTGTATTCAGATGACTGTTCAATTTTGTGGATAGGGAAGGGGGCAGAATAGTAGATATATGCTGATATTTGGGTATGCCCAGTGAATTTTTTTGTTCTTTTATGGTGAAAAAAAATGCATCAGGTAGAATTTAAGAAAAATCAGTGCTTTTATTTGTGGCAGAGAAATGTTGACTTCTATACCCATAAACAAGGAAATATGTGTAATAGCTATTGAATATACAGTGTATTTTGTTTGTAAACTTAGCTAAACACAATTAGTAATAGCTAGCATTTATATACAAGGTGTCCCAAAAGTCTTAGTTCAGTTTTAAGTACTAAGACCATGCTCTATGTAGGGTCTTGAGGTTTGCATAGTTTTTTACATATATTATCTCATTTGATCCTGAGAAGCAACTCTACAAGGCAGGTGCTATTATTATCAAGATTCAAACTCAGTTTTTCCTGATTCAGAGTCCAACACTCTATCCACTGAACCACCTACCGGCCTTACTGAGTAAGTGAAGATATAGGCTTGGAAAACAGGGAAGATGAAGGGTGATAAGGAGGAGGTCAGTGATAGAAAGTCAAGTTGTGAGAACCTTAGACTTTAGGCTCCAAGCTTTGGCGGTTCTGTCCACCAAAGGTCAGAAGTCAAGAGGATCCAGCTTTGTTTCAGTCAGTGCCACCATAACAAAAGAACAGATCAGAGCTGAGGTGGGAAATTGTTGAATTCACAGCTGCTGAAAAGCAAACACTTTCAGTGGAAGAGTTAGACACCATCCATCAAAGGCAGAGGAAGATAGCTTTGAAGATCAAAAAAGAGTCTTTCTCTTTGGGATTCAAAATCGAAGGAAAGTAGAAGGTTGGTTGGAAGGGGAACTCCACAAGTCTCCAGAACATCAATCTTCTAAGAAAAGATTCCTTATTTGGAGCAATTACCAATGTTGAGGAAGTTAATTATATTTTTTACCTCTAGCCATCTCATTATCAAAGACCCTTATGTCACTAATCCAATCTCATCTGATCTGATTCATTTTAGGACCTTCCCCAGGAAAGACCCAGAACTACCCTGATCTCTCCAAGGCTCTAGGCAAGAGAAATGACTCCTAGTTATCCATTCGGTCTGAAACTACAACTTTCCAGAAGCATAAGGTGGTCCTATATCCCAGAAGTTGCCATGGAAAAGTCCCTAAATCCCCAGAATCTTTGACCTGCAAATGCTATAGATGTCCCAATATCTCTCTAGATCTCCTAATCTCAAATGATTCCAGACCCCCAGAGCTGAGCAAAAGCTGGACCAACTAACTTAGAATTGGATGATAAATAAGATCAACCAAATGGCAAATAACCATTCTTCAGACCGGTTCCAGCCCACTTTTCTAGGCCTATCCTCTGTACACTCCCTGCCATGCCTGGATTTAAGCACTTCTCATCTCTACCTTTTTGAATTCTAAATATCCTTCAAAGCTCTCTACTCAACTATTACCTCTGCCTTAAGGTTTTTCCAGATTCCTCCCTCCCCTGGCTCTTAGCATCTCCTCACTCCAAATACTGTATATTTGTTTTATATGTGTGTATATATTGTCTCTTCCATTTGAACATAAGTTTCCTGAGGACAAGGGTGGTTTCCTTTTTGCCTTTGTATCTACTACATCTAGCACAGTGTCTGGTGCATAGTGGGTACTTAATAGATATTTGCTGGTTGTTTGATGATTGATTACTACAAACCTGGCTGGAGATTTGATCTACCTACCATGAAAGCATGCCTTAATAACAAAGGATGAAAGGAGCAAGAAAAGAAGAAAAATAGTTTTGGGGAAGTAAAAGGAAAATGGAGGTTCTGGCTCAATTCTATAGTTGTAGAAAAACATCAAAAGTATATAAATTCTCACAGGGGAATAAAAACTATCTTAAGCTATGATTAGTTGCTTTACTTGACATTCCTGTATACCATCATTCTTGAGAAGAGTGCCCACCCCACTCTGTAGGGAAGTTCCATCTCAGCTTTTACCCCATAAAATATATACTATATGGGGAACTTCCCTAGCATCTGGGTGTTTAGCTACTGAACTAATGTTCAAGATTTCTAAGTTTGATCCTTTCTGAAGATTTTTTTTGTCATTTTTAATCCTCTTGCCTAGCTTTTGATTTTAAATTGATGAGACAGTTTAGAGGCTTATGATAACTCGTCCTAGTTGGGCAGGTCTCCTGAGAAACATCTCAAGGAGGCTATGAGGAACCAGCATTTATTCTGAATTCTAGCTGTGCAGGGTTCCAGGTTACTTTGTGAATGAGATCTATATTTATGCTAATAGTTCACATAGTAATTTAATAGGCTCAGCAGTGTGGTGACATATTGAATGTCCAGGAGTCCTAGCCTGGGAGGAAAGAACCTTTTGGTCCAATGGACTGGCAAAATGGGGATGACAAAATTAGAAGCAACAGAAAAATTTGGAACTTAGATTATCCAAGGATTTTTCTCCAATACCACAGTAAAAGGGTTCACTCTGAGAATTTACCATCCATCATATTGTAGTCAAATTGGCCTTTTAGTTGCTCCTCACACACAACACCCCACCTCCTGCTTCTAGGCCCTAGTAGAGATGGTCCTCCTTTCTTGGGATATCCTCCATCCTCACTTTTCCCATCTTAAAATTCCCATCTTCCTTCAAAACTCCAATCAAGGGCCACTTCCTAGATAAGACTTTTCTTGATTCCCCACACCAAGCTGGTAGGGTCTTGCCTCCCCAACTTTCCTTAGATTTGTTGTGTACTATGTTGTATATACTTATATGTTCTTTCTCCCAATAAAATGTAAGTTCTTATAGAGAAGGGGACTGTTCCACTTTTGTCTTTGTATCCACCAGGCATGGCACAATGCCTAGCACACAGTGGTCATTTAATAAATATTTATTATTTTTT
>NC_058131.1:548841222-548860696 GCF_016433145.1 Gracilinanus agilis | reverse complement strand
AAAGGAAAGGAAAGGAAAGGAAAGGAAAGGAAAGGAAAGGAAAGGAAAGGAAAGGAAAGGAAAGGAAAGGAAAGGAAAGGAAAGGAAAGGAAAGGAAAGAAGGAAAGGAAGATAGAGAGAAACAGCATGGAGGACAGAAGCATCGCAAGATTAATAATGGCAAATGCTCTGATCTTTAAAAAAGGAATGAAGAGTTGAAAATGCAAAATCCCAGTTGGTGAGCTTGCCTTTTATTCCTATAAAAGCTCTAGGATATATTCTTTAAAAGGTATATAATCTATAAACATCTGAGTAGAAAGGTCACTAAAAACTAACATGGCTTCGTCAAGAAGAGGTCATGTCAGACTGATTTCATTTCCCTTTTTTGACAAGGTTACTAAACCAATACCTAACGGGAATGTTACAGATATTGTTTGCCTAGATTTCAGGAAAGCATTTGAAATAATAATGTGGAGAATGTACTTAGTTTCTCAAGTCATTCTTGTGAATAAGGAATAATAATTCTAGTAAAGAGGAATTAGAACTGGTTAAATGATGAGACCCAAGAATAGTCATGAAGGATCTTGAAGTCAGCTTGGAGGAGATATGTGCCTAGTGAAGTGCCCAGGGATTTCACCTTTGGCACTTTGCAGTTCAGTGTTTTTATCAGTGACTTGAATGAAGGCCTAGAGAGCATGTTCATTAAATTTGTCAACAGCACAAAACCAGGAGGAACCACTAGTAAGGATAGAATGAAGAGTCAGTTTACAAAGAGATCTTGACAAGAATATAATCATGAATATAATGGGATAAAATTTAGTAAAGCTAAATGTGAAGTGTTACATTTGGGTTCAAAAAATCAATTTCATCAATATACAATAGGAGACTAGACAAGTTCTTCAGAGAGGGGAGAAAAAAGAGAAGATCTCAGAATGTTGATGGACAGAAAATAGCATAAGCCAATAGTGCAATGTAGCAGTAAAACAACTAACAATCTTAGAATTAAAAGAGGTAGATCCCAGATATTGGAGGTAATAATCTCACTGTATTCTGCCCTGGTCAGATTCCATTTGGTTGTTTGCATTCAGTTCTATGCACCATATTTTAGAAGGATATTGTGACAAAGTAGAAAGTATCCAAAGAATGGTACAAAGGATGGTAAAGGGCCTTGGACAACGGCACATAAAAGAGGGGATGAACAAAAGTAGAGGTGTTTAGCCTGGAAAATAGAAGATTTAAGGAGGTCATAATAGTTGCCTTCAAAGATATGATAGTCTCTCATGTGTAAGAGAAGTCAACTTGTATTGCTGGTCTCCAAAGAGCAGAGCAACGAGTGGAATTTGTAGAAAGGCAGATTTAAAATTGTAGAAAGGGAAGGGGGTGAGAGATGGGGAGAGAGAACAACTCTTTAATTATAGTTTTCCCAAAGTGATGTCCTATCTCAGGAAGAAGTATGCCCTACCCACCCATTCTCAGATTTTCTAGCAAATTGATACCCATTTTTTGAGGATGTTGTAGAAAGAATTCCTACTTAGATTGAATTAGATGGCCTCTAAGATGTCTTCTAGTTATTGAGTTCTGTGAAATTAGAACATTTGCAAGACAATCTTTTTAAAAAAATTGTTAGTACACAGATACAATATCAGCTGCCTAGGAAGCTGGAGCTTGAGGTTCTCTTGAGTTCTGGAATTCTTTTTTTTTTTTAAACTCTTACCTTCCATCTTAGAATCAATACTATGTGTTGGTTCTAAGGGAGAAAAGTGGTAAGGGCTAGGCAATGGGGGTTTAAGTGACTTGCCCAGGGTCATACAACTGGGAAGTTGTCTCTAGGCCTGGCTTTCAATCCACTGAGCCATCCAGCTCTCTCATTAACTCTGGAATTCTTTAACCTTAACAACATGCCTGTTCACTATTAGTATGATGAGAGCTTGGGACTCGCCAGATTGCCTAAGAAAAGTGGTCAGACCAACATCAGAAAAAAAAAACCAAATTATTTTTTAGTTTGAATGAAAAAAAGTAGATCCAGAATACTGGAGATAACAATCTTGCTCTTCTATGCCCCAACAGATCTCATTTGGCTTGGATGCATTCAGTTATGGTGCCTAAGACTAAGAAGATTTTACTACAGATTTTCTACTAATTTCACAGAGCACAATAACTAGAAAAAGCAGATTTAGGCTTGATAAGAGGAAAAATTTCCTAACTATCACAGTTACTGTGGGATCCATATTGCTGAGAGGGGTTCAAGCTGCAGCACAGAATTCCATAGTGCCCCCCAGAGCTCAGGAAGTGAGGAATCTCCCTTCATTAGAGGTCTTTCAGTGAAAGATGAATGCCAACTCATCAGGAGTGCTGTAAAGGAAATTTCAGTTCAGGTGTTGAATGAGGTGGCCCCCAAGGTCCCTTCCAACTGCGATATTCTGTAGAATAATAGTCTAAAATGTTACATTTGAAAATTAAGATAAAATCAGAGACAATGGTCTGAGTATGATCAATGTATTAGTTAAGCTAACAATAATCAATAAATTGGGCATCTAGATGGCCCAGTGGACTAGATTATTGGACCTGGAGTCAGGAAGACTCACCTTCTTAAATTCAAACCTGGCCTCAGACACTTACTAGTTGTGTGATCCAGAGCAAGTCACTAAACTTTCTTTGGCTCAGTTTTCCTCATTTGTAAAATAAACTGGAGAAGGAAATGGCAAGCCACTATAGCATTTTTGCCAAAGAAACCCCAAATGGGGTTACAAAAGAGTTGGACCCAACTGAAAGGACTGAACAACAACCAATAGATTGGGTCAATGGCCTCTTCTCAATGACCAAAGACACAGGCTTTTAAAAACTAGAAGTATCTTCCTTCTGACTGACCTAACAGTAAGTTCCCTGGGAAAAGGGAAAACAATCCTGATTGGGAGACATTTTAATGAGAAAGTGGACTAAGAGTCACCTTAGCTTTTCCCCATTACTTCCTATTTGGGAAATGGGAGTCATCCTCAAGGGATAGAATTAGTCTAGAGACATAAATGAAGTCTGCTGTTTTGATTAAATCAGTTTGAATTTAAGTTAAAAGGGTGGTGGTTGAGATCCCAAAGGCAGACAATACCAGGGTGGAGATTTGTTGTTGTTCAGTTTTTTGTTGATTTGTTTGCTTTTTTCAGTCTTGTCCAGTCTTGTGACTCCATTCTTCGCAAAGATACTGGAGTGGTTTGCCATTTCCTTTTCTAGCTCATTTAACAGATGAGGAAACTGAGGCAGAGTTAAGTAACTTGCCCAGGGTCACTCGTCTAGTAAATGTCTAAGGCCAGATTTGAATTTAGGAAGAAGAATCTTGATGACTCCAGGCCCAACAGTCTATCCACTGTGCCACCTACCTGTTTGGGGTGGAGATAGAAATTAAAATAACAAATTTGGGATTCAAAGGACTGGAGGCTACCTGAGTAAAAAGTGGAGATAATTACAAGAAAAAAGCTTAATTCACACTGTAGTGTTTTTCATAATTTTTACCTTTTATTTATATAAACCAGTAGTAGAAAAACAGTTCTGGACTCATTTGGTCTAGCTTGGATCTTGGTGGCTTTTGGCCACAATCCATTTGGTTTGCTGCTAATCCTTATCCAGTTTTCTCTGGAACTTTAAATTTTAGTTCTTCTATTTCTGCACATGTAAAAAAAAAAAAAAAAAAAAAAAGGAAAAGGGCCTTCAGCTATGCAAGCATTCGAATTTGAAAACTTACTTAGATTTTAAAACAATTAAAATTTTTAAAGTCCGAATTCCATCCACACTCCCCCACTGCATTGGAAAAACTCAATCTCTAGAGCAGTGATTCTCAAACTTTTTAATCTCAAGACCACTTTACACTCCTAAAAATTATTGAGTGCCTTCCCGCAGAGTTTTTATTCGTATAAATCATATCTGTAGATTTTTGCCTTATTAGAAATTAAAATACCTTAGTATTGTTGTGAAAATAGTTTTGTAGGGCAGCTAGGTGTCTCAATGCATTGAGAGCCAGGCCTAGAGATGAGACGTTGTGGGTTCAAATCTAGCCTCCTATACGTCCCAGCTGTGTGGCCCTGGCCAAGTCACTTAACCCCAGTTGCCTAGCCCTTACTGTTCTTCTGCCTTAAAACCAATATACAGTATTAATCTAAGACAGACGATAAGAGTTTAAAAAAGAAGGAAGAAAAGAACCCTTGTTCTACATTTCTTTATATTACTTGTAGTATAGCACATAAATTAGCCCTCAGTTATCACAGCTTATCACTTTTGGGGTCATGGATCTATATCTCTGTGATACTATCGCATGCCATTTATCCCGCACACCTAGACTGTAGACAAATAAATAAGAGAGAAAAAGTGTATATTTGAGGAGCTTTCCATGCTTCCATTCCCAAGCAGAAGGCACATTTTCCCAAAATCCCTTAAACTCTTTGAGCCTCAGTTTTCCTATCTATAAAATGACAGGGTTGGACTACATCATCTTTTAGGTGCCTTTCAGCTCTAGATCCGATGATTCTACGTTTCTGTTGACATAGATGGAGAGGGGATGGGGGAGCACCCCAACCTTGTCCCAAGCAGATATAGCCTCGGCCTCACATTCCTTCTTTAACGATGACTTTTAGAGAATACTTCCTACAGGATTGAGATGGAGATGGAGAAATCTTATTTCTCTGCCCCTCTGCAACTTAGAGGATGAAAACATTAAAGAAAATTCAGCAGAGGCAGATCAGCAATTCAATCCGTGCTGAAGCTCTCCCCAGATCTCATAGCTAAAGTGGGATCTTGAGAGTTCTCTGGCATATTAAAAATTCATCAAAAGCCAAGAGCAACTTTTCAACATTTGACTGAATAATAAAAGTAGATTTGTCCCATCTCTTTACCCAGTTACACAAAGCACTAAATTATGGTTCTAATGAAGGCAGTTTAAAAAAGAAAGAGAAGAACTCACTGAGGTTTGTCTCAGACTTTCATTTCTTTTAATTCAACCATAAACTAAACGGAATCATAAAACGTTTATAGGGGGTAATAAAGTGATGGGTTTTTTTTTTTTAATACAAAGGTTGCTATTTGTAATTAAGCATATATTCTATGACGTCCTGTGTAATTTGAAAGTGTTTGTGGAAATTTAACAAAATGCCCATATCTGTTAAAGTTTCCTTCCATTAATGAATGATTAAAAAAAAAGATATATTCCTGCCAGCATATGAACCTGCAATTCAAAAATTGAAACTGCAGATGTTGCTAAGACTTTATCTTTGTCTTGGAAGTGTGCCATTAAATTTAATTAGTCTTTTCTCTTTTTTCCTTGCTTTTCTCTCTCTCTTTTTACTCTAGATGTTAGGAGCAAACTCCATCAAATGATAAGTAAATGCCATAAAATAAACGGAGAAGCTAATCACCATAACAGAAAAGAAAGTTTCTTTCCTTTCTGTCATTCCTATAGACATTCCTATTAAGAGATGCCTCCAATGTACAATTATTCAAAGCACATGTTGAACATTAAAGAATACTGTAGCGTCCATGACACTCTTCTTACTCATTTTTCAAACCCTTTTTCTCTTTAAATGAAAATAAGACTTGGTTTGAAGAATGAAAATCATGCTTCTTTTTAAAGATTCCTCCTTACAAAGGAATTAATATTGCCAAATCTTTATCATTGCAGTTTTTAATGGTTCCAAGCCAAGACGTCCTTTCTTATAGCAAAATGAAGAATCTTTATTGAACTTCACTAAAAATTTTTTAAATGAAACAGAATGAAGATATTCCTGTCACCTGAAGTCCTTGGGAGATGCCACTAAAGATTTTTGTTTTCCCAAGATTATGAAGGCTTTCAGAAGACTTGTTCCCCATAAAATGTGGTCACCCTACTCTTTAGGGACTGAGGTTGCTGAATTTTGTGTGGGCTAAGGGTAATCTTTTAAGCAACTCTTTCCAAATATTTCTCTCTTGTCAGAATTAAGAAAGAATAGAGCCTAGAATTAATTCCCTTTGCAGTTAGCAAATTCTGATTTCAGATAGTTTTGCAAAAAGTTTTAATGGCATAGATCAGCATGTTTTGAAAAAGTAGTAGGCTTCAAAGCTGCTACTGAGCAGTTATTAGTGAACATGTGATGAAACACTATAGCTGCTTTTTTTTTCCCTACCCTAAGGTAAATGGGGACAAAACTATGCTCTATTTCTTTATTCTTATTGCATTTCTATACTGTACAATTCTTCAGTTTGGTTAGAGTCAAGGTTCTAGGAGCTTGGACAATGAAATATTTCTTTCCCTCAGTACCCCTAAGGGCATTTTGCTAGTTTGCTCAAGAGGGCAGACAAATTAATCTGGCTAATTAAACAGAAAACTTAATTTTTAAAAATTCTGTATGTATTTAGAGTTATACATATTAGAAGCCCAAGGGTCCACAGGACTATTTAGAGATTTCACCCCACTCAAATTGTTACCCTTCTTCATTTTATAGATGAGAAAACCTAGGCCTAGAGAGCTTTAAGTGATTTCTCCAAATTCATAGATTTAGAACTAGAAAGTATTTTCAAAATGATCCAATGGAACTGTCTGATTTCACAGATGAGGAAAATGAATCCTAGAGAAGTGATCTTCTCAGGGTCACATAAGCTATCTGAGTCAAAATTTGAATTCAATTTATTTTTCCTTGCAGTTGCAAAATATATGAATAACAATATTTTACAAAGGAATTAAAGGTGGGAAGAGAGGCAGATAGAGTAGGGATTGAAGGAATTTAATTAAAAGAAAGTGAACAGGTTGTTTGTTGTTCACCACTTCTCTTCTAAGAGAGAGGCATCATCATGAGTTTCTGTGGTCAAAAATAATATTTATCTGGTAGCTAAAATTTGGTGATAAGACCCTCCAACTAAAAGTGTTCTGGCCTTAGATTTAATGCTATAATCTTTCACCAGGCCAAACTCAAAGCCCTTTCAGCTCAGTAGAATCTGCCTGCTCCTATCATTGGTGTAGCCTTCAAGAACATACATTCACTACCTTCACGTCACAAAGAGACATCAGTATAGAACCTTGGTGGAAAGAAATTAGTTAGCTTTTTTTCCCTTTTCTTTCTTTCCTTTTTCTTAATTTCCTTTTTCCTTTTGTCTTAATACCAATTCTAAAACAGAAGAGTGGCAAGGGCTAGGCAATCAGGGTTAAGAGACTTTCTCAGGGTCACATCTCTAGGAAATGTCTGAGGACAAATTTGAAATCAGGTGCTCCTGACCCAGAACCGGCATTTTATATACTGTGCCATCCAGCTACCTTGAGTTACCTTATTTTTGAACCAATTAAATCCTCAGAAGATGCCCTCCAGGAGAGTAATGGGAATGTAGCAGTTTCGAAATCTAAGTCAAACCCAGGACAGATAATTTTTCTAAATTATCCTAAAAAGGAAAAACTAAAACAAGGGGAACTACTCACTCGTTAGATAAGAGGAGGGCCAATCAGCCAAATCACCATTATTCAGTGATCAGAATAAAAATAAAGCCTTTAATTCAATCAACTGGCATTTGACTATGATGCTGAAATCAGTTTGTCTGTTTTGACCTTTTAAAATTTACTTACATTCAACTTTTTCCTTGACATTTTATAGACACCTTGTTTATCTTCTTAATCCTTACCACTTCTCTGTGAGGGAGATGACAAGTAGTATTTTCCTTCCTTTAACAGTATCAAAACTATGGGGTCAATGACTTTCAAAGCTGACATTGACAGTACAGCCTGTGAGAAGAGGTCTAAAAAGACCAGATATCTCTTTTGAAAATGTACTTTTGTTTTTTATTTTATTTTATTTTATTTTAAAATGTATTTAGAATATTTTCCCATGGTTACATGATTCATATTCTTTTCCTTTCCCTGAAACAGCCCCCCTCCCGTAGCCAACACGCAATTCTACTAGGTTTTACAGTATCATTGATCAAGACCTATTTCCATGTTATTGATAATTGCACTAAGGTGATTGTTTAGCATCGACATCCCCAATAGTATCATCATACATACAGTATACATCAACCCATGTGTTCAAGCAGTTGGAAAACGTATTTTTGAATACATTAATAAGTATCAAAATATTCCTCATGCTTGAGCAAATAACGACATTATTGGGATTCTGAATTATGATGCAAACATAATTAACCCAGTTGGGTTTTTGTTTTGATTGATTTGGTCTGGGCTCAGGATTTCATTGCTAAGAGGAACTCCCTTTACCAGTGGAGAGCAGCAACAGTCTTAGTTACCTGAGTTATTAGATGTTTCACCCTGGGCCATCCAAGTCAAGTCCTCAAGATGTAAGACACAGACTTGGTTTGTGTCAGGCATTATTCTAGGCAATGGAAATCAAAAGAAAAATGAAACAGTCCCCTTCTCCCCTTCAAGGAGCCCATAATCTAATGGGGAGCCAACATGCAAAGAACTCCTTACAAACAAGATATGTCAAAGATAAATTGGAGATCATCTCAAAGAAAAGGCACTGAGATTAAGGAGGACTGGAAAAGGCTTCTTGTAGAAGGAAAGACTCTGGCTAGGATTCCACAGAAATCCTCTAGTTAAGATGCCAAAGTGAAGCCATAAGGCAAAGATGAGAACAGAGAGAGCTCCAGGAATGGGAGACATCCAATGAAAGCAATCAGAGTCCCTTGGAGTGTGGAGGAACATCAAAGAGGCTGATGTGACTGGGCTGCACAGTACCTGAGAAGAGTAAGTTGTCAGAAGGTGGGAAAGGTAGGAGGGCATCAGTTGATGAAGAACTTTAAAAGCCTAGCAGAGGTTCTATTTGGATCATGGAGATGATATGGAGCCACTGGCATTCATTGGAAAAATACATATCTAAAGTGGTGATTTGAACCCAGGACTTCCTGAGGCCAGCTTTCTGTCCACCATGCTCTCCTGCTTCTCATTCCAATATTATGACTATCAGTGGTATATTTTGTGAATCAATTAACTTCTCCAGGTGTTCATTTCTTTATCTCTGACATGAAGGGACTGGACTCAATGGTCTCTAAAGTCACTCACAACTCTAAAACATATTATAATGAACATATTTTTATTTTGGGAATTTTTATTTAATTAATTTAGATTATTTTTCCATGGTTACCAGTTTCATGTTCTTTCCCTCCCCTCCTTTACCCCTCCCCCCCTTCTGTAGCTGACACACAATTCCACTGGGTTTTACGTGTGTATTGAACATATTTTTAGAGAAGAAAGGGCAGCTTTGTAGAATGAAAAGTATATTGGATTTGAAGTTAGAGGAACTGGATAGAATCCCTGCTTCCATACTTACAACCTCTGTGACCCTTTAATAAGAGTAATAACTAACAATTAGCTATGTAATCGTTAATATTTAGCAATGCTTTATGGTTGACAAATCACTCTTTTTGAAATATATATATTATCTTTTTTTATCACCTCTTTGACCATAGTCTTCTCCTCTGTAAAATGGCCTCCATCAATGGTGGCAGACAAAAAAAAAAATAGATCCCTAATGGTAGCAAGTTGAGTTAGAAAACCACAAATTGACATTATCTATGTTGTATTGTATACTTAATTCTTTTGTTAAACATTTCCTAGTTACATTTCAATCATGTATGGGCTTCTTGGAGTTTTGCTGAATTGCAAATTTGATACCTTTGGGTTGGATGATCTCCAAGGCCTCTAAATTTTTTAAATTCATTAATCCTGCATTCCTGAAAGAGAAAACTAAATTAACAAAATTCATTTCCAAAGACTCTTAGGGAGAAGTGGAAAAACATAACACTAGTTGAATACAATAAGGTTAGCACTGAAAGCTTTAGCAGTAATCTAGTTTTTCTTATGGCTTAGGCAAGTTAAATCACAAAATTAGTTAACAGCAAGCAGTCAGTTAGTCAACAGACCTTTATTAAGTGCCTACTATGTGCTAGGCACTAGGCTGAGCTTTGAGGATACAAAAGCAGGAGAAAGATAATCCCATGCAAATAACTATGTACAAACAAAATAAATTCAGGAAATTTTGTAGGTAAATAATAGGAAAGGAGCTAGCTTGAAGGGGAAGAAAGAAAGACTTTTTATAGAAAATGAAATTTTAGTTGGGACTCGAAGGAAGTTAAGAAAACCAGAAGGAGATAAGGAGGGAGAGCATTCTAGTCATGGAGGACAGCTAGTGAAAATGCCTGGAATCAGGAAATGGAGTGTCTTGGGTGAAGGATAGCAAAGAGACCTATATCTTTGGTTTAAATAGTCCAAAGGGATGATTAAACTGTAACAAAGCTAAAGAGGTTGGAGTGAAGGTGGGGACTTTGAACAACAAAGAAACAATTTTTTTATTTGATCTTTGGGGTAATAGGGAACCACTAGAGTTTATTGAGTTGGGGAGAGTGGCATGATCAGACCTGTACTTTAGGAAGATGTAAATAAACTGGAACTCTTTCTTGAATATTGCAGCATGATTTAAGTATGCTGGGTTTCAAAGATATGTTATGTGGTTGCAGAACACAGAGTTGCTAAAATACTTCTTCTGTATCTTTCCTGACCCTCAAGTACCCTTGGCCAAGCTGCCTCTTCCCTAAACTTTTTAATTTAAACATAAATTTAGACAATAACAAATAATGTGAAGTTCCTTCTCAGTTGTTCCTTCAGGACATAAAAACTAAATTATCTTTTTCAGTCTACCTTAGGATTCAAGCTCCCTCAAGAATGCTACGATGAACTTTACCCTGCACTGTATGGTGCAAATTAACTTGGTTTATTTTTAAACTGGGTAAGCTGGTTATAAAAATTTATAAGCCTCACTCTTTCTTTACTTGCCGCCTAGACTAGTATATGAATATAGAAAACGGTAGTAGAGAGCTATATGGATATCCAGCAATAAGCCCCAGAGTCAGCTCTAGTCCTAAGCTACTTTCTTCCTGGTAGCAAATATAAGGCTACTGATAAAACCAGCAAAGAGAACTTTGCTATCTCCTACTCCTCTGAGCCATTGCTGACTCAGGTGACATCCTACCTGAGGCACAGCTTTCAACATCAAGGCTACTAGCCAAATGCATTTTGCAAATATCTTAGTGGGTGTTGATTCTTCACCCCAGTTTAATTGGGCATTTGGGGCTTTAGACAGCCCCCTTTATTATATCTGAGTACCAATGGAGTTTCATATTGATTTTTATCTTGGGCCAAAATGTTAGATTTTTCCTATTCCCTTAGATGCTGACTGACTGTTTTTTTTTTTGTTTGTTTGTTTGTTTTTTGAGGCTGCATATGTAATACAAATACAAATTTCACTTTAACAAGGAGTAAGATGAGCATCTTTTTTTTTTTTTTTTTTTTTTGTACATCAAAAAAGATGAAAAAGCAAGACAATGGAACGAAATTTTGAGTTTGGAGATCCTGATGCAAATCCCAGTCCTGGTCCTTACTGTATAAGCAAATCCTTTGATACTCGTTTTCCTCATCTATAAAAAGAGGGGTTGGGACCAGAGATCTCTAAAGCCCTTTCCAGCTCTCAACCTCTGGTCCTTTGGCAAATTACTCTGACTTTTTTCTACCTTTATTTGAAAATTGATAAATTACCCAGAATGCCATTCATTTCTTTTAACCAACAAGTAGCAGTAATGGTTTTAGCATATGAATCAATCATCTGTTTGGCTATAATTGTAAATAGATGTCTTCACATGCATTATTCAACATAATCAGGACACTGGCTGTGAATAGAATATACTGCCAAAACCAATAGTTTTATTTTAATACCATTTGTATGTGATGAAATTAATTCAATACTATTACCACTTACCAACTGCTAGGATGTATTAATAGATTCTAAAATTCTTATAAGGGATTTAGGTTTAGTCCATTCTGCAAAGACCATTTTTGGGGATAGCATCCAAACCAATCATTCTTCACCTGGCTAGGGATAGGAAAACGTCTAAAGAATCTGAAATTTGAAGAATTCTTTAAAGACAATTCTCAGTTACCTGGGTGTGAATTTCCCAGGATATGGATTATTTAGTACTCATTTTAAAAAATCCCATGCCATGGTTATCTTCCCTATGTCTCAGTGTATATACCAATATGCCTCCTTCAGTTTTAACTATAGTATTAGCCTAAGCAAAGCATGCTAGGCGGCTGGAGTCAAGAAGAGCTGAATTCAAATTTGACCTCAGAGCCTTACTAGCTGTGTGACTCTGGGCAAGTCATTAAACCATGTTTGCCTTAGTTCCTCATCTAAAAAAATGAACTAGAGAAGGGAATGGCAAACCACATCTTTGCCAAGAAAACACGTAGTGAGATCACAAAGAGTAGGGCACTACTGAACAACACTAGAACATACTAAAAAGAGCTAATAAGCTTTTTCTTCTCTCTTTTTTTTAAAGCCTTACCTTCTGTCTTAGAATCCCATGCTAAGTACTGATTGAGTAAGAGCCAGGCAATTGGGATGAAGTGACTTGCCCAGGGTCACACCACTAGAAAGTGTCTGAGGCCAGATTTGAACACTGTACTACCTTGCTGTCCCCAATATACGCTTTTAAAAATACTTTATATAATCCATTAAATTCCAATTTATTTATTTATTTTTTTATTTCTCTCCCATTTTTTTAAAACCCTTACCTTTTGTCTTAGAGTATCTGAGGCCAGATTTGAACCCAGGAATATCCTGTCTCTAAGCCTGGCTCTCATTCCACTGAGCCACCTAGCTGCCCCCTCCTCTACCACTTTTGATTATTTATATTATTGTATTCTTTCCTTAGAAAAGGTCACATATTTAGGCAACAAGGTAGTCTGAATGCTTTCCACTTGAGTAGCATTATACTAGGAGAGATCCAAGGCAAACTGAGAAATAGTCCCTTAAGTAGCTAAACTGTCCTGTCATGTCCAAGGCTTTGCCCCAGGGTGCTGATATTTGGGGGAGGGGGTGTTATACTTTTTTTTTTTAATTGGTGCCACCCCCACATCTCCCTATGCTCCCCGGTTGGCATAATGCCCTTCCCCCAGGGCCTAGCTTTAAATTTTTTTTAATTGAAAATCTTTATTTAATTAATTAATTTAGAGTATTTTTCCAAGATTCCATGATTCACGTTCTTTCCTTCCCCCACCTCCCCCCCGTACTGGCTTTTACTTTTTAACTGCCACACTAGTGCCGCCACATCCAACTAGAACAGACTGCCCACGCCATATTGCTGGGCTGAGAGACCCGTGTCATGGAAGATGCCCAGCTTCAGAGACTATAGCTTACGGGTGCCAAACTCCCCAGCAAAAACCCTCAGGCTTTCTGTCTCCTCCTACCCAGCTTTTTGCTCAGCTCCATTTGCCCTCTGGTGACACAATTCTTCCTCATGGCTCTAGTCCCTGACCTCTGAGAACTTAGACCAGAGCAAATCGAGAAGTATATTTCTCAGATTATTAATTATCTCTCGATTATTAAAAGCCAAGGGTCAGATTATTATAAATTCGTGGAAGGAAGCCTTTTCCTGGATTTTCCCCCAGGAGGGAAGGCAAAAAAACAGCTCTGTTTCCTTCCTATTAGAATAGAGGACAGAATCCACATAACCTCATTATTGTCTTTGAAAAGCCTATTCGGAGAAAGCAGAGGCAACTGTGCATTAAGTGCCCTCTGTCCCAAATGCTTCTGTTTATTCTAAAAGAGGGACATCTTGGCCAGTCATTGAATTTGCTGATTTAATTTATGGGTTTTTCCTAGGATTAAAGCCGCTCTCTTTTCCACTATGCCTCTCTTCCTTTGAAAGGGGCTTGCTCTGTTAATCTGCTTTAAAAGGCAGGATCCTTTGCCTTTATGCTGACCAAGGTCTCCAAATGCTTAGTCTTCATCTGGCTTCCTTCAAGTATCAGCTAAAATTCTACCTTTTATATGAAACTTTTACTAATCTCCCTTAAGGCTAATACCTTCCCTCTGGAATTATCTCCTATTTATTCTGGGTCCACCTTGTTTACACGTAGTTGTTTGCATGTTGTCTCTCCCTTTAGACTGGGAGCTTTTTGAGGGTAAGAACTATCTTTGGCCTCCCTCCCCCCCTTTTATTGTATCTTCAATATTTAGCACAGACACCCTAGGAGCTAAATAAGTGCATAGCAATTTGACTCAGTAGTGGTCTGTTTTTGTGATAACAATAGAAAGAACACAAATATAACTAATTTACTATATAAATAATACAAATAGTTCTCTCTATATAATTTACTATATATAACTAAAATAATAGTATATATTTACTATATACATATTATATATATAACATATGTATATATACTGAAATAACAAAATAACTAATTTTAATTTAGCTTTTTCCCTAAGTCCTCCATTGGTTTTCTTTAATCAGGGCACATCAGTAAGAATTATTCATGTGAAAACAGACAAATTAAAGCTTTCAAAAGCCTAACGGTCTCGAACATAGGTACAGCTATATGAGTAGCCTCTTGTAATATATACTAATAATTATAAATTATATCAGAAAAATCTGGAGGCACAAGATTTACAATGATAAATTATTTTTATTAAGTTGAAATATCTTGGCAGAGTCATTTTCATATGCAGGCTACAGACTCAGTAGTGGCCAGTTATACCAATGCATATGTAGAGTCTACAGTCTGTATATTATTAATGATTTATTATGTTATACTGAGTTGAGATTAGTTTTTAAAGAACTCCCTTGCCACAAAAAGCTCTTTCTTTAATGTGCATGCACAAGTAATCTTGTATGTGTATTCCAAATTAAAGTAATCACATGAGCTGCAGTCAGTCACCTTTTAAATTTAAATATCTCTGTAGTTTTATTTTGGAAAAATGAAATATAGGTCCCAATTTGTGCTAGTCATTAAATTCTTTTTTTAAAAAAATTTTTCTTTTGCATCAAATGAAAAAGGAAGAATGTATGCTCATGGGTCTTTAGAAATACACTTGTTGGTAAGGGATTATTAGATTTCAGCATTTCAAGGATTCACGGTCAGTAATGGCAGCCCAGATTGTGTGCCTTCTGCACTGTTTTCAGCTCTTTTCATGATGTACTGTGGCCAGAAAGTTCATCATCTTGTAGCTCTCTGGTTATGGTCTTCTTTAGTTCTGAGAGCAGACACAGTCTGTCCTTGGCCGGTACTAGCAGCTTTTGCAGATTGATAGAATTTTCCAGAGCTTGTGCTCAATTGGCAATAGGAATCCTCACCGTATCTCAATGAGTCGTCAAGAAGGATTTTAGTGGAAAAAAGCACTATAAGTGTGCATTAATATAAATATAAAGTATTTAGTATATAGCTGTATTATCAAGAAATGGGGTAGAAAAGCTTGAGGTCAAATTTGACCTTCTGTACTCATTAACTGGGTGATCCTGAGCAAGCCACTTAAATTCTGTCTGCCTCAGTTTCCTCATCTGTAAAATAGAGATAAGAATAGTTCCTATCTTCCAGGGTTTTTGTTGGGATAAAATGAGTTAATAATTATAAATTGCTTAGTGACAGGCATAGTAAGCTTTATAGAAATGTCAACTATTATTTAGGAGGAGAAAGAGGAGAAATAGTTTTACAACTTTGCAAAACCTTCAATCGCCATACAAGAAAATGATAGTTTTATTTTTTAAAAAGGAGTCATCCTTTCTCTTGGTTATATTTTCAAACCTTGGCATCTGAATGTCCAACCTGAGAAAATCCCTAACAGGCATTCTCTTAACTTCTTTGAAAAATGACAAGAAAGAACTTAATAATTAAATCAATATTAACAATTAAGTATATGAATCAAAAAGTCTTCACAGAATCTTTGACTATGAAACTAGTTCAGCAAGGATTGACCTGCTTGTCATGGCAGAAAGACTGCTGGATTTAGAAGTCAGAGGACTTGAGTTTGAATCTCAGATCTTTCTGGATCTCCCTTTTTCCACTGGTCAAATGAGGAGATGATACTGGATCATCTAGGTCCCTTTCAAATCTAAACCCATGCTGCTGTAGAGGCAGCTAGATCGAACAGTAGATAGAGCACTAGGTCGGGAGTGAAGAGGACCTGGGTTCAAATATGATTTCAGACACTTCCTATAGATTTATGACCCTGGGCAAGTCAATTAACTCCAATTGCCTACCTGTTCAGGCTCTTGTGCCTTAGAATTGATTCTTTTTTTTTTTTAACCCTTAACTTCTATGTATTGGTTCTTTAACTTCTGTGTATTGGTTCCTTGGTGGAAGAGTAAGGGTGGGCAATGGGGGTCAAGTGACTTGCCCAGGGTCATACAGCTGGGAAGTGACTGAGGCTGGATTTGAACCTAGGACCTCTCATCTCTAGGCCTAGCTCTCAATCCACTGAGCTACCCAGCTGCCCCCAGAATTGATTCTAAGATATAAGGTAGGGGCTTTTCCCCCCTTCTTTTTTAATCTATGCTATTGGGTTGGGTTTCTTTCTCATGGATAGATTTTTATAAAATCACATAATCGTATATAGACTTTCTTTAATCTTCCTATTTCTTAGACTCCTATAACTAGATGGCCAACTAATAGGCATATACAAGTTAGTAACCGAAAATAGAGGCTGATAATATCAAGGCACCCTCGGCAACCCTAGTCTCTGCTAAGCTCTTGGGAATTCTTTTCAGGGAATTCTCTTTCATGAACAGCTGTGTGATATTATTGAAGCCCATCATTATTTCAGCCCTATGCCAGAGATATGATGATCATGATTTTAGATCTCAAAGGGACCCCACAAAAGCCAGGCAGTCCAACCCCTTCATTTTACAGTTGAAAAAACCCAGGGAATTTAAACGAAGTTAAAGGAGGGTAAATATTCAAGTCCTGATTTGTACCCAGGTCCTCTGACTCTAGAGGAAATGCTCTTTCTACTGGTTCACACTGCCTCTCCAAGGTTCGTTCTGCTTTTTTTTTTTTTTAAATCCTTAACTTCTATCTTAGAATCAATACTATGTATTTGTTCCAAGGTAGAAGAGTGGTAAGGGCTAGGCAACGGGGGTTAAATGACATGCCCAGGGTCACACAGCTAGGAAGTATCCCAGGACAGATTTGAACCCAGGATCTCTGTCTCTAGGCTTGGCTCTCTATCCACTGAGCCACCTAACTGCCTTTAGCCCTCCAAAGTTTAAAATGAATTCTCAGCATGAACATGGAGCCAAGTAGAACTCAGTTCACACCTAGCTTTAGATATTTGCTAACTTCCTAGTCCCAGGCAAGTAATTTAACCTTTGTCTGCCAGATTTCTTTATCTGCAAAATGAGGATAATAGCACTTATTTCTCCAGTGAAGATAAAATGAGATATTTGTAAAGTACTTTGCAAACCATAAGTAGCTTTGTAAATGCTAGTTGTTATTGTTATTATTATTATTATCATATAGTGCTTTAGGGTTTGCAAATTACTTTACATACATTATCTGATTTGCTCAATGTTCCATGAGGTAGATATTACAAGTGTTATTATGCTTATTTGCCAATCAGGAAACTGAGGCTACGAGGGCATCTGGCAGACCTGTGATCAGACAAACAGCAATTATTTAAGGAATAATTTTAATCTAATCTTTCTAAATCCAGGACTCTATTTAAATTGAGTAGAAGTGACATGGAACAACAAATATGTTTTTTATAAGACTGATATTAAAAGTCCAAAAGGAACTCCTCCTTGGACATTTATTACTCTTGTGTTACCCTGGACAAGTCACCTAACCTCAATGGACTGTTTATTCCTTACAAATAAAGAGAAGGAATTGGACAAGACTTCTTGGACAAGTTTCTTCCATCTCTAAATCTATTGTCCTTGCATGGGTGACTATCCCACTAAACCTTCAGGGGTCAGGTCTTAAGTGAAACAGCAATCTACTCAACCTTTGCCACCCCCCAATCTCCTAGTGACAGAAGAGCTTAGAGCCTGACCAAAAGGAAGAAGGACTCTATTCTCTTTAGGTCAGCGGCATACTTATTTCCAAGACTTTCCTCCCCTGGCACACCACAGAAAGATGCTGGATCTGAAGTCCAGTGTGGTGTTTTGAATGAAAATACCTCAGAATCTTGGCTCAAGATGCCCCATTGGCCAAGTACAAAGTCAGGAAAGTGTTCATTATTAGATTTTGGATTTTAGCTCCAGCACCCAGAAAGTGGCCTTTGAAAAGCAAAAATTCTAGGTTTTAGAAGCACAAAGAATTCAGAATTGTCTAGTGAGCTGAACCCTTTTCGCTGTTGCAGCCACTCTGCAAATTACAAGCTTTCTGCCCTCGGGTTGGCAATTTGATTTCTAATCAAGCCAATAATCACCTCCCCAGCATCTTCATGCAGTGCACAGATTCCTATGCCTGCAGTGGGGGGTGGCTCCCTTGAAGGAGAAAATAAGGAATGACTTGATACCAGTAAAGCAGGCACAACTTTCTGGGTCAGGAATTGGCTGTGGTGGGACTCTGACTGCCAAGAAACTTGCAATGATGTCAGAGCCATCAACCCAGCACCACCAGAAAACACTAGGGACCAGAGGATTCACAAAAGACTCAAAAAGGACTTTTTAAAATCCTGTATTTCCCAGCAACAAGAAAAGCACCAAGAAGAGATTTTTATACTTTATATTTGGTAAGTTCTTTCAGCCTTTCTCTGAATCTGTCTCTGTCTCTCTCATCCCTCCCTTCCTCTCTCAGTGTTAACTACAGCTTTAAGTAAGAGAACAACTTTCTGCATGAGCTCTTAGCAACTTGGTTCCTTAGGGTGTATTCTCTTGGTTTTGCTTCAAGGCTGCCAGTGAAATTTCAGAATTGGAAGGAAAAAGGTACTTCCCCCCCTCACAAATGTAAACATATAAGTTAGTCTTTGGGAGGAAGCAGGAAAATGAAATCATTTATTTTTTCTTTCATCTTGAAGGAGGATGAAAAGATAATTTTAAAATCTAGAGGAAAAGCCCTTTTCAAAAAAAATTATTTTCCCCTTTCAAACGGGGGTCCAATGTTTAACTCAGACCACTTTAAGCCTTGGGCGATTCATAATTCATCTGAAAAATTAATAAAACATCCCATTCTGAGAATAAATGTATAGGACTGAAATCCTCTTGTTTTGAAATAGGATACTTTTCCCTCCTTTACTTTCTAATACATACTCTTTCAAAAGGATGTCACTTCAAGGACATTTTCATTTCTCCCACAACATTTTACACGAAACACTTGTCTGTAAAACTGGCTCATTAGCCTGCAAAATTATACTGTACTGAACGACTTTCATTCAAAGTAGAAATGGGATTTTTAGTAGGCAATTTCTGTATTTTATAAAGATAAAGCCATGTTTGATTGCCTCTTCCCAGCTGTTTTGCTTAGTGGTTATAAAGAGACAGTGTGTATGTGTTTTGGGGGTGACAGCTGGGGGTGGCTCTGTGTTAAAAATGTCCCTTACCCTAGAAGGGGAAAGGGAAAAAAAAACCCAACAACTAAGACAGAACTTTATCCAACGACTGCGCATGCAGATCCATTAGGCAGTAATGATTTGTCCTTAAGATGCCTGGAGTAAACCCTGAATAAAGAGAGGGAAGGAAAGAGGAAGCAAGACTGCAGCACACACAGAGA
>NC_058131.1:548792017-548836234 GCF_016433145.1 Gracilinanus agilis | reverse complement strand
GGGGGCGGGGGCGGGGAGAAGGGGAGGGGGCCTTTCGGAGGCAGCGTCTGATCCGCCAGTGAGGGCGTGCAAGTCAGTCCCAGCCTGCGTCTCTTTCGTGCTTGGGGGTGGGACTGGAGCTTCAGAGCTGTCTGATTGTTGGGAGGGAAAAGCAGCCTCCCTGGCTCTCTGGATGGATTGACTGGAGATGGATCGAATTACACCATTTGCCGTGCTTGGGTTTGTTTTGCTCTTGGTCTGTCCCGCTGCTGAAAGGGTTGGTGGCGAGTTTCGGGATTATACTGAGGAAACCAAAACCTAAGAAGACCGGATTTTTTTTTCTCCCTTCTTATTTTTCCCCCCCTTACCCTGGTGGGTTTCAAGCTTCCTTGCCAGCCTCCCCCCATGAGGTAAGCTCTTCCTTCGAAAAAAAAAAAAAAAGAGAAAATCTTTACCACCGTCCGAAAGGGGTGGGTGGGGGACCCCCAAGCCCCCGGACTCGTAGCCGTACATTTATCTCTGCATGTGTGTACAAATAGATAGATGGATATTTATAGTGTAGCTGGAGAGTTGATTTCTTTTGCAAGGAACCCTGTCAGCTTGGCGTGCTACGAGCACACCGAGTCGGAGTAGGAGAGGTTATTTGTACTCGCCTGTGGCCAGCTCTTCTGCTTTGCTTGAGATTTGGGGGGGAGGGGAAACTTGGAACGAGAAGAGGTGCTCTTCCCATAGCGCACGCACTATCTTACCCCCTTCCCCAATAAATAAAAGGCATAAAGGGGGGAAAAAGTTGTTTGCCCGGGGTTAGGTCTACGTTGCTCCCCACTCTGCCATCAGTCGGACCGGGGTTGTTTGGGGTGCCTGGGCACGGATGGTTTCTCCAGCGATGGTCTGAGAGCCAGCACTGGGGTGGGGACTGGGGACCCCTCATCCCTACTCCTCACCAGGCTGGGTCCCTCCGGACGGCGCTGGCTTGGAGGCTGGGACAGGGTAGAGCCGCGGGCTGGAGGATGGACGGAACTATGGACTGACGACCCTCAGTCAGCTCCGGGGAAGGAGCTCGGCTGCCCGGACCCGCGGAGCCAGCCTTCCAACGGGGGGCTACCTGTTCGTGCGGCCCGAGCGCTGCAGCCCGAGCTACTGCTGCTGCTACTGTTGCTGCCGCCGCCACCGCCGGGCTTCCGACGGCTCCTGGAGCCTGCCTGAGCACGCCCGCGGCCCCTCCTCAGAGAATCCCTGGGGACCCGACCCCCGATACTGAAGTGATCCCATGGATGCACCGCGGGGATGCAACCCCTTCTCTCCTGCCCGCTGCCCGTGCTGCCTAAACCTGCCGCAGCGGCCCGAGCTATGGATTGGGGGGGGGGGGTCCTAACCCCCTCCTATGCCACCCCACCCCACCCTTTCCCCACTCCTCCGTAACTTTCAATGCTTTGTTCTGCTCGTAATGATTTACACAAGCTTCTTGGACGGGGCCTCCACGAAGGCTGTAAGAGCTCCTTGCTGGGATGTGTTAGATTTCCATCTACCCATCAATTATGGATGGAAACAAATAAGGAAGAGTCAATTTTGCATGAGCCCCTTCACGAAGGCGAGGGGCGTCCTCCTGCCTGGAGCCGCCTCTTCTTTTGAAGGCAACTGGCAAAGGGAGGGGGGAGGGGGAGACGAGAGGGAGACTGATGAAGGAGTGGAAGGTAGGAAAACTTTTTCCCTTTTCTTTACGGTGATTATCTATTTGTTCCAGCTCTGCAGAAACTGATACAGCAGCTCACACTGGGTAATTTGGAAGGACTTAAATAAGACTCCTCTATTATTTATAACTCTTGGATTGAAATGAAAGGTCATAGAGGACTTGGAGATGTAGATGAGAGCCCTGGGTTTGAAAGATTCCTAGCAAATTGACTCCCAGAACCATTGCTGTCAGGTGATTGAAAATAATCCTAGACTTAAAAGATAAATGTCATGAAGCAAAGGGGAAAAAATACGTGTGGATATTAATTGGATCCTTCTAGAAAACCATTTTGACCAGTCCTGCCGGTCATCACCTTGTTAGCAGGGCTATGGAGTAGAGTACTACAACCACCCAGTAAGTAGTACTCTAATTATATTGCTCTGTACTACTTTGAATATACACCAAAACCTAAAAGGGGAAGGGGTGGGGGTGGCATGCAACTTAGAATGCCTGCTTTTAGAAGCAGTGAGAGTGTGCAGTTGGTCACAGGCAGCATTGGATGGGTGAGTGTGGATGGTTCAGGACAAGTTCATTCCCACTTATAGAAAAACATTTCAAAGCCCAAGACTTACTGACACAGTAGTGGCATCTTCCCTTGGAAGGAGGCTATATTATCTTTGTAAATATGTAGATTTGTAGATATGTAGATTTCAGTTATATTTATTTACACACACATACATATATATATAAGCATATGTGATTGTATCTTGTGTATTTGCAGCATAGTAGAGAAAAAGATTGCAGTCAGGAGACCCTAGTTAAAGTTATGGCATTGGTATAAAGTATCTTTATGACCTTGGCTAAGTCACTTTGCTGGAGTCTAAGGAGCTCAGTTTTTTTTCATCTGTAAAATGAAGAGATTGTGGTAGTTGATCTCAAAAATTTTGACCTCAAAATTGTCATGATATTTTCTGAAGATCTCTTTTCCTATCAAGAATCCCGAGTTTTATTTTAAAAAGAAAGTATCAGTGCTTTAGATATCTCCTATCTTTGAGGTAATAAAGTTGACTTTTCCCCCATTTCTGCTTTTGGGTCTTCATGAACTATGTCCCAAAACTTCAGAGCAAATATAAGCCCAAGAAAAATATTTGTAGAGAGCATTCTTAAAGATTCCTTCCTTCTCTTCTTGAGGAATCTTATCCCAGGAAGCTTAGTGTGAAAGGGTTTGCTATCCTTTTGTGCTGTAAAAGAATACAATTTTAGGCTGCTTTTTTCATGTTGTTTAAAAAAAAAAATCTATCCACCTCTTTAGTCTATGTATCCAATTCAGCAAATTAAGTTGTATGTAGTCAAGTTTAATGTAATGAGTGGCAGGCATATTATATAAACATTTGCTCTGCCTTAGATAAATAGAACTTGCCAGTTGAGCTCTGTGATTTTGGTCTCTATTACATTAATTTAAACATTTTACAGCAAATTCATATACTGTTCAGCTGTAATGAAGGTGTTGGGGAGAAAAGACTTGTGTAGAATCTATGCTTTGAATTGTCTCTAAAATGTCTCTACCTCAAAGGGAAGGTACTTTGAGGACAGACAAAGGGTAAACTTAAAGATTCCCAAATGTTTTTAGAAGACTGTTTACTTCTGTTTGTATCTTTAGTTAACCTCTCCTCTCCTCTCCTCTCCTCTCCATCCTTCTTACTCATCCTGTAGGATGTCACTGCCTCTGCATGTTTCTAGTGGAGATGCAGGGTATTTCTCTAAAACATTTCAGTGATGCAGGATAGGGTGCCAAGAATAAAGTGGCTGCCCCTTCTCCAACCTATATTATTAGCTAGGGTAGTTCTCATTTGATTTAAGGTTGCTTCCCTTCTCCTCCCCCCTCTCCACTGGACCATCTGGACATTTCTTATTAGGTAGAATGGTCAGAGATGAAGGCAGTAAACTCCTTAGTCTGTGAAATGATTACAGTTGAGGTCTCCAGAAGCCATAAGAAGTTCATGCCCTGAACTAGGCTTAGGGTGTAAACTGTATTCCCCCTTATCTGTATCAGTTAGCCCAGTTATTCCTGTAAATCTGCATGACTGATACCCTCTTATTGGGATCCATTACTTGAAATGCACAAAACTCTATAAACTAAAAACTGGAAAACTTTCACCTAAAGATTGTCACTCTTTCTGTTATGACTGTAAATTGGTAGTGATAATCCTTGCTTCCTTTGAGTGGTGTGTGTTCATAAGTAGCTTAGTCGTTCTTGAGAAAAAGAAATGATTTTTCAGTAAGAAGCAGAAAGGGAAAAATCATGAAATTGGGTTAGTTTCTATGTTACATACAGAATATTGCATATAGCTGATCAGTCATTAAGCTTTTATTAGACACCTAATAAGTGCCAGACTGTGCTAAGCAATGGAGATCAAAGAAAGACCAAAATAGCCCTGTTCTCAAGGAACTTACAGTCTAATGGAGAAGGCAAATGCAAATAAGTATGGACAAACAAAATATGTCCAGGTTAAATTGGAAATAATCAGTAGAGAGAAGACAAGACGGAATTTGGGGTTTGGAAATACACCCAGGGTTCCATATCTCCTATAGGTACTGCCATAGATCATTAGGACTTAACAGATTAATATTACATATTTCTTTTTTTTTTAATTTTAATTTTGAATATTTTCCCATAGTTACAAATTTCATGTTCTTTCCCTCTCCCCCAAACCCCTTTTACACCCCTTAGCCGACACACAATTCCACTGGGTTTTACATGTATCATTGATCAAGACCTAATTCCATATTATTGATAGTCGGACTAGAGTTATCGTTTGGTGTCTATATCCCCAATAATATCCCCATCAGCCCATATTACATATATTTCTTAATCATTAAAATTTTATTTTGGTTTGGGACCTGTAATTTTCATCAATGAATAGGGAACTTCCTGTGAGGAAACTCCTACTAATTCAAATTGGCCACTGATTTTCAAGTTTTAAGGAATTAGGGGGGGACTGAGATGTAAAATGACTTACAGGCATACAGCCCCCTACTTTGTCAAGTGATCCTGGAAACCCACTGTGCCAAGCTGCTGTAAATTAATGTTCTTTATGACTAGACATTGGAGGATGTTTGTCTTTCTAAGAGGAGGAAGGGGAGGGCAGTTTGAGGCCATCAGATCCATCAGTCTGGAAGGCATCGTGCCTAGATAGTGGTATCAGATGAACAAGCTCTTGTTTTGCTTTTTTTTTTTTTTTCTTTTTTAAGAGATGGTGATCACATGCAAACACATCACATAAGTACAAAGTTCATACATATCTTCCTTTCAAGTCATATGAGTATTTTATCTCAGAGTAGGATGAAAATAAGATTAAAAGACCCAGAAGGCCTCCTTCCATGGACTTATTGGATGTGGAGTTTGGAAGATCCAGCTTAGAAGGCTGCCTCTGACACTTTGCTTTTTGCCCATGAGCAAAACGTGCCACTTTAGAGCCTCAGTTTACTTATCCATAAAAATGGGGTTAAAAATATCTACTTCAAAGGCTTCTTGAGGTTTTCAAGCCCTCTCTAGGATAATTTACACATTGCTTTCATTGCGATGGTTATTAATAAAACAGGTGTGCTCTCTTTTCCATAAGCTAGTATGTTTAGAGTTAAAAATCTATCTCAGCTATCTTTATTAAGCTGTTGCTTGCTTGTTTTGAGAACAGCTGCCAGCTTCCAGTTCAGAAGAAAGTGTGTTCTGATTTGCTCCCATGACATATGTAAGAAATGAAAATCACATTACTGTACCGACTGGACAATACCATTCTCCATCGCCGTAGGTGCTGACGGAGTTTTCCTTCCTCTCAGACCCTGACAAGAATGGTAGCTAAAATTGAGTTACTTCCGTTTGTTCAAATGGGAAAACCTCTAGATTGTCTTTATTTTCAAAAGCAAGTGTTTATGGGACCAGTGAAATCAAATCTGGGGGCACAGTCTATAGCCCATGGGGCGTCCTTCTTTCTCAAACTTTTCTTTTCCATTAGGCTTTTGTTAACTAACCCAGATTAGCATTTTAACAACCCTGAAGTGAACTTCTGCCATTCTTTCTACTTGGACACAGTATGTATATCATCCATCATTCTGTCCTTGGCCACAACAGGCTACTGGCTCCATAACCATTTGGAGTTACACAGAATTCATCCGACTGTGAACAGCACAGCTGGCTATAGCAATTTTTTCTTCCACACTACTGGCATCATTGTCTGGCTTTGGTAACTAAAGTTAACATCCAGAACGGGGAAGTTTCTTTTGTTTGCCAACCTGGGCCAAGCTCCTCCCTCACCCAACTTGGGGGTACACCTGCAGAAAGTCAGCGTCTGGGTAGGCAACTATGGACTTTTTTTTTTTTTTAGATGGGGAATCACCCAAACCCTAATGATTGTTCATTCCTGTGTAATCTCTTCAAGCTTGATTATTAAACCACTCGAGGAATGGAATTAGAAGGAGCTGCTCAGACGCCACTCAGACTGGACTTTGAGAATACCGTATAGTTTGAAAAAGAGAAGAAAGAAATTGAAGTAGTTTATAGCCTGCAGTTCCACTTGACAGAAAACAGAAAGACCCAGACTAATTCTTTGGTGAACTACACATGTTATTGCTCTGTCATTTTTTTTTTCCACAAAGGCGAACACGTGATTTAACTAAATCTGGGCCCCGTGTCTAATAGTTGCACCAGATGCTTTCTGTGAAATTTTTTTTTCCCTATTCTGCAATAAAATGATATAAAAGTATGAACGCATTGCTTGTTAAACCATGAAAGACATGAATCATTATGCAAAATCAGCTCTCTTTAGGTTATTTGTAACCCTTTTCTAACTTATGTTTTCAAGGGTTTTTTTTAACCTTCTAAAATTAGCAAGTTCTGTTGTTAGAAGTGAACATCAGTTAGTCAACAAGCATTTATTAAGCACTCACTGTATTCCAGCTGCTGAGGCTAAGCAGTGGGATATTGAGGGAGAAAAAAAATCCCTACCTTGAAGGAGTTCCCATATTAATGGTAGAGAGAGCATGTGTGCTTTTACAGTATGGGCAACGAGGTGGCACAATAAGTAGAACACTGGGCTTGGAATCAGGAAGACTCATCCTCAAGAGTTCAAATCTAGTTTCAGGTACTTAATAGTTGTGTGACCTAGGCAAGTCACTTAACCCTGTTTGCTTTGGTTACCTCATCTGTAAAGTCAGTTGGAGAAGGAAATAGCAAAATACTCCAATATCTTTGCCCAGAAAACCCCAAATGGGGTCATAGACTTGGACACTACTGAAAAGGACAGATTATATATAGTATATTGTATATGCACATACATACCCACAAGAGATACAAGGCATTTGCCATGGGAGAGGCAGGAAAGGTGAGGAGGGGAGAGCACCCCCGGCAAAGGGAACAGTTCATGCAAAGGAATAGAGATAGGAGATGAAATATGTTTGCAAAGACCAATAAGAAGGTCCATAAGGCTGTATTGTAAAGTGTGTGGAGGGCAGTCATATATAATAATCAGTCTGGAGAAGTAGGATGGAGCCAGATTTTAAAGATGTTTAAATGTCAAACAAAAGAAATTATGTTTGATTCTAGAGATAATTGGGAACCATTTGAGTTGGGAGTGGGGGCAAGTGCCATTGTCAGACCTGTGCTTTAGAAAAATCCTTTTGACAGCTGTGTAGAGATTGGTTTGGAGTGCAGAGAAAATGTGAATTGTTGTAAGGAGCTTCTCAGGCGTCTATTAAGATTAGACTTTGGATGAATACAACCACAGGGAGAACTCTCTTCAACGACTTTCTCATAATTACTCTCAAGAAATGAATCACATTGGGAGATGGACACCAAAAGTGCTTCTCGAAGTCATCCAAAGTACATAGGAAAGGATTCTATAATAGAGGGTGGCTTCTTGACTCCAAATAGTCCTGTTTGTGGATGACATTATGCTATTTGCCTCAAGCTCCAGAGTGTTTACAAAGCTTCCTAGTGGCTATCCAAGATTAGGCTAAAGAAATCAGCCTAACAATCCAAATGGGAAAATAATGTGTATGGAAAAATACCCATTGTCCAATTATGGCATTCAATTCAATGGTATTTAATCCATTCATTGAGTTGGTACGTGTGTGTACATGAGTGAGTATGGGTGCGTATTTGTGTATATCTTAGACAATGCAGGCGGGATAGGAGATGGGTCCAGAATTGAAAGAAAGGAGGAAGAGAGAAGAGAGTAGACCGAGTTGCATTTGGAAAAATGGCACAGAGCTTTTAATGATCTCAAGACTGCACCCAGATTGAAAGACAATTTAAAAAAAACAACCAAACAATTAGATATTGTTGCAGCAATGGGGTATGGTTGTGTGTCGTTGGAACATCCCAATCTGGAAGGAATTGAAGTTGGAGGTGACCAAAGGATGACGATGAAATACATAGTAGGGTGATCATATGGGTAGTAACAGATGGACAGCCCCAGTTTCTTAATTATGTTCCACTGGTACTTATAAAACGGAAAAGGATTAGAGGAATGCCACAGCATCAAAACAAGTATAAAAAGGCACCCGAGATGAAAAGTTGTGGATAGTTTGCCATTTGCACCAGTATATAAGATCATAGATCTGTAGAAGCATGAAGGTAGTGATAAATGGCGAGGAAATGTATTCCTAGAGTCAGTAGTGCTGATACTTATTTGCAGGAAACTTTTCTTTCTTCCTAAACATTTACATGTTAAGATAGCCCCAAAGCAGCTTTGATAATAAGAATCTCTCTTTGCCATCTTCTGGCCCTGTGATCTTTCTGACTTTGGTTTTCATGAAGGAAGGTAAAGATATTTTTACAACAAATTCATATTATATAATATTATATATAGTATATGTAGAATTGAATAACTTCTATCTAAGCGCCCTGTCCTTCAGTTTCTTCCGCTTTGCCCCCCCCTCAAATTATGACATCTTGCCCCTTTCACATTGTTCTGGAGAAGTATCTTATCCTGCAGTTTTTCTCTTTGTTAGGGTTCCCTGCCCAAGATTATAGTGGCATAGGACAAATAGCGTTATTTATCACTCACCTTCAAAAAGTGTTTTTGCTTCTGGTGTGATTGACATTCATTTCCCAGGTCTTGGCAGGTGAAGATCCATTATGTATCCTTGTCCCATTTCCCAAGAGTATTTATTGGTCCCATCAGCAACGACAGCAAGGGCTACAGATGTTCCAGCATTAGTAGCATCAGCATGGAAAGAGTAGTACTGTAGTTTCGCTCTGTTACAACCTGCTTTTTTTCTGGATTATGTTTGAATGAAAGAATTCTTTTGCCTACATGAGTAATTAGGACCATCTTTGAAAAATTGCCAACAAGGCTGCATTTTTTGTTGTTGTTTTTTTCTTAATGGTGGGTAGTAACAAGAGGAGAGAGGGTACTTTTAGAGTAAATTAGATGCTTCTCTATTAAAGACTTATATTTCAAAAACAAACCTTAATACATAGAATGCTAACATGTCATAGTAAACCCTTCTAAGTGCATTCTGGGAAGAAAACCATGGGTTAAAAAATCCTGGGATTCTTGTATGTGTATAATAAGACCTCAGGAAAAAGCTGCAATTACTTTGCCTATTACTGTAGTCTGTACTTAAATTTAAAGAAGGGAGTTGAGCTATACCATGTGTCTCCTTTGGCAGAGAAGGAGGAGGGCACCTATGATCTGGGGCAGATGAAACTCTGACCAAAATAACATATTCATTTTCTAGGATTAGGCTGTCAGCAGCCCAGCAGTTAAGAACACTGCAGCTCCTGCTGCTGGCCAAGGACTCTCAGTGCTATTAAAAGGGTTTTTGGTAGCTCTTTAGTTTGTAACAGTTCTTTGCCATCATTTATCAATGGCAAGTTCCTGAAAATCCTGTGGGTAGTTGGTAGGGCAGGCAGAGGCTCCATCTATGCGGTAAAATAAAATACAGTTTTGACCATCGATTCCCTTTTTGTAGTTTGCCTTAATTGCAGGTCATGGAGCAGCCGGCAACAGAGGCTTAAAAGCACACCATCCTTACACCAGAATGAATAGGATCGGCCTTGGGAATATTTAGTTTAAGGTTCAGTGATTGGCTTGGTGATTGGCAAACATAATTTCAAACCAGCTGCTATTCAGTGCTACATATAACCTTGGCAAAAGGTAACATATTTTACCACAGATTTCAGTTGGGAAAGCTACTTAGCAGATAGTAAAGCAAAACCAGCCCTGAATGTTGGTGCTTCCTTCATTTATCATCCCTTTTTAATTTGAAAGGATTAGGGATACAGATTCTTTAATAAATCAATTAACAAACAGCATTTTATTAAGTCTTTACTATGTGTCAGGCACTGGGTTAAGCACTGAGGGATACAAAGAAAAAGTAAAAAAGAGTGTCAGCCCACAAGAGAGCTTCCATTTTAAGAGGGGAGGGAAGACTATACCTATATATGTATATTCAAGGTATATAAAAGAAGGAAGGAAGGGAGGAAGGAAAATAAGAAGGGAGAAAAGGAGGAAGGAAAGAAGAAAAGAGGGAAGGAAGGAAGGGAGGGAGGAAAAAGAAAGGAAAGAAACAAAGAGGGAAGGAAGGAAGAGAAGAAAGAAGGAAAGGAGGGAGGAAAGGGAAACAAGGAAGGAAAGAGGGAAGAAAGGGAGGAAAGAGGGAAGGAAGGAAGGGAGGGAGGGAGGGAAGGAGGGAGGATAGAAGGAAGGAAGGAAGACAGGAGAGACAGGAAAACGGGGAAGAAAACATTTATTAAGCACCTACTATGTTCCAAGCACCATGCTAAGCACTTTATCTCATTTGGTCCTGACAACAACTCTGAGAGGTAGGCACTATTATTATCCCTGTTTTATAGATGAAGCACAAGACAGACAGCAGTTAAGGTAACTTGCCCAGGGTTACACAGCTAGTAAATGTCTAAGGGCAGATTTGAACTCAATTCTTGACTCCAGGCCCAGTGATGTATCTTATCATTCCACCAAGCTGCTTCTGCAATAAAACCTTAGAGGGGAAGCCTGTTAACTAGCAACTGGGAGAACTGAGAAAGGCTTCCTGCCTTTTAGTTGGCAACTCAAGATGTCTTTTGAGTCTTGAAAGAAAGCCAAGGATTCCAAGTGATGGAGATAAGGAGGGAAAGCATTCCAAACATGGGTGGGAAGGGAGTCAGAATAAAGGCAGAAAACCTACCTACACCTATAGGTTTGATTTTGTTTTGGGAATTATTGTAGCACAAAGAAAATTTGCAAATAGCTGATATTTATATAATGTTATATGGTACTTTAAGCTTTACAAAGTGCTTTACATGTGTATATGAATATATATACACATGCACATGTGTCTGTATGCATATATGTTATCTCATTTGATCTTCACAACACTATAAATTAGATACTATTATTTCCATTTTATAGAAAAGGAAACTGAGGCTGAAAAGTTGTCTTTCCCACAGCCACACAACTAAGGAAGTATCAGATCTTTTTTATCCCCAAGCCAAATGCTGTTTTTCCACTGCACCATTTTACTGCCCCTGTGTGAAAGTTAAATAAATTTGTAACTTGGCTGCATTACAGATGTGGCCCACCATTGTTCCCAAATTATATGTGGCTTCTTCTTAGAACAGAGGCACTCAGACTGTATTTGATGAGAACTGGCTGCTTTTCATTTCTCTGAAACCCAAGAACACTAGGTTTAGATTAGAGTAGGCTGAAGGTGAACATCTGGCTTCAGATCTCTTGGTTTGAGACTCCTGCCATCAGTTGCTTCTTGGAGACCCCAGAATCAGGATGCCCAATATGGCTAAAAGACTGGCGAGAAAGAACATGCTGTTCAAAGGTCTGTGGAAGGAAACTGGAAATGTGTGGCTTAGGAAAGAGAGGACTTAGGCAGCTGGGAACATAATAGCAGTCTTCAGGGATTTCAGGGGCTGTCATGGGGAAGAGGGATTAGACTGGTTCTGCTTGATTTCAGAAGGCAGAACAAGAAACCAATGGGTGGAAGTAAAAGAGAGCCATATTTTAAGCTTAAGGAAGATCTAGAAATGGAGCCAGTGATTGCAAAGAGCAAATATGGCTTTACCAAGAATGGGTTATATCTGATGAGTCTCATTTCCTTTTTTGACAAGGTTCAGAGGAAGGACTACAGGAGATAGAGTTTACCTAGATTTCGGGCAAGCCTTTTGACAAGAGTTTCTTGTGTTGCTCTTGAGAGCCGTGGGAATAGACAATAATGTGGCCAAGTGGATTTGAAATTGGTTGAAAATCTTGAACTGCCTTATCCCCCTCCCTCTCCACCCCCAAAACCAAAAAAAGGTCATTGATGATTCAGTATCAGTTTGGGAAAAGTCTTGTTTCTCTGTTGGAGTGCTACATGGACCTGTGCTATTTAAAATTTGTCAGTGGCTTAGATAAGGTTATAGATGGCACGCTTACCAAATTTGCAGATGGTACAAAGCTGGGAGGAATAAGCTAGCTAACACATTAGATGTCAGGGAGAATGGATCCAAAAATATCTTGACTGACTAGAATGTTGGGCTGAATCTAATAAGATGAAATTAACTCCAGTACTAAAAAAGGTCTGTGATCTCACTGAAATGCTCTGTGTGACTCTTATATATAGTCTCACGTGAGTTCACTGCATCCGGTACACTTGGAGGCTTTCCTCATTTTTTTATTTTTTAACATCATGAAGATACCAGTGGTGCATGCAGGGTATCCAGTAGTCATCACTGACTTTCACACCATGGTTGCTCTGCATTCTTTTTTTGATCTGACATTTCTTTGATGATATCTTTTATACCACTTCTTTCGGAGTGTGCTATTCTTCATTTATAATGCCTTTTCAGCTTGGTTTTGTCTACCATTAATCAATCATCGGTCAATCCACAGGCATTTATTAAGTGTTTACTATAGAAGTTAGATAGTAGGCCTGAATAAAGGAATGCCAAGAGGAAAAAAATGAAATCTTCCCTTCTCTTTAGGAGCTAACATTCTATTGGGTTATGCTTCTTTATTGCCTTTTGAGTGAATCTAATTTTAATTCTTTGGAGATGTTCATATTCTATGAGTTGTAACCATACAACATCACCTTCAGAATGGTGGCATTAAAGAGATTTTCTTATCTAGATAAAATTTTTATATATCCATTGAGGGCCTCCTTGATGAGGCTATTAGGAAGGAATAAGCAAGATTTACTAAGCAGTATTCCACAGTGGACTACATCATTACCAATTATCATCAACTGATGGAGAGATGGAGAGAATACAGATCACACAGTGCTTCTTGTTGACTATAAGAAATTGTGTGACTCAGTTGAGTAAAATACTTTAAAGATTGTCCTCCAACAAAGTGGTCTTCCTAAATATGTCAGTATTCTACAAGAGTCCTCAGATGATGTGATGGACAAGCTTCCAAAGAAGGGTGGACAGGATGATGAAGGGCTTGGCAAGCATGCCAAAATGGATATTTACCGCAAAGAAGAGAAGAAAGACTGAGAGGTTGTAGGAGAATGGTGTTTTTGTTTTGTTTTGTTTTATTTTTGTTTTATTTTTTTTTGCTTGATCCTTGAGAAGAGAACTAGGAGTAGTACAGAAAGGCAGATTTAGACTTTATATAAAGAAAAAAATTCCTAATAATTTCAGCTGTCACAAAGTAGAATGGGTTGCCTTGAGAAATAGTGGATTTGGGAAGGTTTTAAACCAAAATGGGATATCTTTTTTTTTCTGGGCATTTCTAGAGTTGCTCCTTGTTGGGACTAGATGGTTTCTGAAGTCTTTCTTATGCCTTAGATTCTGGGATTGGGCCTTTCTTTCCTCCCCTGGTCACAAGCAGTCACCACCAATAAAGCTTGCCTAGGTTGACATAAATAGAAGAAGGTGAAGGTAAAGCTCTTGAGTAAGGAAGAGAAAGGAGGGAGTAGCAATTCTGTGGCCAGGAGTGTGCCAGAGACAGTTTTAACTCGTTTGAGGGAGCCCATCATTAAAATTTCAGTCTGTGCATTTAAACCTCAGAAATTGGCAAACACTACAAAATCAGGGCTTGATTTATTATTTCGTTAATTGCCTAGATTTAAGAAGGTGTTAATAATGCAGATTAAATTTAAGTGTGTGCATACTTTTTTTTTTCCTGGAGAGCATGGTTGTTAAACATTTATAAACACACTATTGTATTGCTCTATAATCATTGCTTCAACTCAGCAGGAGTGCAGTGGAAAGCCCAGGTAATGAACACATCAATAGCCTGGAGGTCTAGGCTGGCAATAATAATAACAATAATAATAATAATAATATGACATTTGTATAGCACTTTACAATTTGCAAAGTGATTTATAATCATTGTCTTATTTGAACTTTACAAATCCCCTGTCAATGACCCTCTGCCCCCTAGAAATTGTAGAAACAGCACCCAGCATTGATGGGCTAGTAGGTAAGGCCTCAAGGTCTGTGTCTGGGTCTAGGCCTTCAGATGATTAGGCTGTATCCTGATTTTATTTAATGCCAAATCAGGTTACTTCCATTTCAGAGATAATCAGTAGTAGTGGGGATAGTAGAAATCTTTCCAGCTTAGAATGGCAGGAGAAAGACTTTCTCCCTATTATAGAAATGTCTTAAGAAAATTCAGCGTAATAAAAATTATATTTTTATTAAAATTAAGCAATAGTAAATTAAGTATTATTTTATTATTTGATATATATTATATATATTATATATGAATAAATAAAATCAATATTTATTCAATAATAAATTTAAAAATAAAATAAAAATTAATTTACAAAACAGATAAATTAAGGGATAATTACTTAAACCATCTGCTTTACAAGTAGTATATGAGCCCATGGTTCATTTCAGCTATGAGCTCCCCAAGTTCACTTGAAAGATCACTTACTTCATGACAGAAAGGCAGGAACAATTAAAGAATGTTAGAGTTTTTCCCAGATAAGGAAGTTGAGCTCTAGAGGTGAAGGTCACATAGTCTTGTCAGTTGGGTGGCAGGACTTAGAGGAGAACCCAAGAGTCCTGTCTGCCAGCCCAGTGAACACAGCCTCTGTTACCCAGTTGTTGAGCCATTGTCAAATAAAGATCAATCAGAAATAAAGACTAAGCTTCTCTGAACTTATAAAATAAGCCACTGGGGAAATAGGATACTGTTTATAAAAATCCAATACAGGCAGCTTTTCCGCAGCACATCTGCTGTATATACCAAGCTAGGTACACCTCTTGTCGCTTAATGTCCCCAGTTAATGGTGCTAGGCACCGTGTGAATTCCTGCTAGATTGATTGACTGACTGGCTTGCCGACTGCCTCACCCTCTCAGAGCTAGAATTCCATTTCTATACTGGTCCTGAAAAACAGACCAGACTGGTCTAAAATTTCACCCCCAGAAAAGGTCTTAAACAGAATCAGCTTGGGAATGAGGAAGGTCTATGTGTTTGTGTTGTGGGGAGGGGATGGAGTAGGAGTTTTTTGTTTAAAAAACATTTTTTTTTTTCTGTTTAAGGAAGGATTATTTTCCATTTCACTGAAGCTTTCAGATGCCAGGGTGGGGAAGAGATGCTGACATTAACAACTCACTTTTATGACCCTGCTTTGATGTTTACAAAGTGTTCTTTTTCCTCAAAGTGAATATAAAATTTATGCTCATTTTACAGATAGGGAAACTGTGTCTCTGGATCCATGGTCACCCAGCTAGAATTCAAGCTCAGGTCTCCCAATTCCAAATTTAATTTCCTGATTCCTCCTCCATACTTCATTCATTTATTTCTTCGGAAGACTTAGGGTTACAGTAAGAGTGAACTTGGAGAAAACTCCTTCTCCTCACCTGGACACCCAGAGGTTAAATCATCTGCCCAGGAGGTCTCTGAGACAGGACTCGAACCCCGTCTTCCTGCCCACCTGATTGAAAAAGAAAAGACAGTGATGGGGATGCTCTTCCCTCCCCATCTTCTCTTTAGTTGGGCTTTCTGTATGGAGGCGACCCTGCAGGCTGATAAAAGGCTTAATAAAGCAGTCAGAATTCAGGGATTTTCCTCCAGCTTTTCTGGTCAGGACTAACACTTAGATCCCCGGGCTCCCCGAGTTACTATCTCCATTGATGCATGCAGCAAGATAACTAGCAGCTAGGATGCCTGTTGCTTGTAACTAACAAGGAGAACGGTTAGAGGAGAGAAAACATCCCCGGCTGTCTCCGGAGAGAGTGAATCAAGCAATAAAGCCCGCTCCAAGCTAAATGGTTTCTTTCAGTTCGCAGAGATCTTCGCAGGGAAACAGAAATTAAAGAAGCAAAAGGGCAGCCGCTCATTTCTGCTGACTAGCCTGTATAATTTCATAAATGGAATCCTGGGCCAGGATGGATAGCAACAGTTTTTGATTTAATGATAAACTGAGTTAAGGGTAATCAGGCTTCATGCTTCAGGGCAGAAGGGGATTGTCTGCTACAGTCAGGATGGATTTTTTTTCTCCCTCTTTATGCTTTGCCCAATTGACTAGATACATTAAAGAATACAGTCGGCTCCACCCTGTAGATCTGAGTGTAGGAGAACCCCACCTGTTAGGAGCCCTAACAGGGGAAGAGAGACTCCAAGAAGAGAGAGCCCTTCCGTCATCATTTTATTTGACTTCTTTGCTTCACTTTAAGAGAGACCAAGACCCTAGCAGTTAAGGTGACTCCGTGGATAGAGAGCCTGGGCTAGACATGGAAGGTCCTAGGTTCAAATTTGACCCCAGATACTTCCTAGCTGTGTGACCCTGGGCAAGTCATTTAACCCCCATTGCCTAGCCCTTATCATTCTTCCACCTTAGAACCAATATACAGTATCTAAGACAGAAGATAAGAGTTGTTTTGTTTTTTTCAAAGAAAGACATAGACCCAATATGGATGTACATATCACACACACACACACACACACACACACACACACACAATCTGTATACACACATATACAAATTCACAGGGGTATATATACGCAGATCAGGTCCAGATGTTTATATGGCTAATTGTGCCTTTATAGAATTACTAGTTAATAAAATTACCTGCTCGTTTGAATCAATATAGGGAAATGAAAAGCCATCTGTATATTATTACATTTGGGGAGAAAACTTGCTCTCATATTAGAATCATGAATTTTGGATTTTGGAATCAGAAGCACTATTTAAATGCAGGTGGCGAACATTTGGCTAAGGAAGCTCATACAGATCTCTGCAGCCCCTCTCTTTCTGGAGGGGGGTATGGGAGGCAAAAGTGGTGTAAAGAGCGGAGGAGTCCGAGGTTTATCTCAAAGCACGTAGGAGCAGGATCCTACTCTGTCCTCTTCCTCCCCAGCCAGATATCATTGCAGAAAGCAGATGAGGAGGCGGCCCAGGGGATAGTATGCTAAGTTCAAATCCTGCCTCACTGACTAGCTGTGTGCCCTTTGACAAGATAATTTCTCTGTGACTCAGTTTCCTCATCTGTAGAATGAGTAATTCATGTCCTTTAAGACCCCTTCCAACTCTAAATCGATGATCGGTGGAGATTGCTCCTATTTGTGGACACCGGACTTCTGTTCCAATGTTAGCAGCATCTCTAGCTTTAGATGGACAGACCAAGCCACCTTTGCTGAACCCATTTCCCTGAAGGCCAACTGGAGAATCAGAGGCCTGTGGCCAATGGGTCTGATCATTTTACAAAGGAGCCTAGTATGGAGTCCACCAACGCCTTTTAAGATGTGGTACCCTGATGAGATGAACCCCGAGGGTTAGTGTAGTTCTAAAGTTCAGGATGTGGGAGCTCAGATAAAGTACTTTTCATGACTCTTTCTAATTGAATTGGAAAGTTATTAGGTCCAAATCTCACAGTGATTCTAATCTTTGGAGTCTACTGTATACAGGTACATGGACAAACATTTTTATTATTGTATGTATATATATATGCATATATATATATATATATATATATATATATATATATATACACACAGGATATATATACAGGTACATGTGGTTAGTTTCCAGGAGGATTTGGACCAGTGTTCCAAAATGGGAAAGCATAAAGAGGTTTTCTACATTATTGGAGGTAATATGTACATCAATGAGATCAATCAACCAGCGTTTATTAAACTTAAGATGTACCTCCTGAGAATAGAAAGAGAAGGCAAAAACAGAGTCTCTGCCCTACGTTTAAAAACTACATACAAGATGTATAAAGAGGTGATTGAAGGTAACCTTAGAAAGGAAGACAGTAGGAATGCCTACAGAAGGTTCAGATCACAGATTACTTTTATTATCAGCTTATTTCTCCCTTCTTCAAATTTACAGGTCCATGTTTTATCTAGCTGATCAATGTCTTTGTAATGCCAGTGCCTACCATAGACACTTGTACATAGTACAATCTTTTTTTCTCTGTTTTTAAAATGTCTTAAAAATTCTTTTCAGTTACGTGGAGAAACACTTTTTGACCACATAGCAAAGTCTTAATGACTATTTATTGAATCAGTTTCCTTTAAAATAATTTATTAAGTGACTGCCATGTGTTGGCATTAGGCTAGGCACAGGGGATACAAAGACAAAAAATGAAATAATTGCTCTCCTCAAGAAGCCTCCTTCTATTGAGAGAGAGAGCACATACATAAGTAAGTATATCTGGATTATATATTTGAATAATCTGGAATTACTTATATAATATTATATATCTCTATATAATATTATATATGTAATATAATATTATAATGTATGTGTATGAATGCAAGATACTTTAGGATATATAATATAATACTTTAGGAGATATAAATATATAATTATATATTATATATAATCTGGAATATTTATTTGTATAAATACAAGATACTTTAGAAGATATGTATAATCTAATAATATATAATATATAATCTGTAATATGTATTTGTATAAATGCAAGATACTCTAGAAGATATATATATATAATCTGTCAGAAATATAAATATATAATATAATTATATATAATCTGGAATATATGTATAAATACAAGATACTTTAGGAAATAGGGCAGTTAAGACTTCATGCACAAGGTCATGTTTGAACTGAATCTTCAAGGAAACAAGAGATGAATATTAAGATGGAGGTGAGGAGGGAGTACATTCCAGACATGGGGTACAACCAGTGACTGAAATTAAATCCTTAGAGAAAGTTTTTGAATTGAAATAATCACATATCACTTAGAACTCACACACTCAACAATCACTGCCTCCCCCTATTTCCTCCCCCTTAAGATCCCCATAATTTTCAGTTCTACTAGCCCTGAAGAGCAGTCTCATTTAAGTGGCTGCACTGCATTTACTGTCTTGTTCTGAGATGCATAGTTCCCCTATAGCAATCTCACCCACTGGGGTGATAAACAGTTATCTTACACTGAGATGCCACCTGGGCTAATGCCCAAGCCAGGAGTGAAAAAGGAAGGCGCTGGAGTAATCTCCCCCTTGAGGAGACTCTTATTGGCTGTCCTGGATGAGAAAAACCATAATGATTATTGTACATAGTTCTTGCCATATCCTGTGTATTATTATGGTTGATATGGGGAGAACCAGCAGTGTTCCTACCATTTTTACTTTCCAACTATTTCCCAACATTTTACCCCAGGATGCCGAAAGGTTTTGTAGAAAGTATTTTTAGCAGTCACTACATCTATATCTGTACCCACCTTGGTAAACATAGACATATCTATACTCTGTGTGTACATGCACCTGGATATGTGCCCACACTTAAAATGTATACTACAGAAACACACTCATGCATGCATGCAAACAAGAAAAGTAGAAAATGTGATCCAAATGTTTGGTGCATGGAAGAGAGGTTTTTCTGCCTTTATGTGAAAATTTAGCATGACTGGAACAGAGTCTGTGTTTGATTAGGCAATTTAAAAAACCTAAGAGACTTTACACTTCAAAAGAACTGCCTAGAACATGTTATAAAATTGGCTTGCCTTCACCAAGCTTCCATGTCCTCTGCAGTCTGTCTTTCTTCCCCATCCCCTCAAATTTTTACTGTGAGACTTCATAAATACAGGCTATAATTACTGTGGCATTTTTGTTTTTACAAGGGAGAAGCATGAACACAAACTCCCATTATTCTTTTCAGTTCTAGTAGATTTTTCACCATAACAAAGTCACATTTTTTTCCCATGGTTTTACCCTTCCCTCAGGAAAGTGCCGTGCTTTTATTAAGGGCCTGCTGTGTGTTTTGGGGTGTAATGGGGTATTCAGGGAGCTAGACTAGCACCTTTGGTGTGAGGACTCGTGAAGCCCTCTTCAGAGCTGCTCATCCACCTTTGGGGTCCATCTTTCACCAATTCTCAGCTCTTGGCCCCAAGAAGTTGTTGTCTGTATAGCAGCCCACACCTTGGTAAAACCATCTTGGCAGAGGGGCTAAATCAGATTGAGAGTAATCTGTGGGCCAGATCAGAGATGAGCGAGGGAGGTGTCTTCCCCAATCACCTGGTGGCAGAATGGATGGATGAGTATAACTTGTTCCAAGGGCCAGGAAGGAACTGAAGTAGGCACTGTGGAGTGCTTAGAGCTTGGCCAGTCACGGAAGACCCCAACATCCTCCAGTGCATCCTGGGCCGTGGCCAGTCATCCTGACTTTTGTCCTGCCACTCGGATGTCTCTGGAAGTGAGGCTGATGACTTTGTGTAACGTGCCTCCTGTAAAATCCAATTCAGAAGCAAGTCAACAGAACGAACAATATTAATACAGAGTATCTAGCACTGTATCATAGCTGCTTCAAGAAACTTAATTTGTGCACAGTCTGAGTCTAACTAATCGTCTCTAGCATTGTAGCTCGCACTTTTTTTTTTTAAATAGGGCTTTACAGGTTACAAAGCTCTCACCTAGGTGGCAGGATAGATAGAGCTCTGGACACAAATCTTACACCTACTCCCCAGGGCTGTTCTGAAGATCCGGTGAGATCCTGTGTATAAATGCCCCATGGATGCTAGCTGTTATACCAGCTCATAACAATCTGGGGAGGTAAATGGTGCAGTGATTTTTCTGTCCATTTTGTAGCTGAGGAAATGAGGATCAGAGAGGTTTAATGATTTTTGCTCAGGATCACAGAGCCTACAAATGGCAGAAGGGCAAGTTTGAACTCAATCTCACTCCGTCTGATGCACCTACAGTTCTGCAGTATGTACCTTTTTTTTTTAAAGAATCCCACTCTGCCCTCTTCTCAGTGTCAAGTTTAAGAGGTCTGTTCCTAATGTAATCCCCTTAAATTATCAATAAGTCACCCCTAGTCAGATTCACTATATTCTGCATTTTGTGGCTTTTTGAAAAGAATCCCACCCCTTATCCTATTCCACTGTCTCCTTTGAGGCAAGTTTAAAACATCCATACCTAATGCAATCCATTTAAGCTATCTGTAAGTCTAGGGTAATGTAAACTCTCATGGAGATAATGCTTATCTATGGGCTACTGGTTATGCAATTCAACAAACCTTTATTTAGTTTCTGCTAGGTTTGTGGCACTGTGATAGACCCTCAAGAAACTTAAAATCTACTACAAGGGACAAAACATGTACATAAATACATTTAAGACAGAAAAAAAAAAAATGTTTGCCAGAAGGGAGACTGGACAGAAAAGGGCCTGGCGAGCACAAATTCCTTCTGGCAGCAAGTTAATGATCTCTGAACACCCATCCACATTTCCATGTCCTTTGCCAGAATTAGCCTTCAGTCTGGCTTTATTCAAATACTCAAGAAGACCTTCCATCTCAATAATCTGGAGGTTCCCTGTGGCCACATAGATAGCCACCCATCCTTGCTTATGTCTAAAAATAATGATGATAATAATAGTAATGATAATTATAGCTAACATTTATATAATGCTTACTATGTACCAGATTCTGGACTAATTTATATATATACAAAACTCAATTATTTTATAATTTATATGGACTAACAATTGATAATTATTATCTTATTGGGTCTTTACAACAACCCTATTATTATCCCCTTTTGATAGGTAAAGAAACTGAGGCATACATAGTTTATCCAAGCTCACAAATCTAGTAAGTGTTTGGCTTTTCCAGACCATATGCACAGTGCTCTATCTGATAAGTTCACCCAATTTCTTAGGGAGCTTTTCATGCTTTCAACATTGAGAGAATGCCAGGGGGGTGCCCATGCACTGTGTCTATTGGCCTACCAACCCATCTTAGATTTCCTTTCCTTTTTTCTTATTTCTTTTTTATAAGTCCTTGTTTTTGCCCACCATGAGTCTTTCCATCACCCCACTGGCTTTGAAATGTGGCTCTAAAGGGCCGAAAAGTTTTAAAAAACTCTCCTTTGCCTTTTCCTACCCACAGGCACTGGAATACTTAGGGCTTTAGTAAGAAATTCACAGCCATGGGTGAAGTGCCAGCAGCTTCCGTGTTGTGTAAACCTTGCACACAGAGGCTCTCCAATGTATAACCTCTTCTGTGGATGCCAGTCCTACCCCATTGTTTTCCCTCTTGGGTCACTTTTATTCCTAGGGAATGAGGATCCTAAATCGTCACAGCCAATGTGTCCTTAGAGGTCCAAAGAAAATCAAATGAAATTCATTTATTCATAAATTCATTTATCATTTAATAAGCATTTTTCTTTTATTTTTTAAAAATTATTTTTTTTCTGAATTTCACAAATCAAATAAAATGGCATTTCCATATACTTAGTAGAATGTGGGGTGGGGTGGGGAGTAGAGGATTGTACATGAAAATTCAGCTCCGGTACTATAGCTTGTTTTTCTTTTAAAGTAAGTAATACATTCAACCTATGGTTTTCAAAGCTGTCCTGCTTTGTACTTTCTGGCCTTCCTTCTTTCTGTTCACTTCTGTGCTTTCTTTAATAATGCCCCAATGACTTTCTTTTCTTTGTCTTTTTTTTTCTTTTTGGCTAACCTATCCCTTTGTTTCTCCCCTCTTTCTTTCTTCTATTTCTTTTTCCCTTCCCATTGTTAAAAGAAAAATAAAGTCCTTTTAATAAATATGCATAGTCAAGCAAAACAAATTCCCACACAAGCAAAGCCTACAGGACCCACATTATTCTACAGTCTCTAGATGTTCACTGCTTTGAAGGACATCCAGCTGTTCTCGTCAATTTTTTTGTCCAATTCTTTCATTGTATAAATGAAGAGATGGATGTCCAGACAGGTTAGGTCACTTGCCTAAGGTCATACAGGTAGCAAGTGACTCTGCCAAAATTTGAACTCAGATTCTCTGAAACCAAAATTTGTTCTCTTTTGCCTCTTGCCTTACTTAGGGAAGTGGTGATAAAGATTTTGTAAACTGGTAAAAGTGCTAAAGGCCTTGAAGGAAACCCCTAATGGATAGACTAACTGAGGAAACAATTCTGGGATTAGAATTGACTGTTTCTCATCCATTTGGTGCTATAGAAGAGCTCACCCAGGACTAGCCAAGATAGTGATCTAAAAGGCCTGAGACATAGCCTCAGCACGCTAGTCATCTTGGTCATGGCTATGTGGTGATGAAGATTTATTTTGTAAAGCTTTTTTCAGATCATGATGTCTGACTCTTACTTCTCTAAGGTTATGCCAATAAAGCAAAAGCTTTAGATAGACTGTGCCCTGGAGACCCAGCCTCCCTAAGTTCAGGGTGTCTGATCCACTGAAAATTAGCCATGAAGTGAATAAAAAAAAAAACCCACCTTACTTTCTGTCTTATTAACAATTCTGAGACAGAAGGGTAAGGGTCAGGCAAATGGGGGTAAGTGCTTACCTGGGATTACACAGCTAGGAAGTGTCTGAGGCTGGATTTGAACCCAGGTCTTCCTAACCCCAGACCTGGCATTCTATCCACTGAGCCACCTACCTGCCTCTTTATTTTGACTTTTTAAAAAAGGTATAAGACAGTTTATTGTCTGCATTGGTTCAGGGAATACTTACAAGGATATCACAAATTATTTGAAGTGTTGGGAATAATACATAAATATTTATTACATGTTTATTACACATTATTACTGTGTGCCAGGCACAGTGCTAAAAACTGGGGATTCTGAAGATGGTAAATGACAGTCTCTGTTTTCAAGGAGCTCACAGTCTTAATGGAAGAAAAATATAGATATGTAACAGGAAATGAGTATATCATATGATATGGGTATATGGTGTGAATGTCATATATGTGCATGTGCCATAATAGGAATATCATATGATATATACACATAAAACAAAGGAATATATCATGTGTGTATAGATGATACAAATATATAGAAATACATAAATAAAATTTTAATATAAAATATATCAATAGAGTTTAATATATTTATTTATGCTATATAAACATATTTATATGTGCTTGTATAAATATAAAACAAAAATACCTCTATGAATATGTATCATGACATGGAGAGATATATATGATATCAGTGTGATAAATTGGAAATAATTAACAGATGGAGGTCATTAGAATTAAAGGTTTGGGAAAAGCCTCCTGTAGAAAGTGGGATTTTTAGCTGGGATTTGAAAGAAAGCCAGGCAAGCCAGGGGGTAGAGATGAGAAGGGAAAGCATTCCAGGCATGCAGAGTAGCTAGAGAAAATGCCCAGAGTTAGGAGAGGGAGTATCTTGCTCTAGGAACAACAAGGAAACCAGTGTCACTAGATCCCAAGAATAGTTAAGGTTTGTAAAGTATAAGAAGACTGGAAAGTCAAAGGAGACAGGTTTTGAAAGGCTTTGAAAGCTAAATAGGTGGCAGCTAGATGCTCAGTAGATTGAGAGCCAGGCCTGGAGATGGGAGGTCCTGGGTTCAAAGCTGGCCTCAGACACTTCAACCCCATTGCCTAACCCTTTCTGCTCTTCCTCCTTGGAACCTATTCTTAGTATTGATTCTAAGACAGAAGATAATAGTCGGGAAAAAAAATAATAAAATGCTATAGCCACATAGTCTCAACAATAACAAAACATCTTTCCAGGGATTCCAAAAGCAATAAATCATCATAAACTTTATCTGAACCTGAGCCTAAGTAGATGACTTACTAAAAGACACCTGAATGGCATTGGTATAGTAAAAAACAGACCAGATTTGAAATCAGAGAATCTTGGTTTGAATCCTGTTTCTCTAGTCACTTCCTTACCTGTGTGACCTCTTCCTTCCTTTGTACTGTTATTTGATCATGTCTGATTCTTTGTGACTTCATTTGGAATTTTCTTGGCAAAGATATTGGCATGGTTTGTCATTTCCTTCTCCATCTCGTTTTACAGATGAGGAATCTGAGGCCAACAGGGTTAAGTGATTTGTTCAAGGTCACATAAGAATGAAATATCTAAGGCTGGATTTGAACTTGGGTCTTCCTGACTCCAGGCTTAGACCTCTTGGGCAAGTTGGCACAGTTTCCTCATCTAGAAAATGAGGAGAGTTGGATCTTGAGATTTCTGAACCTAAAATCACAATGATATAGCTGGAAGGAGCCTTCAAAACCATTCCCTTTATTCCCTCATTTGAGAAAAAGAATCTAAGGTCCAGAGAGGTTCCATTTCTAGCCTTATTTCTCATTGCTCTCCTGACTAATCTCAAGACAAATTGGGCTGTTCACTTATGACCTTGTTCCACTCTTCCTCACCTTTGTTGTTTACACCATACTCATTGTCCACTTTGTCCATCCTGTGCCTCCCAAGAGGCAGCATCTCAGCAGAGTCTTGAAGACTTTCTTGGATTCTGGTTGTTGAAAGTGGTTTCTCTCAGTCAGAACTCTTAGGGTGTATTTGTTGTCATCTCTCCATTACTTCCCATTTCCTATTTGTGAACATGTAGTAGCTCCCCTGCTAGATTCCTAAATTCCTTGAGGGCAGAGATTTATTTATCTTGGTACCTATTCCTCAGTTATTAACAGTGTTTTGGATTTAGTATATAATGAATAGATGCTTATCGAATATGAATTTTTTTTTGTCAACTGATTTTCTCAAGATCCCAAGGCTAGTTTGTGGCAGAATGGGGACAAGAAGTGAGGTCTCCCGAGTGCTGGGCCACTAGGTTTATTTTTCCTGCTCTAAATCGTGCTGTCTTTTTTAAAGTAAAAAAGAAAAACATTCTCAGTGATGGCTTTTTGGTTGATATTTGTAAGTGACCTAAAATTGAATGAAAACAAGCAAGTATTTGAGGTTTAGATAGTCCAGGGAAACAATTGCATAATCTCTCTTTAGGTTGTAATTAAATTTTATTTTTTCGGTGAGCAAAAATAGATTTTTTCCCCCACTTCTAACATTTAAAAAAATTGAATCTTTTTTTTTAATGAACAAAAATCTGTATTTCTCACTCTTCTGTCTCTCCTCTACTGAAAAAGAAAGAAAACCATTGTAACAAATATGCATAATCAAGCAAAATGAATTCCCATCTTGGCTTTGTCCAATTAAGTATAGGTCAGTGCATAAGTCCATCACCTCTGTCAGAAGGTGAAGACAGTGTGTTTCATCATGATCAGTTGTGTTGAGCAGAGGTATTAAGCCTTTCAAAATTGCTTTTATTTGCAGTATTGCTATTCAATTTTTTTCTGCCCATTTCAGTCTGCATCAGGTCATAGGAGTCTTCCCATGTTTCTTGGAAACCAAACTCTTTAATTGTTGTTTACAAGTAGAATTCTATCGAATTCATAAAATTTGTTCAACTGTTCCCCATTTGATGGCCATCTCCTTAGTTTCCAGTTCTCTAATACCACAGAAAGAGCTGTGATAGATATTTTTGTATAATTGGGTCCTTTTTCTCTTTCTTTGACCTCTTTTGGGTATATATCTAATAGTAGCATTGCTAGATACTGCTTAGAGCATGCACAGTTTATAGTAACTTTTGGAACAGAGTTCCAATTTCTTTTTAGAATAACCTAATTCATGGCTATTCTAATAGGGCAAGAATGTACCTGTTTTCCACAGCCCCTCTGAGATTTGTCATTTTCCCTTTTTGTCAATTTTTTTAATGTAATTGTCAAGCAGAACCTCAGAACTACTTTAACTTTCATTTTTCTAATAGTTATATATACTAATAGAAATTATTTTACTTTGGCTCAGCTGTCTAGAGATAGTTGACCAAATGATCATTAGGATTAAACCTGTAATAAAATATTTTCTGTCTAGTGACAGTTGGCTAAATGACCAATAGGATTAAAACTCCAATAATATAGTGGCTTTCTCTTATAAACTGAAAATACTATGAAGTGGGATCATAAATTTAGAGTTAGAAGGGATCTGAGACATCATTGAACCCAACCTTATTTTGCAGATGAGAGAACTGAGACTTAAAAGAAATTAGGAGACTTGCCCAAAGTCATTTAACTTACAGGTGTTAAGAGGATTTGAACCTTGATCTTTCTTTTAGTCTAGTATTCTGTCCTCTATTTTCCATTTAATAAATGACAGTGAGTTTGTAGGTAAAGAGGGGTGAGAAGAGAGACAGAGGTAGTAGTAATAAATGATTCCCTCAGCAAGATGAGAGGGCAGATGGTGCTATAATCTGAATCTTGACTTGTAGCCAGTCTTCTGTGCACCAGATAACCAGCTTGAATCTTGATGGTTTTGCAATATAAAATCAAATTGATCCAGCACTGGAATAATTCTGCTTATTTCATCTGGATCTGTCCTTTCTTCTCTGTAGATTTAACCTTAATTTCCCAGGGGAATCTTAACTCACTACACTGCCTTTGCCACACTTAAAATAAAATCTATATACAAGGCTTTAATATAAATGTTGGCGTCCTTGAGAACTTTATGGTTTAGAAGTTTGGTATTTTCCTCTATGAACTTGATTCCTAGAAAAAGATTCAATATTTCTTCATTTCAGGCCCAAAGGTCCAAGTCTTCGAAGGGCGTAGAAAAATGCATCCTAGCTTGACACTAAATAAGGACCAAAAACATCCGTTGATGCAAAAATTTGCTTAATTATTCCAGATATTCTTGAAGTCTAATTGCTCTAGTGTTGAGCCTGTGTGGCCAATTCAGTTAATCTGGCACTTTAGCTGAGCCCATGTTTTTTTTTTTTTTTACTCTCTTTTAAAATATGCAATTGTTTCTGTGGCAGATCTAAGCCTCAAAAACTGGCTTGTTTTCCTTCAAGTTGAGGTCACTTGCAAATTGCAACATGAAAGCCATCTCTGAGGAAATAAGCAACCCCAAATTAAACAAGATTCGATTATCACAATCTTCACTTTTTTTGGACAGGCCTCCCTTTCTGCCTGAAGCCACCTTCTACTTCAGCAAATTTTAGATCACAAGAGAATTCAATCCACAAAGTCTCTAATCATTCACCTAAAGCAGTTTGCATCATTAAAAGTCAGCCACTCGACATTACAAGCATTCTGTCAGCTTGTTTTAGGGAAAGGGAGGCGAGCACTTTCTGTAATGTTAAAAGCCTGCAAACAACTAAAGTGTAGCTAGCAGAACCACAAGCCAATTAAGATCAAAGCTGTGATACTTAGTAGGAAGGTTTCATCACTTAAATATGAAGGCTTTTTCCCCCTCTTTTACTTTGACACAGATCAGGAGGTGTTAATGCAGATTCTTTTAAACAAGTCAAATAGTTTTATTTTATAAAGTGCAGGAATTGTAATTTTTCTCTTTCCAAGTCAATTAGCATCTTGCCTCTGGGTATTCCCAAAGCATTCTAGTTTAGGGGTTAACAAAATTTTAGTAGAGAACAACATGGCTCCCCTCTGTTTTTCTTCTGCAGCAGTGGGATGCTTAGAAGCCTTGGAACCCAATGGGAGTTTACATTTCAGCCCAAAAGATATTTCTTCAGCTCCTAAGCAGTTGGCTGACTGATACGTTTACATTTGCCTTAGCATCGAGGAGGCTGATTTCAAAGAGGGCCACAGAGATAGTTTAAATCAGAGGTTTGTTGCCATAACAACTAGATGCAGCACTATTCTTATCCCCATTTTGGTTTATAATTAGCAAAAATGGTTGGATGGTCCCAAATTCAGAAGCAGATTTAGTTTTTCAGTGAGGGGCTTATTTTCAATGTAAATTATGAAGAGCTCAGCTGTAGAAATTGGTGTGTGAACACTCCCATTCAGCATTTAGTTATAGAGCCAAAGAAAAATTCCCTCAGAACCAATGTTTTCACCTGTTTCTATCCCAGATGTTTCTGGCCTTCTAGAAAAAGGCTGATTCAAATTCTTCTTTTCCTCCTTCATTCCCATCTTTGCAGGAGAGCTTGGAATATAAATAATGTAGGACTTTTATTATTAAAGTTATTGTTTGTTTACCAGTTGAGTCTAAAGCAAAGTTGGAGATTTGCGGATTTATTAATGAAAAATATTTAGATGATTGAAGCAAAAGTAATTGGTTATTTTTTTTTACCTCCCCCTCCCTCAACCCCTTGAAATAATTCAAATAATTGCCTCAATTTTCCATTTCCCTGTCATTGGTTAGGGTTGCCCCCCCCACGTGTGAATATCACAGTAAAATCAACTTAGCTCTCCATGTCATTCTTACCCTACTCACTATGAAACACAAAGTCATTGTTTCCAGTAACTTGGTTTAATAGGACAGGAATTTAGTATCAATGAGAGAAATCGCTACTGCTAGATTTAGTTTAGCAATGAGGGTTTTGGAAGGGGTGTTTCTGTTGGGGATAATGGAGGTAGGACTGCAGATGGGAAAGAAAAATTATATCCCATACTTTGTTTTAAATAATTTCTTAGGATCATAGATTTAGTGCTAGAAGGGACTGCCAAGGCCATCTAGTAGCTCATTTTAAAGTTGAAGAAACAGTGTTTTGCCCTAATTTACACAGGAATTAAGTAGCAGGACCTAGGATTTGAACCCAGGCCCTCTGATTGCACTATACTGCTTCTCTTTCAGCAGAAATAACTTAAATTGCATGATTGTTCACTGAACAGTCAAGCCGTGAATATTGCGCTCTTTCAAATAACAGAAGTCTTGTTCTCTGGGATATTCTTATCTCTAGCTCTGAGACTAACTGGATTTCTAAGGGGTAGCCTTGTATAGAATAGGATGGATGAATAACAGGATGTTAGGAATAGTGGGACAGCACACCCCTGCAAGTCACAGACCAATTCATTTAACTTCATATATGATTTCTTAATGGCAGAACTGGACTGGCCCATCCAGACGATTCAGGGACAATTACTGGACGGCTTGACACTCACTTATACAACATGAAGACAAAGGGGAATTGTTAGAACTTCTGCCTTTTAATCAAAGGCTTCCTGTGGCTACTGGGTATGCTTAACGCTGACAGCTAATTTTGAGCCACTGTTGGGTCGAGAAAAAGGAATAAAAGAAAGAAGTTCAAGACAATGTAACTAGAAAAGACTAGGGCAGAACATTGGGGGGTTGGAAGGGAGGTCTTCTAAGCCTGATGGAAGACTTGAAGGTAGGCCCCCAGCTTTCCCTGGGAAATACTTTGAAATATGTGCTATCAGTAAGGTTATCAGTTTATCTCTCTCCCTCCCCTCAGGAGTGTCCAGAACTCAACTCAACCCAATGCTCTAATGATACTGAGCACTTCTAATTAATTAGCCAAGTTCAGCATCATCTGTTTAGTGGTTTCTAGGATCACATTTGGAAAAAAAAAGCTTACAGGGAAATGGAAATCTATCTACAACAGCTTTTTGAGTGGTCATCAAGCCTCTGCTTAACCCCCTCCAGCAAAGGGGAATTATTATTATTAGCTGGCATTTATAGAAATAAATTTTGAACTAGGCATATGATTTTGTTGATGTAGGGAACACTTAGTAAAGAAATTCCCCCAATACAGATGCAACTTCTAGGCTGAAAGATTTGCCTTGGGCACAAAGAAGTTAACTGATTATCCCAAGATTGACCTTGAAGGTCAGTCCTCTGCCCATTATGCCACAATACTAGTATGGAGGAAAGAACTCTGGACTGGTTCAAACTCTGCCTCTGAGGTTCAGTACCAGTCTGACTTTGGGCAAGTCACTTAACTTTCTGGACTTAAGTTTCTTCATCTGTAAAAGGAGGCAGGTGGACCCCATAGCTTCTTCTTTAAAAAAAAAAATCTTATTTTCTGTCTTAGTATCAATTTTATTTTTAACCCTTACCTTCCATCTGAGAATCAATACTGTGTATTAATTCTAGGCAAATTCTCCAAGGGCAGACAGGTAGAAAGTATTTAAGACTAGTTTTGAACCCAGGATCTCCTACCTTCAGACGTGGTTCTCTATCCGCTGAGCTGCCCCTCTTAGTGTCAATTTTAAGACAGAAAAGTGGCAAGGGCCAGGCAATTGAAGTTAAGTGACTTACTCAGGGTCACATAGCTGGGAAGTATCAGATTTCTAAATTTGAACCCAGGTCCTCCTGACTCCAGGCCAGGATCTGTATCCACTGTACCACCTAGCTATCCCAAACAGCTTTTAATGTCCTTTCCAGCTTTAGGTCTATGATCCTAGGATATGTTGTTTTTCTCTTCATATATACATATGCATGTGTTTGTATTGTTGCATGGAGAATATATATGATTTCAAGTATATATTGCAATATACATTCATTTATATACTGCTTCAAGGTTTGCAAAATTTTTGCATGCAGTATCATTTCAGGTCTTTCAGCAAGCCTGAGTGGGTAGTTGCAAATACTTTTAAAATCCTCATTTTAGAAATAAAGTCTCAGAAACCACTTGCTAGGGTTACACAGTTAGTGTAGATAAGATAGCTAGGGGCAAAGTTGGATTTGAATCCTGTTCTCTTGTCTCCAAGTCCATTATTTTATCAACATACTGCTCATGCCTGACTTTCTCACCATCCATTTGGGCCCTTGGCATATTCCCCAACCTCTACCACACCATAGCTTCCAGTTCTCTGTCCTTTATAATTATTATTGCCCTCATTCTTCTCTATTTGTATAAATACTAGAGGCAGGGAGGGGTATATGCACAGAGCATGTCAAAGAGAACAATCTCCTTAGGAATATTTTGTCATTTATATTAGTTTAAGTTCCACTTTCTTCTCATAGATGGCCACATCGTGGTAGAAAACTCTACCTGGTTACTGATTTGGAGACCTGAGTGTGTTCCAAAACCAGGAATAAGAATGCTGGTCAGAGAGCAGCCATTTCTCTCTTTGACTTTATTTTCTCTTTTTTTGACTTAATTTTTTTTTCAGAGTAAAAAAAAAATCCAAGTTCTCATATTGGTCAAAAACGTGTTTGTTCTGCATATTAATCTATCGCCTCTGACCAGATTTGCTTTTTCTGGGGGATAAGACAAATGTACTAATAGGCTATCAGTGACTGAAGAGAAAAGAGAGTAGACTGAGGAAATTTCATAATAGAATATTAGATTTGCAAAGCTGAAAGAGATTCTAGAGAGCATTTCATCCAACTATTTCATTTTATTGATGAGGAAAAGTGAGGCTGGAAAAGACCCTAGAAATCATTTCAACTAACTTTTTTTTTTTTTTAAACCCTTGTACTTTGGTGTATTGTCTCATAGGTGGAAGATTGGTAAGGGTGGGCAATGGGGGTCAAGTGACTTGCCCAGGGTCACACAGCTGGGAAGTGGCTGAGGCCGGGTTTGAACCTAGGACCTCCTGTCTCTAGGCCTGACTCTCACTCCACTGAGCTACCCAGCTGCCCCTAACTTTTTTATTTTATACGTGAGGAAATTTAATCTGGAAGGGACTGACTCTAGAGATCATCTTGTCTAACTTCTTCCTTTTTTCAGATGAGGAAAGCGAGCCTCTAAGAGAGGAGGCCAACATACATAACTAGTTAAATCAGTGATGGGCAAACTACAGCCCATTGGCCAGATGTGGACCCCTGAAATGTTCTATCCCTGCTGCAGGGACGTTATTCCTAATCTGACGAATACAATGAGTAGAATACAATACAAAGAAATTTCGAAAGAGTTGCTTTAGAAACAGACTGACAGATGAGCATTTCCTTTCCTTTGGCCCCCTCTTTTAAAAAAGTTTGCCCATCACTGAGTTAAGTTAATGCCAAGGGTGCTAGTAATTTAAAAGTTGTTGTTGTTGAGTTATTCAGTCACGTATGACTTTTTTTGTGATGCCATGGACTATAGCATGGCAGGTCCTTCTATCCTCCACTATCTGTCAGAGTTTGTCTAAGCTCATATTAGTTGTTTTTCCATGACATTATCTATCCATCACATCCTCTGCTATCCCCTTTTCCATTTTCCCCAACATCAGGGTCTTTTCCAGTGAGTCCTGGTCTTCTCATTATATGGCCAAAGTATTTAAGCTTCAGCTTCAGTATTTGTCCTTCCAACAAAGAGTCTGAAGTAATTTCTTTAAGTAGTCAAAATGAAATATGTCAGGTCCCCCTTTCCCCTTCAGGTCACAGAATGTGGCAAGCGTGGCCTCCTCTCTGGATTTGGGTTTCAGTGAGTCCCAGCAGAGATCCTTAAGATTAAGGTAATCTTGTCCTTGTGGGCTCCTCTAGGCACACCTCCTCTCATAGTTGACTTTTAGCATATGCCAAAGCACTTACTGTTATATTTTTTTTTCACAAAGACTTATTTCTATTCTAACTGCTTCCCTAGAGGGTAGAATTGGAAGAGGAAACCCATTCCATTTTTACCATAATAATGAACCCTAAACTTTAGTAAATATGTATGGAAAGGCTATCACAAGGGTACATAATGTACCTTATAATTAAATATTAATTATATTAATTTATATGTAATATAATTAATAAATAATAAATATAAAATATATAATTATATATAATCTCTTACCTAGGTTAAAGTCTTTTGTGTTTGCATGACTAGCTGTAGCTGTTTCTGTGCATGGTACAGTCATTTCCTCCAGAAGGGTGATCTGGTTCTTGGTGATGCCCTGGGAAGAACCAAGCCCCCACCTGGCATTTGGACTGATGGTCTTTAAGTTTTGAAGCTTCTAGGTTCCATCCATTGTCGGCCAGTTGGCCCTTTTTGGTTGTATGACTGTAAATGTGTACTACAATTAAGAATTCCTCATGCACTTGTACCCAATCCAAGTATCAAGGGTATTTTACAGATAGTCAGAATTTTGGCCAATTTTCACAGTCATCACTACTATAAGAAATAATGTGTGTGATGAATATAAAGAAGCCTGGAAAACTCTATATGAACACAGTGAAATGAGAAGAGCCAAGAAAATAATATACAAAGTAACTGCAACAATGTAAATGGAAAGAATAACTATACACTAAAAAATTAAAAGTGTAATGACATTATAAAAATCAAGCATTACTGAAATGAAGAGATGAGAAGACACTCCCAATCCCCACCCCATTGTGTGTGTGGGAGGCAGAAGGATCCACAGGTGTAATACATTGCCCATGTTTTTAGAATTTTTCAATGTATCAATCAATTATATGGATTTTTTTTTCTCTTAAAAAAAAAGATGATTTGTTATGTGGGACTGACTTTGGAAGGAAGAAGGGAGGATACTGGGGATAAGTGTGATGATTAAAAAAAAAACAACAAGATAGCAATAAAAGCTTATTTTTTAAAAAAGAAAAGAAAATGGCCAGCATTGGGAGATAGATGGCTTGTCTAATTTGAGGAAGAGCAAAGAAACCAGTGTCACTGGAGCAAGAGTATATTGTGGGGTGTGAGGTATTATGAGGCATAAAGAAGCCTGGAAGGGAAGCAGAGAGTTAGGTGGTAGAGGACTTTAAAATCCAGACAGAACATTCTTATCCCAGTAGTTTAATACTAGGATGTAGTATATACAAGCAGGAAAAGAACAGGACTGGAATTAAAGACTTGGATTTGAATCCCATTTTATTAGCTTGGTGACCCTAGGAAAAAGGCTTCCTATTTTTTTTTAGGAGAAAATACAGATATCCTTCACAGTCTGGCTCTAGCCCGATACTTACCTTTAAATACTCTTTTCTAGCCCAAATAGGCAACTTTATGTTTCTTGTAGAAGACATTCCTTCTCAACCAGACTGTCTTCTGTAGCTAGAATTGACTCTCTCCTCACTTCTATGTCTTACTATCTCTAGCTTTCTTCAAGATTTAGCTCAAGTGCCACCTGTTCTAGGAGATTTTTCCCCTGATCCCCAAGTTGTTCAGTGCACCCTACCCCCATGTTACTTTGTTTTTCTTTTATATGTGCTGTGTGCTTATTTATCTGGGCATGTTGTTTTTCCGTAGAGCGTGAGCTCCCCGGGAGCAGAAAATAATTTTATTCTTGTCTTTGTATCCCCAGCACTTGCACAGTGCCAAGGCATATAGTAGGTGCTTGATGAGTACTCATCAAATGAATAAAAAGTTGTTTCTTTTCTGAGCTTCAATCTCCTCATCTATAAAATAGGGATAATCAAGTTTGGCATAATGGCACACTGCTATAATCCCAGCTACCCAGGCGGATGAGGCTCGTGAGCTAAGCATGTCACTGTCAGTATGGTGGGCTTCCAGGAGCAAAGACCCACCAGGATTCCCTAGAAGGACCAAACTGACCCAGGTCAGAAAGAGAGCAGGTCTGAGCTTCCATGCCAATCAGAATAGGGTTGGGTCTGTGTTTAGTCAGTCAATAAACATTCATCAAATGCCTACTCTATATATGCCATGCACTGTGCTAAGTAAGTGCTGAGGATATCAAGAAAAACATATAAAGATAAAAAAGACATAAAGAAAAGCCAAAGATAGTCCCTCCTCTTGAGAAACTCAGTCTAACAGGGGAGATGACGTGCAAAAAACTTCTGTACAAACTAGGATAAAAGCAGAGGGACAGCACGAGAACCAGCCTTCTGGCAAAAGGTGGGCTTTAGTCAAGACATGAAGAAAGTCAATAATTATCTGACATGAAGAAAGTCAATAATTATCTGCCACACTTCCAGGCTTGGTGAACTAGGGAGACTCAGTCTTTAAATAAATAAATAAGAATTAGAATCATTGTTCACTAAGACTAACAATACAATGAAAACCAGCCCAAACACCTGTGCTGTTCTAGCCACATTTCTGCTTACAGCACTATTGTGCCAAAACCCCATCCCATAAATACCAGAGGAGACCTAGAAAGTAAAATTTGAGTGTAAAATCCACTGGATTTTTTGGCCATTTTTGCCATTTTGGGCCCTGGAGATGAGAGCTGTGGCTGACAGTATTATGTTCCCTCTGTCTTGAAAACAGGTACCTCTGCTTTTAGGGAAGCTTGAATGCTTTAAAATAATCAGAGGTTTGAATTGGAAGTGATAATATGTTTGGTATGGTGCTCTGTGTCTTGGGAAAGCTGACGAGCTTCTAAAATTGTTTTTGTTTTTTATGGAGTTCAGCTATGATTAATGTTGCCTTAGGAGACTTATGGGGTAAGCGGAGAAGAAATACAGATAAAGATGGTACAATATAATTTTGTGAAACCAGGATAAGTGATTTTTCCACCCACAGCGAGGGCACCCATCTGGTTGCCATCAGGACTGAAGACCACCCTGTAGGAATGCTTTTTTGCCATGCAGGCCTATTTAGTGCCCACACCAGTGTTCCAGCAAAATCCAGCCACCAGCTAGACTCTGTTGTCTCATCCCTCCCTCCCCATCTAAAGGGTATCTTAAGAAATCCTCCTGCTCGTAACCCTGGGTCTCATTACCACTGATGATGGATTGCTTAGTTTGGTGGCACATGCTCTTGGGCTCACCCCTGCTACATAGTACTTTTGCTGACCATAGAATTCAGTCTGGTCAATTAGTTTGTGGCATTCTTGGTCATGGCTCCATATTTAACCTGAAACTTGGACTGAACCCAAGATGATCCTTCCATTCTTCCTTCCAACAGAGGCATCATTTCTCATTTGATCCTCATCATGACCCTGGGAAGTAGATGTTATTATTAATCCCCTGTTACAGATGAGGAAACTGAGGAAGACTCTGATGAAGTAACTCTCCTAGTGTCACACAGCTAGTGCTGAACTCTCCTGATTCCAGGTCCATTACACCCTTTAACCATTAGCCACCTAGCTGCTTCTGGCATCATGGCTAACAACAGAACTGTTAGCTATTAAGAATATCTAGTGAGTTCTTTTCAGAGGAGATGTGGATAACGATAATGGTTTAAGTTGTGATGGGCAACTAACTCAAAACAAATTCTTTATATCTTTAGGATTAAGACTGGAAATATTTCTCCCCCATAATCTTCCTTTAAGACAAGTAGGAGGCAACTATTTATACTCCCATTTTGTGGAATTTGAAAATAGTTAGATGACCATTTTTATCTGAGGCCACATTTCTAATTATTCAAATCTTTCCTTACCTACTCATCAGACGAAGGGCCCAGGGTAAGGCATTTAATCTTTTTAAGCCTCAGTTTCCTTATTTATAAAATGGAAGTAGTAATAGCTCCCATCTCTCAGGGTTATTCTAAGGATAAAATGAGTGAATAAATGTAAAGCACTTTTGCAAGTCTTAAAGCACCTCAGTAGTGGTAGTAATAATAGTCATCGGTGACACTGAAACTTAAACCCTGGATTCTCGATTTCCAGTTGGGAGTATGTTCTTCTGACCTGCTTTACATAGTGCCAAGTAATTCTAGCCTTTCAGTTGCACCAAAAGATAGGGCTTGACATCCAGTATTTTCTTAAAGAGTCAGACGAGGTTGGTGAATTAACTGCTCCTGGATTATTCAAAACAAGCATTCATTGAATACATACTCTGCTCAGATCTAGTCACTGGGGCCACAGGGGTAAAGACGAAACAGTCTCCATCAGAAACTTACCTTAGTGGGCAAGGGGGAAGGGGGGAGTTGAATACACAGAAAAATAGAAGGTAATTTGAAGGAGGAGGCTTATTAATAACTGAAGGGGAGGGAGAGTTTCATACACAGAAGCCTAGAAAAGGCTTTGCCAGTGCTGATAAGAAATAGTGGTGAGGCACTGAACTTTGGGTCAGGAACTTCCTTTTCAAAAATTATGATCTAGTGATCTTGAGTCTATACCAAAATGGAAAAGTCACTAAACTGTGGTCGTCACTGTCTTTCTCCCTTTTCTCACTTGGGAATAATAACAGTATCCTATTTTGCCTCTTCTAGATATTGCATGAGTGCATTGAAAGCAATTTAAATCCCAGGAGAAAAGGTACTCCTGTACATTGAGTGAGATAGGCTAGGGGTTCACTTAGAGACCATATCAGTCAATCTGGCAGAGATGGTCCAAACACACACACACACTCCACTTCTGTCGCCTCAGCACAGAGTGCAGAACCAGGCATGGCACCAGAGCCCTATTATCCCGAACAGAATGTCAGCCTTGGCCCATATGGCAACCCCAGCAGGTCATTTGGCCCACTAAGGCAATGTTCCAGAGACAGGCTTGAATCTCTTGGCATCCCATTCATACCTTGGAGTTTCAAGCTAATTATCTAGATTCACTCAGTTGTGCTTGAAAAGTCCATGGGGGGGTGGCGTGAAGAGGTGTTCTGATATGGCTTGAAATGAGAGAGAGAGAGAGAAAGAGAGGCAGAGACAGATGGGGAAAGAGAGAGACAGGAAAGAGACAAGAGAGAGAGAAGGAGAGAAAGAAGGATAAAGAGAGGAGGGAGAGAGAAAAGGAGAGAGAGAAGAGAAAGACAGAGACAGAGACAGAGAATTAAAGAAGAGGGAAGGAAAAAGAGAAGAGGGCTTAAAATTTAATTTCTGTTGTCAATAGCTAACCTTGAAATACCTTCTGTCCTTCACAAAGAAATCTGTGCTTGCCTCTGTCATGGTACTCCTTATTTGGGGAGGGGGTTTGCAACGGCTTCTTAATGTTCATATTCTTACAAAGCTAACCCTGAGCCCCTAAGATCTCCCTAGAAATGAATTTGTCTTTTCTTCTTCCCTCATAGGAAGTGCTTTTCCATTGAGAGGGCCATCTTATAAGAGGATCATCCTCTCATTAATTTCCCACATCATTTTCACTTTAAATCATACTTCATTTTCAGGACGCTTTGGCTCCAACACGTTTTCTGACTTGAATTTGGTTGAACAGGCAGAAACTTGTATGAGACATGTCATCTGTGGCATGTGTCGACAGTGTGTGTGTGTGTGTGTTTTCTCTCCAGAGTCATTGTTCTGCTAAGAGTTTTTAGTTCCTTGGATCCTCTGGAGTTTGTGTTCAGTTTAGAGAGGACTAGTTGTATCTTGCTTTTTGTCTCTTTTTTGCCTGTATCATTTAAATTCAATCTTGTTCTCAATGAGTCACTGACACTTTTATTGAAAGGGCTGATGATTCTGTTTAGGTGTTTTGCTTTAAGAAAAATCAGATATACAAAAATCCAGGGAGGGAGGTAGGTGGTTTATTTACTACTGGATTCTTTAGTTCATAGTTTATCTTTAAAGCAAATTTTATTGAGATCCTCTGTGTTTATATCACTTAAATGCCCCTCCCATATAACAAAGAATATTTTATAGTCCTTTAAATACCAAGCTTCTGCAATCCTTTAAAACATAATTAGAGTTAAGGAAAATTCAATTTATCTTCTTTTGTGGAACCCATCCATTATAAAAACAACATAGAGACTGGGCTAGATTGTGAAATAAGTAAAGTTTGTCATACAGGCCTCCTTTTATGGCACAGATTCTTAATCTAAAGTCTGTATCTGTAGGTAAATTTAGGAAGCCCATGGAGTACCAAGATCTTGGATGGAGGTAAAAATACATTTTTGTTTTTACTGACCTTTGGTTTTACACGTTTCATTTTTAAAAACATTGTTCTGAATAGTCAGTACTTTTCAGTGGGCTACCAAAAAGGCCCAGGTCCAGTAATGCCAAAACGGTTAAGAATTTCTCTTCTATGGTGTTCTTCGTCTCCACACTTTCTTAGGCCATCCAGGGGTGTCATCTTCCCCTGCCCTTTTCAAATTCTTTCAAAATGAGCTCCCAGGAAGGTTTTCTCTGATCTTTCTTCCTCTTGTTGGGTGATGGCTTTCTAATCCAATTTTATGGTATTCTGGCTTCCTCCTAATCACTTATATTCTAATATGCTACATAGTTTTCTCTTTCCTAGCAGATGGTAAGCTCCTTGAGAGCAGCTTCTATTCAGGACTTTCCTATTGTGTTTCCTGTTCTCGGGGAAAATTGTACAGTGCAGCCCATGATGCCTCAAATGAGACATGGCTTAATTATGCAACTTTCTAGGGATATAAATATTTTAACAAAGAAACATTAAATCAAAGAAATGAATCTTAATTCACAAATTTACCAGTATCTGGGACATCTGGCAGGCTGTATTTGGCCAGAACCTGAAATCATACCTCTTAAGACACCTGCTAATTCAAAAGACCAACTTTGGCCCCATATATGTTTTTGCTTTGAGTTTTGCTGTCTTGACAAGACTAGAAATGGGGCAAGCCCCTCCAGGGGAGTTAGCAAGAGGTAGCTTGAGTTTCCCTTTTTTTTTTGCCTTTTGTTTTGGGGCGAAAGAGCAATTTATTGATTTAGTTGTATGTGTTTTGTTGGGTACATCAGTTTAACAAATATTTGTTGAATGCTTATCCCCAGCAAAGCTCTGTGCTCAGTGCTTTAAAAAAAAAGATTCAAGGAGAAATAAGGTTTTCTGACTCTGTCTTTATTCATTAACAAGGAGGCTTTGACACAACAATAACGAGAAAATCCCTTGTCTGATTAGGCTTACTGATTTGGGGTTTTGAAAATGTGGTCACTTAAGAATTCTGATCAACACAATGACCCAACGGAGGACTGACGATGAAACACGCCACCCACCTCCCGAGAGAGGTGCAGAATAAGACATCCATTTTTTGAATATGGCCAATGCTAGAATATGTTTTGCTTGACTATGTATATTTATTATAGGGATTCTATTTTTTCCTTTTTTTAATCCCCAAAGTGGATTCACAATATGTGGAGAGAAAAATCCATTTTTGTTCATTGAAAAAAAAAACCTATAAAAATATGATCCCTGAATTTGTCAGTGAAATAGGCAAAGGCCAGCCCCGATTTGTTTATTAAAAATAAAAATCTACACTGAGGGAATCTTGTCTTTAAATCATAGCAAGATACAACTTTGGAAAGTGAAAAGAAGCCCCAAATATAGCAACACTGATTCATGATCTATTTGTTCATTTCCTACAATGTATATGGTGTTGGCCTGTGCTGCTTAGTAGGCAAGGAACCTGATTGATGTTCGGGGACTTTTGGGCTATTAGAGATGTAAGAATGAGGTTGTGGGATCCATCGCCAGAGATCAGCCAGGAATCCTGATGAGTGAAGGGGGCTTCTTCATTATCAGAAAGCTGAAGTGATATCAGGATTCTGGTCAGAAATCCAGGCCCCAGAATGCACTCAAGTTTGAAGTAGAGGGAATACTTTTAAGAAAGTGGTGATATACAGAGGACCTGATCAAAGGAAAAGTTTACTGATGCCTCCTATGGCTTTCTCCCTTTGTGCTCCCCTCTAAGTGGGGCCCCTGGTCCTAAGGGAGCCACAGCTGTGTTATTGAAGGCAGCAGCCGACAAATGCAAGGGCTACGGGGGATGCAATCCCTGTTCCCCATGAGCCCCTCGTAGGGGGCAGGTAAGACTTGGAGACAGTGTGGTAAGAGAGGGACAAACAGAGATGTCTTATTTGTCTTTGTATAGCTCCCTTGGCACAGTGTTTTGCACATACATAGCAGAAGCCTAATCAATATTTGTTGAATTAAATTATTGAATGAGAGTTCAAAGAATGGAGATTAAAACACTGATGGTGCACCGCAGTGCCTCCTGGCATATATAATAGCATGTGAGGATTGTTGATATTCACAACAAGTGATTGTAAAAGCCAAATCTTTTACAGTGGATGGAAAACCTTAGTGGCATCAAGGTGCTTCTTGTGGTAACTCACCAGAGGCTGTCCCTGACCTGGGGGGGCTGCCGAGGACTTGGGGAGTAGGCAGTAGGAAAGTAATTGTGAGAATGGAGATTTGCTGAAGCCCAGTGGGTGACAGTTGTTAAGGAAAGCTTTTAGGGTGGCATGATGGAAATAGAACTGGATTCAGGAGTTTTGAGGCCTGTATTCAAATTACAGCTATTATATTTTCAAGTTGTGTATTCAGGGGCAAGTCATTTAATTTTCCTGAGCACCATTTTTTTTGGGGGGGAAAACGGGTAAAATGAAGCAATGTTTGTAGTGTAAAATAATGTTTATAAACTTTAAGGCATTCTATGGGCCTTTTATTAAAATAATCTTGTATTCTTATTAATACATAATAAAATAAAAATATATACTGTATGTAACATTGTATTGAAATATTTTTATTAAATTTATTATATAAGTTAAGATAAAATAATTGCTAAAATATTTATATAATTGATATTATTATTATTAGGTTGTTAGAAAATATCACCGTGTAACCCTTAAATCAAGAGGCAGTATTTTTTTTTAATAAATAATCTTTGAGTCAAGAAGACCTAGGCTCAGTTCTTGTCTCTGACCTGTGGACTGACCCAAGACAAGTCACTTAACCTGCTATCAGTGCCCGAGGTTAACCCTCAAAGGCTATGAATCACAAAGTCAGAGCTCATCTGTGCCAGTAGAAGTAATTTCCTTACTAGGAGTTCCTTAAACTATGGAAAGCACAAGTCCAGCTCTTCCCCCAAATACTGTATAAATAAATGGGAGTTGTTATTTATGGTAGCTGGAGCTTTGCACTTGAAAAGACTTCAGCAGAAACTCGAAGGTTGGGCCAGCCATATAGCGTTGGATACAGAACGCCAATGTCCCTAGACTAACTATCTGTCTTCTGTTAAGGACTGTGTATTATAGATAGGAAAGTGATTTCCAGAATAGGGTCCCTGGTTCGAATCCAAGGGGTACAAAATCAGCAGATTAGAGGATGGGTCTCATTCCACCAGGATAACCTATTATTGGAGCTTGTCTCAATGTGACCACACCCCCACCCCCCAGCCCACCATCCTGTCCTGCAGCCATTTAACCCTTCAGATTCCTCCCAACATTCCCCTTTGTTCTGGGCACTATCCTATTCCAGGATGTCACGGGAAAATTCTTCCTTTCCCTTTACTTCTTAGTATACCCACATCCCCATGTAACACTTTGTGACTGTAGCAGCAGAACTTTTTTTGGGGGGTGGGGGTGTGGAGGTTAGTTAGTACTCTACCAGTTTATTCATTCATTCATTCATTCATTCATTCATTTATTTTTAGAGAGGCATAATGATTGGCCCAGGATGAGCTGGCATGGATGTATTATCCTCTGGGTTCAAGATCCCCTAAATTATTTAATGTACCCATTTCTATTCTAGATTTCTCTTTGACTCTCAACAATACCACCATCCTTCTAATTAATTTAATTAATTAATATTTGTTTCTCTACATATATTATAATTATTGATACTTCACATTAATTAAAATTTTCAATGTCTTGAACTCCTTTACTAGACCCATATTGCCCCAGTAAAAGGTTTTATCAACTTTTTTTTTAATGCTTACTTTCTGTATTAGAATTAATTCTAAGACAGAAGAGTGATAAGAGTTAAGTAATCAGGGTTTAAGTGCCTTGCCCAGGGATACATGGATAAGAAGTATCTGAGGTCAGGTTTGAATCCAGGTCCTCCTGATTCCAAGCCTGCCTGATGCTCTCTCTACTGTGCTGCCCCAGGCCTTGGTGTAGAACTAGCTATTCACTAGCCTGCTGGTTGGTCTCCACAACCTCAAGTCTCTCCTTTGCATTCTTTCCTCTTGGTAGCTGTTACTGTGATTTTCCTGTGTACAGATCTAACAGTGACACTATTCTACCCCAATAAAATCCAGAAGCTTCCTAAGACTCTGGGACCAAATATTATTTCATCTTTATCTCATTGTTTTTTAATTCCTATTTTTGTGTAAGCTTTATGATATATTTAATTATTAGTTACAGTAGTATATGTATATACTTTATAAATAAGTAAATATGCATATATTAGGAAGGCATACTCAAAAAGTTTTTATCAACTAGAATGTTTGAAGTAAAACGTTTCTGGACCACTGACTGATATTTTGGATTACAAGGCTGCTTCTGATACTTCTAGTGGTGTAATCCTGGATAAATCACTTAATCTTTCATTTGCCCATAGCAACTAAAATTAAAAGTTGCATAGTGGGGGCATCTGGGTGACTTAGGGATGGGAGGACTTTCATTCAAAGCTGGCCCCAGACACTTCCTAGCTATGTGATCCTGGACAAGTCACTTTACCCCATTTGCCTATTCCTTACCTTTCTTTAGAGTTAGAGTTGTTAGTAGGACAGAAGGTAATGGTTTGGAGAGGGGGGAAGGAAGTGAATCAGTCCTCATCTAACATTTCTTTGAATTTTTCTATCACCACCCTTCCAACCTGCGAAGAATATTAAACTATTTTGCTTATGTCTTTATGTTTTGAAAGAAAAAGAAAGAGAAAAGTGGAGAGAGAGAGGAGACAGAGAAAAAGAGAGAAAAGGAGGGGAGAGGGAGAGAGACAGAGAGAGGAAGAGATGGAGAGGCGGGGAAGAGAGCAAGAAGGAGGGAGAAGGAGGAAAAGAGAAGGGGAGAAAAAAGGAGAGAGATAAAGAGAGACAGAAAAAGGAAGAGATAAAAAGGAAGGAGGGAGGGACAGAGGAAGAGAGAGACAGAGAGGGAGGAAGGGGGAAAGAGGGAAAAAGGGGAAAGAAAGGGAGAAAGGGGAAGAGGAGAGAGAGAGGGAGAAAGGGGAAGGGGGG
>NC_058131.1:548731145-548789017 GCF_016433145.1 Gracilinanus agilis | reverse complement strand
GGGGGGGAGAAAGAGAAGAAGAAGAGAGGGAGGAAACAGGGGAAAGAGAGAGAGGAAGAGGGGGAGAGAGAGAGAAGAAGAGAGAGGGAGAGAGGAAAAGAGGGGGAGTGGGAGAGAAAGGGAGACAAGAGAAGGAGGGAGGGAGAGAATTTAAAGATGACTTTGTGCTGTGACCGACAGGAAACATTGGTTCTTTTGGGAAGAATGTGGTTGTGGGGGGAGGAGAGGTTGTAATTTGAAGAGAAATCACTTTATGCAGTGTCAGATGAATGAATTACAGGAAATGATAGCTCACCAGGCAGCTAGCCTCTCATATGAGTCAGCACTGATTCAGTCTTCAACCTTGATGCTGGGGTCAGAACTGCTGAAAAGACACCCTTTCCAGGAAGGTACTGTATCTTCCAGTCCAACACTCTTAGGACAGTAGAACCATGTCCACATGATATCAAACATCTAGATTCCTGGGCAAAAACCTAACTGTTTCCTAAGACTCTAGGATCAAACATTGTTTCATCTTTATCTCATGGATTTTAAATTTCTGTTTTTGTGTAAGCTTTATAATGTATTTAATTATTAGTTACAGTAGAATGTGTGTATACTTTATACTTAGTGGTGTGTTCCTTGGTGAAACATTAGTACACAGAGGAGAAATAAGATATAGCCTAGAATGCATCTGCTTGTCCAAGATGAGCTACTGAATGCCTCGTGGTCATCAAAGACTTTTCCTGACCAACATTTGTTCATCAAGATGTTTCCAAGTATCTGGAAGGTTTTTCAAGTTTTTATCCCATTGTATCCAAAACAGTGTAGAGATTTACCCTTTTTTTTTTTTTTTTTTTCCTTTTATCTGTAGTAGTGGAGGTCCTGGTTCTGGTGCCCTAGCATAATTTAATCATCATGAGAGCATCTTCTATTTACATAATACCTCACCTTTTCAAAGGGCTTTATAAATTTGATAACCCCCTGTGAGGAAGGTGAGGCTGGAAGAACTTGCCTCAGTAGAGGTGTGAGACCTTTTGAGGTCATTTTTTTTTCCTCCATCGGGCTCAAGCAGTAATTTAAGCCAGTATTACCTTCAGAGTGGTGGAGTGTTTCTGGCTCTAGCTAGAGGAAACCATTGACTAAGGGAGGTTTCAAATTAGAGGGCACGAGATTTCCCAGACCCCTTCACAGGCTCCAAGGGTAATGCTGGATAAGCTTTCCTTGTAAATGATCCATTTTAGGGAATTGCAAGGCACAATTCTAGTCCCCCACACAACTGCTGCTAGATAAATATTTAGGGTCAAAGCCACCATTTAAAGGCTGGAGATAACTCTTTCCCAAAGACCTTTATCTTGGGATTATGTGGTTTTATCTCTCTGCTGGGATTGCAAAATGGGTAGAAGTCAAGAAGATGAGTCAAGTTCAGATACTTGCTACCAATGTGGCCCTGGGTCATTTACTTATCTGCCTTAGTTTCTTCAGCTGCAAAATGGGGATAATAATAATAACTCCTATGTCCCAGGGTTGTGAAGATCAAATGAGATGGTATTGGTAAGAGGCTTAGCAATGCCATTCACATTTGCTCAGTTATGGTACACAAAACTATTTTAACAGTACATAAAAAGCAGTAGCCTTGGCATTAGAATGCCTCAGCTTAAGTCCTAGCTCTCTTAACTCAACACCTTCCTTGGTCCTATTTTATAATCTGTCAAATGAGGAGAGAGGCCTACGTGATCTCCAGGTCCCTTTTAGCTCTAACTTTTTGTGATTCTAAAGAGCTCAGGCACAAATCTCTATAGATAAATAAATAGAAACATAGCTAGAAAAATTATAAAGTCCTCTGACTTTTGACTCACATTTAATTTGACTTTATTAAACATTCTAAGCAAGATATTCAGAAATTATTATGACTCACTTTATTAATTTTATATTTAAAGTATATTAAAATATTTTAATTGATTTCAAATTAACATATTTATTGTATAGTTGAAATAAATCATCTTAATATATTTTAAATAAGTATATTTCTTTTTTTGGTGTTTCCCCCTCATGTACTCACCCCCACCTTGCTTTTGGGCTTAAAATTCTCTCTTTAAGGTCTTTTTATCACTATATAAGCACATTTATCTATACCTTGAATAGTCCTCAAATTCAGTTTGGTACTGAATTCAGTACATGTCCTCATATTCCAAACATTATTGTTTCCTTAGTCTACTCACAGACATTTTCTTGGTCTAGTTTTCTGTTTTTTCCCTGATCATCTCCCATAAGCCGAAACTTGACCTCCTTCTCAAGCCTCCCCTAAATCTCTACCCTTGAAGTAGGACCAAATAACTATCTTGAATTCAGACCGACCCCTCCCCCTGTAGTTTTTTCAAAAATAGTTTCCTCTTTATTTCCATCCCTCTCCTCCTTTTAGCAAAGGCTTTTGGAGGCTAATCTGCCCTTCTTCTGGGCCCCAATATATTTATTCTAGTGTTGTTCTCTCTATATAATGTTAGCATTCCCAGAACTCACATTTAATTATATGATTGTTCTTAGAACCATGCAAGGAGCAATCTTGATGCCTCCGGTCAATAGGTTGGAGCTCCCTGGGAGTTGGAATAATTTCATGCCTTCACATCAGACTCTTGGAAGAGGAGGGATGGAGGGAGTTCCAGGTGTTTTTTTATGGTAGCTGGCAGTCCAGATTGGCAAAGTGGGGTCTATGGAGTTTTGTATATGGACCCATCCATTCCTTGGAGAGCTATGAAGGGAGCAAAGCAGAGGCCCTGAAGTTTTTGTTATCCTTTGGTTTTTAAAGTTAATTAAGCTTTAATGACATCCTCCAGAGTAAATTTTTGTATTTGGTGAATTGTAATCTTAGAATTGGAAAGGACCTTAGGGGATAGATATCTGGTTCAACCCCTGCCCAGTCAATGGTTCTCCTTCTCCAACATTCTGAGCAAGTTATCCAACCTCAGTTCTTACTATCTTCATGCTGTGTTAGAGGGAAAAAAATCAGCAACTATTTAATTAATTCATTTCCAAAGAAAAGGGGCAGAATTGGGTGTCACAAGCCCTGGATTGAAATCCCACCTGTACATCTTACTACCTGTTTGATTCACCTAATCTCTTTGGGCCCTCATTTTATGCATTTGTTTAAAAAAAAAAGATGAAGAGAAAATTGGACAAGATGGCATTTAAGGTTTCTTCTAGTTTCCAGTCTATGATCCTATATGACTTGCTATGTAGGCATCTCGTGTCAAAATTTGGATGAGATGATCTCAAAATTTGGAGGGCTAACATGATAAGGAGCCAGGTCTACAGAGTATATTTTACTATTATGTGTGTCTGGGGGCTTTCATTTAAAAAAATATTTATACCTGGGTGATCTATTTATCAATTTAGCTATCTAATCCCAGCCATTTTTTTTTTGCTTTGTTGTTGAGGGAACCTCTTTTTTTCCCTATCATCCTCTCTTCCCCCCTCATCTGTACCTCTATTCAAGACCATTTGTTTCATGGCTGCCATATTTTGATTACCATCGAATCCAGGATTAAAAAACAAAACACACACACAAAAAAAAACCCTGCTCAACAAACTTTGAGTTTAAAGTCCTCATTTTGCTTACAGCCATAGCATCGTCCCCAGCCAATAGGTTACTAGGGTGACAGCCATCATTATCTCTCTGGATATCTGTGAGGACAGCTTAGGCATTTTAGGGGTTGGAGGGAAATGCTGTATTGGATGCTTTTCAGGGGAATTGGAGGAAGGGAAAGAAATTTCACTTTAATTAAAATTCTGATCCCAACTTTCACTGTCTTCTTGCCAAGTCAGCAGCCTGCGTTGCTGTCTGTGGTTCTTGTGACTTTGCTGTGATGACATACATAGTTACCTCAAAAAAAAAAAAAAAGCCTGTGAATTTGCCTAAAAAATTCACAAACATCCATACGCTTCCCAGATGCTAAATTTAATCAGTTCTGGAATGCTGCCACCTTCTTCCTGTGTTTGTAAAGGTGCCTCATCCAGAGCTGCCAGCGCTTATGGGGGGGGGGGTGAGGCTAGAGGGGGTGAAATTGAGCTGATTACAAATGAGAAAACAGTTTTATCACAGCACTGAAATCTTTTCCACCTGTTTCTGTTTTGCAGGTAGCTAACCGGGATTTCTGAGGAGGCACTGCTCTTTTTTTCTCCCCCTTGGCCAACCATGAGGCCCCCCTTGCTTTGTGCATATATACTGTTAATAACCATCTCCCAGTTGAGGGCAGTCAGCTTTCCTGAGGACGATGAACCCATTAATACCGTTGATTACCACTGTAAGTAAGCCATAGAATGATTGCTTTTTCATGAAAAAGAAGCTCTTTGCTTCTCAATTCCTCAGCATGCTTTGTAGAAGTAGGCATTTTTATTTGCTTTTTTTTTTTGAGGCATTTTTAGTTTTAAATTTGTCCCTGATTATTTCCTAGGTTTTTGTTTTGTTTTGTTTTGTTTTTAGTTTTAACTACAAAACCAGGCAATATTGTTTAGATGTTCTTTTCTAATGCAATCAGAAATAAGTCATGTAATTTTGGTATAAAAAAAGACCATTTGCTGACATTTCCCATCTTTTATTCATTTACATTCAGGACATTACCAGAGGAATTTAGTTAAAACCCTTCTACAACTAGTATATACAGCTAATCAATGCTGTCTATTGATCTTCCAACTCCATAATCCTGACTGATGGTATAGCCCATTTTTACTTGCAGATTCAAGGCAATATCCAGTTTTTAGAGGACGCCCTTCAGGCAATGAATCTCAGCACAGGCTGGACTTTCAGCTGATGTTGAAAATTCGAGACACACTTTATATTGCTGGCAGGTAATTTTCCTCTCGTTGGTTTATTAGATTAAAATTCTTTTCTCTAGTGGTGCATGCTTTAATGCATCTAGTTCATGAAAAAGTAATATGTAGATAGCGATCAAAAATCAGAAGGAGGCAATAGAAAAGAGAGAGGGGAAAAAAAAACAACTAAGCTACCCAGAAAATTCCCAGACTTCTATAAGCAGGGACAACATCCAGCAAAGCATTCATCAGCATTTTGTTACTACAGCCATTAAGGTTCCACACTTCACTGTTCTTTCCGAAAAGTCTTGAGAGTAGCTGGGAAATAATTCTTCCCGGTTTCTTCTTAACTTGGAATGAACCAGCCAAATAAGTATGTTTATGCTTATACTCTGAGCTACCATGATAACACCTCTGCTCTAACTAGTGAAATGATCCAAAAGCCTATTACTAATGAAACATGCACTTTGTTGACTTAATTGTTTCAGAGAGTAAGCAATCTCCAAGAGCTTTCCAACACATTAGAGAGACATATCTGTTTAAAAAAAAAAAAAAAAGACAGAAGCTTCACATTTTTATGTCTTCTAATATGGCTTGCTCCTTTATTTCCAATAGGGACCAAGTTTATACCGTAAACTTAAATGAAATCCCCAAAACAGAAGTGATACCAAGCAAGGTGAGCAACTTTCTTAGGCAAATTAATTTGAATTTGCCCATCTTCTTCCCAAGGAACTATTTCCACAGTTAGAAATTAATCTCTCTCTTTTCTCTTTTTTTTTAAAAATTTGATTAAAACAGAAATTAACATGGAGGTCAAGACAACAGGATCGAGAAAACTGTGCCATGAAAGGCAAACACAAGGTAAGTTCAACTGAGGAAAACTTGGGAGTCGTTCAGATTTTTAGAGGGGTTTGCTCTCAGTCATGTGAGAAATCCATTTTTAATGTATAACTCATTTTTTTTTTTTTAGGATGAGTGCCACAACTTTATTAAAGTGTTTGTTCCAAGAAACGATGAGATGGTTTTTGTCTGTGGCACAAATGCATTTAACCCAATGTGCAGATACTATAGGGTGAGTACATTAGATATGATATGATTTGTCTGTTAGTGTTACAGGCTTTTAAACCTTCACTGTTTCGGTGTCAGAGTTGAATTTTCTAGTCTGTACCCCAGTGACTTGTTTTCTCTCTAATGCTATGGAAAAATAGAGGCAGACAGAATTTGTCATATAGAATTACAACAGAAGTCAAACACAGTTGCCTTCAGACTGGTACATAGAACAGATGTGATGCCTGCTCTTTATTCTTCTTCTGCAGTTGAATACCTTGGAGTACGATGGGGAAGAAATTAGTGGCTTGGCAAGGTGCCCATTTGATGCCAGACAAACCAATGTTGCGCTCTTTGCTGGTAAGATCTTTTCTAGTCGTGATTCCAAATGACTATTGATATTAAAGGGGACGAAGCAGTTTTAGAGGAAATTTCCCAGTGCCACTTGGATAGCTTCTTGACATAGATGTGCTAAAAGTCGGCTCTTTAAATAGATTTCCAGAAGACATTGATAAAAAATGAAACTCTAGGGACAATTAAGTAGGTTCAGTGCATAAAATGCCAGACATTGGTTCAAATCTAACCTCAGATACTTCCTAGCTGTGTGACTAGGCAAATCACTTGACCCCTTTTGCCTAGCCCTTTCCCTTCCATCTTAGAGTTGTTACTGAGACAAAGATTTTTTTTTTACATGAAATTCTTTCAATGAAAATTATGATAATTCTAAAAAGGAAGTGACCTTTTAAGGGATATCAAATTGTATTTATCATGGTGAAAAGATTATTCTATGTGGAGTCAGGAGACCTTATTTCTAGTCCCAGAACTAAGACAGCCATTAAGTGGCTATATGAACAATTTCTTGGACAAGAAATTTTCTTTACTCTGTAACTCATCATCCTAATTTGTAAAATAAAAGTACTTGAAGAGGAATGTGATGTGGTGGATAAATTGGCTAAATAGGTGAGATTTGAATTTAAAGATCCTGAGTTTGAATCCCACCTCTAACACTTAGAATCATGTGTGTTCATGGACAAATAATTTAACTTCTGAATCTATAAAGTGATACTGTCAGGAACTATACCATGAGAGGCAGCAAATTATTATGGCCAGAAGACCACCCTTAATTTCAGGAATACCTAGATTCAAGGTCTACCTTTGACAAGTTTCTCAGTGCCCCCAGGAAACTCTAGGAAGACTTGATTTTTTTATTTAATTAATTGATTTAGAATATTTTCCCATGGTTACATGATTCATATTTTTTCCTTCCCCTCCTCACTCCCCTTTCCCTCTCCCCCATAGCCAATGAACAATTCCCCTGGGTTTTACATATGTCATTGATCAAGACCTATTTCCATATTTATTAATATATGCATTAGGGTGATTGCTTAGAGTCTCCATTCCCAATCATATCCCCATCGACCCATGTAATCAGGCTGTTGTTTTTCTTCTGTGTTTCTACTAGGAAGACTTTTGAATTCAAAGTACTTGAAGCTTTGAATCTGTTTGGGGAATTTTTCCATCAATAATTACCCACAAAGATACAATCCTAAATCCAGATAAAAAACAAAAAACAAACAAACAAACAACTACAAAAAAACCCCTACCTCCTAGCATTTTTGGGAAGTTTAAATAAAATAATGCATGTAAAACTGTTTGCAAATAGCAAGACCCTAAATAAGTGCTAGTTATTATTATTTGCCATGATTATCTCAAAAGTTTTTTGTATGGATCAAATGAGGATCATAAATTTATAGCTGGAAGGAACCTTAAAGACCATCTAACCTAACTACTATTTTCAGATGTAGATTCTTAGACATAGAGGATTCAAAGGATTTTTCATACATGACAAATGAAAAGTATTATTGTTGTGACTATGAGATCATGCATTCTCTGAGAAATGAGGGCGTGTCTTAGTTATCTTTGCATTGACTTTTGTGTCTAATTCTGCACTTTGCATATAGTGGGTTCTTAATGTTTTGTTCACTTGCTATACCAAATCCAGAACTCTTGTTTCAGATGGGAAACTATATTCTGCAACAGTAGCTGATTTCCTGGCAAGTGATGCTGTCATTTATCGGAGCATGGGCGATGGATCTGCCCTACGAACCATAAAATATGATTCCAAATGGATAAAAGGTATCTTTGAAAAATGGAGGCATTGTAGAGCCAAAGATGATTCAAACAAAGATCCTGGGAGGGAAGAGGTCTGATAACAGGCCGCTGTTTATTTAAGTTACATCACAATCTGCTTCTGGCAGGGTCTAGGGAAAGGGGGCTCTTGTTTGGGAGTCAGAGGACCAGAATTTACCTGAGGAGTGTGAGTGCCACTTTTTTCACAACTAAAGAACCTGCCTTCAATGCCTACCTTTGACATATGATAGTGGGGATGAATTTGGTGAATGTCTATAAACATAAGAGCTAAGGTAACTGAGCTTATTATTTTGGGCCCAGAATTCAAGGTTTTATTTCGCATAGAAGAGTTTTTCTTCCCTAGTTAAATAGGTTAATGAATAAATCTGTAGAAACAAAGACCTTTGCTGTAGTGTAATTCCCTCTAGGCCTTTTTACAGTCCATTAGCTGACATTAAAGTCTTTAAATTCATTGAAGCTTGAACACACCCATATTTGAACTCCTTAAAATCTTGGGCATATCAGAACTCCTGTTGACTTGTTTGTATGTAACGAAGGGACATCTGTCAGTCATTCCTAGCACTCGGTGTCTAATACTAATTGAATTCTCCTTTAGATACCAGCCTGTCTTCAATTTTTCTTTCAGAGCCACATTTTCTTCATGCCATAGAATATGGAAACTATGTTTATTTCTTCTTTCGAGAAATTGCTGTAGAACATAATAATTTAGGCAAGGCAAGTATATGATATCAGACTTCTATTCTGTGTCACTGTGTGGGAGTGAGAGGCTGATCTGGGAGAGTTAGTGATAGGGCTGTGACACCTTCCTCCTGTAGAGGTGCATTGAGCCCAGCCCAGAGATTTTTGGCTATCTTGGGAAGAGAATATTGAACATGGAATCATAGGACCCAAGTCCAAATCCCAGCCCTGTCTCTTTCTATATGCGTGGCCTTGAACAAAGCACTGGGCTTCAATTGGCCTCTTTAGGTCCCTTCAAGCTGGAAAACTGACCTCTTATGATAGTGACTCCTGGGAAGATTNTCTAGTCGTGATTCCAAATGACTATTGATATTAAAGGGGACGAAGCAGTTTTAGAGGAAATTTCCCAGTGCCACTTGGATAGCTTCTTGACATAGATGTGCTAAAAGTCGGCTCTTTAAATAGATTTCCAGAAGACATTGATAAAAAATGAAACTCTAGGGACAATTAAGTAGGTTCAGTGCATAAAATGCCAGACATTGGTTCAAATCTAACCTCAGATACTTCCTAGCTGTGTGATTAGGCAAATCACTTGACCCCTTTTGCCTAGCCCTTTCCCTTCCATCTTAGAGTTGTTACTGAGACAAAGATTTTTTTTTTAAGTGAAATTCTTTCAATGAAAATTATGATAATTCTAAAAAGGAAGTGACCTTTTAAGGGATATCAAATTGTATTTATCATGGTGAAAAGATTATTCTATGTGGAGTCAGGAGACCTTATTTCTAGTCCCAGAACTAAGACAGCCATTAAGTGGCTATATGAACAATTTCTTGGACAAGAAATTTTCTTTACTCTGTAACTCATCGTCCTAATTTGTAAAATAAAAGTACTTGAAGAGGAATGTGATGTGGTGGATAAATTGGCTAAATAGGTGAGATTTGAATTTAAAGATCCTGAGTTTGAATCCCACCTCTAACACTTAGAATCATGTGTGTTCATGGACAAATAATTTAACTTCTGAATCTATAAAGTGATACTGTCAGGAACTATACCATGAGAGGCAGCAAATTATTATGGCCAGAAGACCACCCTTAATTTCAGGAATACCTAGATTCAAGGTCTACCTTTGACAAGTTTCTCAGTGCCCCCAGGAAACTCTAGGAAGACTTGATTTTTTAATTTAATTAATTGATTTAGAATATTTTCCCATGGTTACATGATTCATATTTTTTCCTTCCCCTCCTCACTCCCCTTTCCCTCTCCCCCATAGCCAATGAACAATTCCCCTGGGTTTTACATATGTCATTGATCAAGACCTATTTCCATATTTATTAATATATGCATTAGGGTGATTGCTTAGAGTCTCCATTCCCAATCATATCCCCATCGACCCATGTAATCAAGCTGTTGTTTTTCTTCTGTGTTTCTACTAGGAAGACTTTTGAATTCAAAGTACTTGAAGCTTTGAATCTGTTTGGGGAATTTTTCCATCAATAATTACCCACAAAGATACAATCCTAAATCCAGATAAAAAACAAAAAACAAACAAACAAACAACTACAAAAAAACCCCTACCTCCTAGCATTTTTGGGAAGTTTAAATAAAATAATGCATGTAAAACTGTTTGCAAATAGCAAGACCCTAAATAAGTGCTAGTTATTATTATTTGCCATGATTATCTCAAAAATTTTTTGTATGGATCAAATGAGGATCATAAATTTATAGCTGGAAGGAACCTTAAAGACCATCTAACCTAACTACTATTTTCAGATGTAGATTCTTAGACATAGAGGATTCAAAGGATTTTTCATACATGACAAATGAAAAGTATTATTGTTGTGACTATGAGATCATGCATTCTCTGAGAAATGAGGGCGTGTCTTAGTTATCTTTGCATTGACTTTTGTGTCTAATTCTGCACTTTGCATATAGTGGGTTCTTAATGTTTTGTTCACTTGCTATACCAAATCCAGAACTCTTGTTTCAGATGGGAAACTATATTCTGCAACAGTAGCTGATTTCCTGGCAAGTGATGCTGTCATTTATCGGAGCATGGGCGATGGATCTGCCCTACGAACCATAAAATATGATTCCAAATGGATAAAAGGTATCTTTGAAAAATGGAGGCATTGTAGAGCCAAAGATGATTCAAACAAAGATCCTGGGAGGGAAGAGGTCTGATAACAGGCCGCTATTTATTTAAGTTACATCACAATCTGCTTCTGGCAGGGTCTAGGGAAAGGGGGCTCTTGTTTGGGAGTCAGAGGACCAGAATTTACCTGAGGAGTGTGAGTGCCACTTTTTTCACAACTAAAGAACCTGCCTTCAATGCCTACCTTTGACATATGATAGTGGGGATGAATTTGGTGAATGTCTATAAACATAAGAGCTAAGGTAACTGAGCTTATTATTTTGGGCCCAGAATTCAAGGTTTTATTTCGCATAGAAGAGTTTTTCTTCCCTAGTTAAATAGGTTAATGAATAAATCTGTAGAAACAAAGACCTTTGCTGTAGTGTAATTCCCTCTAGGCCTTTTTACAGTCCATTAGCTGACATTAAAGTCTTTAAATTCATTGAAGCTTGAACACACCCATATTTGAACTCCTTAAAATCTTGGGCATATCAGAACTCCTGTTGACTTGTTTGTATGTAACGAAGGGACATCTGTCAGTCATTCCTAGCACTCGGTGTCTAATACTAATTGAATTCTCCTTTAGATACCAGCCTGTCTTCAATTTTTCTTTCAGAGCCACATTTTCTTCATGCCATAGAATATGGAAACTATGTTTATTTCTTCTTTCGAGAAATTGCTGTAGAACATAATAATTTAGGCAAGGCAAGTATATGATATCAGACTTCTATTCTGTGTCACTGTGTGGGAGTGAGAGGCTGATCTGGGAGAGTTAGTGATAGGGCTGTGACACCTTCCTCCTGTAGAGGTGCATTGAGCCCAGCCCAGAGATTTTTGGCTATCTTGGGAAGAGAATATTGAACATGGAATCATAGGACCCAAGTCCAAATCCCAGCCCTGTCTCTTTCTATATGCGTGGCCTTGAACAAAGCACTGGGCTTCAATTGGCCTCTTTAGGTCCCTTCAAGCTGGAAAACTGACCTCTTATGATAGTGACTCCTGGGAAGATTTGAACAATGTCCATAGTAGAAACAGCTTTGATGCTCTCATTTTCTCTGTGTTTGTGGGTAATTATCTACTAATATCCCTGGACTTTACTAGTTCGTTAATTATTCATTATATGTATTATTATAATTCATTATATTATTATTTATAAATAAAATATTTATTATAAATAAAAATATTTAAAATATAATATTTATTATTATTAGTTTTAGGCCTAATCTTTTTTTCTGAATAGCATAAAGTTATTTCAAAAGTAGACTACTTTGGGAATTAATATTTTTATAACTATGATTTATATGTGTTATTGTCCAACTCCCCACATAGATACACACACACACACACATATGCCCACACTTCCCAGCCAATAGTAAGGACATTAGAATCCATGGACAATATGAATATCTGAAAAAAAGTTAAAAGGTAAAATCTAGGAGAGGCTTAATAGATAGAGCACAGGACCTGGAATCAGGAAAACCTGAGTTTAAATCTGGCCTCCTACATTTATTGACTGTGTGATTCTGGGCAAGTCATGTAATCTGTCTGCCTCAGTTTCCACACATGTAAAATGAGAATAATAGATGTAAATGTAAATGAGAAAAAATCAGCATCTTACCCACCAGGCTTATGGTGAAATTATTCCAAATGAGATCATATTTGTAAAGTACTTTGTGAGTCTTAAAGTACTCTATAAATAAATACTCGCTATTACTACTAAGACAGCCCTTCTCTTTGATTTGCTTAGTCTGGTATGAATTCATTTTGTAAAAAAAGACATAAGGTTGGCCAGCTTCCTCTAAACCAGACAGTCTTCCCATTTTGTATTGATCTCTTAAAAAAACAGCTTTCTTTCTCCTGATTTTCCCCACACTCACATCCCTGCTGCTGTTCTTTCTTCGCCCGGGCAGGCTGTGTATTCCCGTGTGGCCCGTATATGCAAAAATGACATGGGTGGCTCCCAGCGGGTCCTGGAGAAACACTGGACTTCTTTTCTCAAGGCCCGACTCAACTGTTCCGTCCCCGGGGATTCATTCTTCTACTTTGATGTCCTTCAGTCCATTACTGACATCATACAAATCAATGGCATCCCTACGGTGGTCGGGGTGTTTACCACCCAGCTGAACAGGTGAGGGACCCAGTGCTTGACTTCATAGAAGACCTCTGCTTGCTTTTTTGTTAGAATTTCCCTGTAATTTTTTTTCTCTCTCTTTCTTACAGCATTCCTGGTTCAGCTGTGTGTGCTTTTAGCATGGATGACATTGAAAAAGTATTCAAAGGAAGGTTTAAAGAACAGAAGACCCCAGACTCTGTCTGGACAGCGGTACCTGAAGACAAAGTCCCCAAGCCAAGGTAGAATAAAAAAGAAAGAAAGAAAGAAAGAAAACAAAAATATAGTTGAGGTAGAGGGTCTTATTCCTGGTACCGTAAAGAATCAAAGAATTGCAGAATCTTAACCCAGAGAGAGACTGGAGGAGGTCTTAAAGGTCATCTAATCCAGCCTCCCACACAATTCTAGGATATCTTTATTCTACCTCTACAATATCTTTAACAAGATGTTGGTAAAATTGGTTTGTGAATAGCACCTTTGCAAGCTATGAAACATGGAGGTCTTGTCATATAAGTGGAAGTAACATTTCTCCTTTGTGACTCTTCAGCACTCCCCTGCCTTCTTCTGTTGTCCTATCAGAATTATGGAATCAAAAATGTCACATTTGGAATGGGCAACTGAAGACAATCTAGTTCAGGGACCGTTAATACTTTTTTTGAGTCTTGGATCCCTTTGACAGTCTGGTGGAGCCTTTGGACCCCTTCTTAGAATGGTTTTTGGTGCATGAAAGAAATGACATAAAATTACAAAGGAGACCAATTAATATGAAATAAAGATTTTTTTTTCTCCATCAAAGGCCTCACACCTTCTGAAATCTGTCTACAGATTACTTCAGAGCCATTGGATCCCAGGTCAATTATCCTTGATTTAGTCCATCCTATAAACCCCAAATATTCTCTTACAAGTGTTCATAGAGGATCCATTTGAAATTCCTCTCTTGAAGCACCCCATTCCGCATTTGGACAGTGTAACTTAGGCAGTATTTCCTTATATCAAGCCTCAGTATTCCTCTCTGCCAAGCAAAACACATATATTTCCCTAAATAAACAAGGATACCCTATTTCAAGTTCTCTTATTAACTTGGTTTTCTCACCAGAACTTTGATTTTAGTGAAAGAAAAATTAATTGGTGTTGATCTTTGCAGGCCTGGCTGTTGTGCAAAACATGGCCTTGCAGAGGCTTACAAAACTTCCATTGATTTCCCCGATGAAACCCTGTCCTTCATCAAATCCCATCCTTTGATGGACTCCGCTGTCCCATCCATCATCGAGGAGCCCTGGTTCACAAAGACTCGGGTCAGGTAGGCTTCAGGGAACAGCACCGCCGTCTACTAGAGTTATTTATCTGTTGCCTCTGTGCTCTGTGTGTTAATCACGTTTCCTCTCCCTTTTTTGGGTAGGTATAGATTGACTGCTATCGCAGTAGATCATTCAGCTGGACCATACCAAAATTACACAGTCATATTTCTTGGCTCGGAAGCTGGAGTCGTACTTAAGATCCTGGCAAAGACCAGCCCTTTCTCCTTGAATGACAGCGTATTATTGGAAGAGATTGATGCTTACAACCATGCAAAGTAGGTATATTTTACGAGAACTCTTCTTTAGCATGATCCAAATATTTCCAGAATGTTTTCCCTCTAGTCCTTTACTCCTAGGTCCCTAAGTGAATCATGGTTTGGTGTGGGAGTGTCCTTTAAACAAAAATGGCCCCATGTTTGTCACTTTACGGAGTATGTGAAGGCAGGGTAGTAGCTGAACTATTGAGCAAACTAAAAATGGATCCACTCTTACTTTCACCTGGGGAAAGGGAGAAGTTTTTAACACTACCCCTGTTACATTGCTGAGATATTTTAGGATGCCACATGCTAGCCAACAGTTGCAAGTGAAAAAAAAAAGAATTTTTACACATCTGTTTCTGTGTTTTCTTTAACCCCCTATGAAATGAGATCCTTTGGAACGTCAAAACAAAAGAGTTGGGTAAAAGTGTGGGGTAAAGGAAGCTTTTACCCTAATAGTATGAGGATTCCAATCCAGATCTGCTGACTTCAGACCCATCAGCTCTTTCTGCTTTTGTCACATTGTCCCCCTACCAAGATAGAGATAATGAAGACACTGAAATATAAACCTGTTTCCTTGTTCCTTTTAGAAGTTACTTTTCTCTGTTGTACATCCCCTAAACTGGAAAGCTGACGATCTTTAAAAACCCTTTAGCCAGCTTTAAATTTGACCAACTCTATTACATCTACCAACATTTCACACATAAATACACATACATTATACATCACCTTGAAAATCCATGAAGAGGGGAAAAAAAACCTTTGGGCAAAAATATGTAATTCACACCCGACAAAGGTATATGGCACCTCATCTCTTCTGTGGTATAAAGGCAGAAGTATGTTTCCTTATCTTTTTTGTGTCATTTGGTTTTTCCAATGAAGGCGAGGAGTCCATTTCTTTTAGTTAATAGATTTCTATTAGTTGAATTTTTTGAAAAATCTAGAGGTGAGTTCATAGAATTTAGGGTTTGGAGGGATTTCAGATATCCTCAATATCAGGCAGTTAGGTGGCATGTTGCAGAGACAATCAGGCTTAGAATTAGGAAAACCTGAGTTCACATCTGTCCTCAGACATTTACTAGCTTTGTGGCACTAGGCAAGGCACTTCCCCCTCTCCTTGTCTTCATTTCCTCACTTGGAAAATGGGGATAAAAAAATAACACCTGCCTCCCAGGTTGGTTGTGAGGATTGAATGAAATTATAATTATAAAAGCACTTAACTCGGTGCCTGGCTATAGCAGGTATATATAGTATACAGCTATATATAGTGTATAAATATTAGACCTACAGATGAGGAATCAAAGACCCAGAGACATTAAGTGAATTGTCCTAGGTAGTAGCATAGGTCGAGTGGCAAAGCTTTGATTCAAACCCCAGATCTCTTGAATTATAAATCCAGCACTCACTCCAAAGCATTGTGTTTACTCTTTCAAAAGTAGAAATTTGGATTCCGTAGCTATTATAGATCACCAAAATTCCTAAGCTTCTCCTTACAGTCTTTAAAAACCCTTTATTCAGCCTTCAACTTGACTTGAACAGGTAGGTAGCACAGTGGATAGAGTACTAAGCCCCAAGTCAGGAAGACTCATCTTCCTGGGTTCAAATCTGGCCTCAAACACTTCCTAGCTGTGTGACCCTAGGCAAGTCACTTAACCCTGTTTGCCTCAGTTTTCTTATTTATAAAATAAGCTGGAGAAGGAAATTTTCAACCATTCCAGTATCTTTGCTAAGAAAACCCCAAATGGGGTCACGAAGAATTGGACGGGACTGAAATGACTGAATGCCAACAAGCTTGACTTGCATAGGGTTAATCATTCTCAGAGAGACAGAAGATGGAACATTTGAATTATTTGAATTCACTTATTTTTAAACCCTTACCTTCTCTCTTAGTATAAATTCTAAGACAGAAGAGCAGCAAAGGCTAGGCAATTGAGGTCAAGTGACTTGCCCAGGGTCACCCAACTAGGAAGTATCTGAGACCATATCTGAAGAATTAACTACTTTTAAGAGACAACATCTTCCTAGAGTTCTGCAAAGAATATTTGTTTTTCAAGACTTGCCTACTTCCAATAGCCCAACAGTCTGCATTCTTCTCTAGTTCACGGGGTATCTGACTTACACTACTAAAGTATTACTCAACCTATTAACTACTAACTATATTATAAATATATTTAAATATACATATGTAAATATATATAAAATACGAAACTTAATATTGAACATAATAACTCTGAACCGTTTCCAAACAGATGTAATGCTGAGAGTGAAGAGGACAGGAAGGTCCTCTCTCTGCAACTGGATCCAGATCACCATGCCTTGTACGTAGCCTTCTCCAGCTGCGTTATTAGAATTCCCCTCAGCCGCTGCGAGCGTTACGGGTCCTGTAAAAAGTAAGCCAATTTTTTTTTCTCTCTTTGGTGGAAGCTGCCCACACTGGAGACCTGTGGGCGATGGAGAAAATCCATACCACCTTCTACTCTCCTCCTTTGTACAGATCTTGCATCGCCTCTCGTGACCCGTACTGTGGCTGGTTAAGCCAGGGAGCCTGTGGCCGCGTGAAGCCCGGGATGCTGTAAGTGCCCCATTGTCCCATTAGGCAAAACTTTCCCTCGTTCCTTTTGAACAAGGCCCTGAAATCTACGAATGTCCCAAGAACTTGTCTCTTCCACTGTCATTGGGCAATTGGCATGAAAGACACAGCCAGGAAAGGGATGTGGGGCGTGGAAGAAAAATTCAGCATTGTTCCATTATCCCAAAGCATCCCCCCAAATAAGCTATGCAAGCCAGAGGCTCATTGTATGTAGCAAGGAGATATTTGTATGTAATATTGTTTGCTACTTCTGTTTTTTTTTTTATATGTATTTTTCTAAATGAAAATTTCCCTTACCCTGTATTTGCTAACCAGTTTTTATGTTCTTGGTTCTGCTTTGATTGCCACTTATATTCCTATGAAGGTTGTTAACTGAGGACTTCTTTGCTTCCCATAACCACAGTGCTGGAGGATATGAACAAGACACAGAATATGGCAACACAGCACAACTTGGGGACTGCCATGGTAAGATGAGATCACTCGGGCCTCTTTGCCGCAGTTCTTGGTGGCCACATTCGCATGTGGACGTTAGTTGATGATCAGCCTTTTATTGAGGTCACCTTACCACCTAGCATTTAACTTTAAAACTTCGCAAAAGCCAAGTTATTTGGTCTCCAAGGATTCCAGAAGGAAGTTTTCCTTTTTTTCTTTTTCTTCACCTCTTAAAACTTCTTAGGAAATCTACAGAAAAGTATGAGAATAGGTTTCTCTTGTTTTTTGTGGTCTTTTTTTTTTTTTGAATTTGCAGTCTTTTCATTTGACTTTTTTAGTTATTTAGAATTTATAAATTTTTGCTTTCTTTTGGTTACTTTGCACTGATTACTTGTTCCTTTAATTCTTTTAGAAATTTTGCCTACTTCAACTACACCAGATTACAAAATATTTGGCGGTCCAACATCTGGTTAGTTTTTTTTAATTTTTTGAATTAATGACCTTTTCTTTCCTTCAGTTCAGCATTTTCAGCCCCCCTTCTCCCTCCTTTTGCGCAGTTTGGCAGCCCTTCATTTTTGTGCTTTGACTCATAATCCCACTGACAGTAGCGAGAGACTTTTTGTCTTTCTGAACACCTCACCCCTGTGTAGCCGCATGTTAACAGTTTATCATTGACCAAAACATATCCTTAGATTTTTTTTTTAAAGAAGCCTAATTAACATAGACTGCATCTCAGCTGCACGCAAGTTGAACCTAGCTTTTTTTCCCCCGTTCTGCATTGCGAATGTCTCACTCAGCCATCTATGCCCAATGGATGGCAGAATTTCATTGCCTTCCCTCCCCTTTCTCTTCACCTTTCCCAAATCTTATATAAAACAAATACACATTTGCCCAAATGTGTATTTACAAGTTTTAGAAATGTTACAGAGTGTTTTGTGATCATGGAAATCATCAGACCTTGTGGCCTGATGAAGGCTTTAGCTAGTGGATTGCAGAAGTCAGGCCCTGATATGTTATAATATCAGTGGGCTGTTCACACACCTGCATTTGGGTCTTGTCACAGTGGATTGACCTGGGACCATTTGCACCCGGCCGAAATGTGATCCCTGAGGTCTTAGCCTAAAAAGAAGTTGGATCTTTTGTCTTTTGTTTTCTAAACTTCCAGAAAATCCACTTAGCTGCTTTCAGTCCTAGGCATGCTTAAACATTAAGTGGTTTTTGCTCCTACTGGCACTTCTAAAACTCTTTGGCATCTTCATTTCTTAGGGTGGCAGGCCTGATCCAGGAAGGCATGTTTTATAGGAAAAGAGTCATTGTTTTGCTTGTTGATTCCATTTCTTTTGCATGAATCTCTAACTCTCCTGAAGACATTTCTGCAGGGATTTGGGGGGTGTCTTGAGCAATCTAGAGCATCTAGACTTTGCTTCAGGGCTCTGCTGTGGGCCATGATCACTCTGGAGGGAGGGGTGAATGAGCTACAAACGCTATTCACAAAGAGTTGCATAACCCTAACTTATATGTGCCCTTTATTTCCGGGGTCAAAAATATTTTTCAAACGTACCTAACCGCCTATTTTCCAAGTCGATTATAGTATTGCTTAAGATTTCTGTGGTTTAAAAAATGTATATTAGGTTTTCATAAGTCCATATTTGGAGCACTTAATATGCATTTTAAACCTTCCATGAATATGCTTTTAAAAAGAAAAAATGAGAAAAAAATTAAATAACTCTCTCAAGGGAAGGAAATAGAAATTAAATAGGGCTCTGACTTTTTCCCCTCTCCCTGAATGATATGAATGGCCCAGGGTATTCAATGGGAACTTCCTGTGTTTGTTTATTTTTGAAACCTGTTTAATGTTGTTTCATACTTTTTTATTTTTATAAAAAATTTTGTATAAAATTTTTCTACTTTAAAATTTTTGTTTCTTCCCTTGAAAGGAAGGGATTCAACTTAGTTTCCTCAGATGCGTTTGTGTGAAGAGCTAGAAGAAGCTTTCTTTGAATATCACTTACAATTTGCTAAGAAATGCCACAGACTAGTGAGGGGAAAAATATTCTCTCCCACCCCACATATAAATTAATAAAAATCTGTTTGCCACCACAGACATGGAGGTATCCTCGTCTTCTGTTACCACAATGGCAAGTATCCCAGAAATAACACCTAAAGTGATTGATTCCTGGAAACCTAAACTGACGAGCTCCCGGAAATTTGTAGTTCAAGATGAACCAAACACTTCTGATTTTACTGATCCTTTATCAGGTATCCCAAAGGGTAAGGCCTTACCAGGGAAAACATTACAAACTGAGTGGAAACCTGACATTTGATGACTCTCAGTGCAGGGACACTGGGTCCTTTGGGTGCCTTAATTCCTTTTACTATTATGGCCCTTTAGAAGTGACACTGGGAAAGGTTTATGTGTCATTGCTTCTTGCTACCTTCCTCTCTGGCCCTTGGGTCTCCTTAGGTTAAGTCTAAGTGTGTCCTTTAGCATATGAAAGAAGTGGATGACTCATAAAAAGAGTACTCAGATAATAGTGATAACATTGGATTTCTCCCTGAAGGAGAGATCAGACAAGAAATTAGAGGACCCTTGGAGCAACACCAGAACACAAAGATGCTAATTCGTGCCTTCCAAATTAAAAGGCAATTATGAGAGAATGTCCAGCAGCCTAGACTTGCTACATTTATTTTGGTGTATGTCCATGCCACACCCACACACTCATAGATACACAATTTTTTTTTTCATTGCTTATAAGACCTATACTAATTAACGCTTTATATAAATAAAATATATGAATGTGTATATAAACACATACATGTTATGTACATGTAGATATCTCTTGCATATCATGGCTTTCTCCATCATGATTTCAATATATCTCAAGTTAGCATAAGAAATTAAATGGAAATTTTGTGAGAGTATTGCAGAAGTCACAGACATGCGAAGCCCAACAGATGATACAGAAAAGGCTTAGAAACTAAAAAAATGCACAAAATACAGAATGTTGTATAAAATCAGCATATTTTATCTTTTAATACTATAACTATACACAATTTTTTTTAAAAGTTAAAATAAGTAAAAAGTTAATGTTTGTGAAAAGAACACAAAAGTCAGCAGATGATACACAAAGGCTAGAAATGTAGAGATATCTTAATATTGACCTACACGTAGCTTATGACCAAATACTTAACTCAGATTTTATAATAAGATACCGTTAACACCCCATAAAAGAAAAAAAATGCAGACTTCTTTGGTATGAAGGGAGGACCCAGATTTTCCAGATGACAGGAGTACCGCATCCCTACCCACCGCAATGTGGAAGGGATACTTCTGTGTATATGCGTGTGTATATATAGCCATATATATATACACACATACATATATTTATTTATATAAAGCATCAACTAGTATGGGTATCATAAACAATGAAAAATAGCAACATTTTTCCATGCCTGTCATTTTTATTATAAGCAATAATAAAAAATAGGCTTGTTGGATCCTTTCACTAGATAAATTATACTGAAAAAAAAATACTCTACTATTTACCTTAACAAGATATCAGGTTTCCAAACAGTTTTTATTTTTTTTTTGTCAGTGCATTGTCATTTATGATTTATATTTGTTGATTTGGGATTTTATGTTTTCTTTTTATGTCATTCATACTTTTCTTTCTTTTTTTCAAGTTTCTTTTTTCTCCTTATTTTTAGTGATCTTTTCTTCCTTCTTTCTCTTTGAACCTTATACAATGCCACTGAAATCTTTAATAACCATGAACATTGACCCCCAAACTAATATTCAAAAGGCCTTGACAACTAACCAAAACCAAAGAGAATCTTAAAATCTTACTCTTATCTTCGCTCACTCTGGGATAGTTGTGTCTATTGCATGTAACAGAGCTAGGTTCCTCCTTAAACTAACATCGTTTTGACTGTAGGATGTCTGTGGTTGCATTAAAAATTACAACAATTACCAACTAATCCACTCTTCTTCTTCTAGGTCTAAGTTAAACCTTTCTCTTGAAGATTCTTGTACTTTGTTGTCTCACTAGTATATAGTGCCTTTCACTAGACTGTGTGGATTTTTAAAGGAGCATATAATTCAAGAGTATTCCTCAGGCAGGAAGGAAACAAAAAAAAAAGATAATTGGAGCAAACGCACTCGGGGAAACTAGTGACTTGCAACTGCCCAATGAATGCTTCTAGCGTGTGAATAAAATATGTGACTGCATTAAAAAAATCCTCACAAATTATCACAATTTTATTAGCATGGTGTGTACATTTATGTGACTTCATACATTGTTTTCCCTAATTCCAGCTGCCCTTTGGTATGGATTTATGGGTTAGGAAGAAAGATGTGAGACAAATCCCTTTGTGATTCACTAATTGGCTAGCTAGATGATAAACACCTAACCCCAGTTTTCTGGCAGAAATCCTTAAAGTTAGTAAGATTACTCAGACTACTTTTGTGATAAATAGTGAAGTGTTGGAGAATGGCAGACAGTGAGGCACTGGATCATGAGGGTTGTTGTCTTATGGCTATCATAATCCTCTCTCACCTGGGAACCCCGTAGTAAAGATGAAAAGTCACGGGAGCTCTCGCTCCAAACAGAGCTTGTTAACGTTATGGAAGTAGTTCTGCCTGTAACAGGACAATAATCCTTTTTCAAAGCTACCTGCCGGAAGACTTGCCAGACCCTTAAATTCTCTCCTGCGTGTCTATTCCAGGTGTGAGGTGGGAAGTACAATCTGGAGACTCCAACCAGATGGTACACATGAACGTCCTCATCACCTGCGTCTTTGCGGCTTTCGTCCTGGGCGCCTTCATTGCGGGGGTCGCGGTTTACTGTTACCGGGACTTGTTTGTTCGGAAGTCCAGGAAGATCCACAAAGATGCCGAATCGGCTCAGTCCTGTACAGACTCGAGCGGGAGCTTCGCCAAACTGAACGGCTTATTCGATAGCCCCGTCAAGGAGTATCAGCAGAACATCGATTCGCCCAAACTGTACACCAACCTCCTGACCAGTCGTAAAGAGCTCCCCCCCAACGGAGATACGAAGTCCATGATCATGGACCATCGGGGCCAGCCTCCGGAGCTGGCCGCCCTTCCCACGCCCGAGTCTACCCCCGTCCTCCAGCAGAAGACCCTCCAGTCCATGAAAAGCCAGTCGGAGAAAGCTCACGGCGCTTCGAGGAAAGACGCGCCTCAGTTTTTCCCTTCCAGCCCGCCGCCTCACTCTCCACTCAGTCACGGGCACATCCCCAGCGCCATCGTGCTTCCGAATGCCACCCATGACTACAACACCTCCTTCTCCAATTCGAATGCCCACAAAGCTGAGAAAAAGCTCCAGAATATCGATCACCCGCTCACCAAATCGAGCAAGAGAGACCACCGGCGCTCGGTTGATTCCAGAAACACGCTCAACGATCTCTTGAAGCATCTTAGCGACCCGAGTAGTAACCCTAAAGCCATCATGGGCGAGATCCAAATGGCCCACCAGACCCTCATGCTGGATCCCATGGGAAACATGTCGGAGGTCCCGCCTAAGGTTCCAAACAGGGAGGCCTCCTTGTACTCTCCTCCTTCTACCCTCCCGAGGAACAGCCCCACAAAGCGGGTGGACGTGCCCACCACCCCCGGGGTCCCGATGACCTCACTGGAAAGACAAAGGGGCTATCACAAAAATTCCTCCCAGAGGCATTCCATATCGGCGATGCCTAAAAACTTAAACTCACCAAATGGTGTTTTGTTATCGAGACAGCCTAGTATTAGTCGTGGAGGATATATGCCTGCCACGGGAGGTGGGAAGATGGACTACATCCAGGGGACACCGGTCAGTGTTCATCTGCAGCCTTCCCTCTCCAGACAGAGCAGTTACACCAGTAACGGCACCCTCCCTCGGACGGGCATAAAGAGGACACCATCCTTAAAACCTGACGTGCCACCAAAGCCTTCGTTCGTCCCACAGACGACATCCGTCAGACCGCTGAACAAATACACCTACTGAGACTGGCGCGCTCTGTTGTGGGGTGGTTTCGCCTGTGCTGGCTGTAGGGATGATGTTGGGGGGTGGGTACCTTCAGACAAGAGACACTTGTATTTAAAGAGAACCAAGTGGCCAAAGAAACTGTTTGACTTTGGCAGCATCAGAACTTGCCACATGTAGCTACTGCAAGGCTTCAAAGTACTTGCTTAAAAAACAAACAAAACAAAACAAAACAAAACAAAGGAAGGTGCTGGTCATTCCATTTCTTTTGTTTGGAGTTAAAGAGGTGTAGCAATGGGGCTACTTTACCGTTATAAATGGCGAATACAGTACTCAGAAGAATCTGTAAGCAAATACTTGAAAATGGGTTCATTTTAGACTGCCGTGACGTGTGGTCTTCCCATTAAATGTGAACATTTAATATGTATGCATTCACCTTGCCTCTTGCACAAATGTCAAAAAAAGGATGGTAATGTCTCCAAGAAATGAACTTCTAGATTACCAAGCAATTTGCTGAAAATTCAGTCTCTGGCCCAACTGTAGCATTATTATTTTTTTTCATGGGTGGCATTTTGTCTATGCCACCAACAAACTGTGTTGTGATTGTGCGCGTGCTTGTGCACGTGTGTGTGTGTTCATGCGTGAGTGGGTGTGTGCGTGTGTGTGTTGTGTACACACTAGGTTATACTTAGGTACCCATCGCATCTTTTTATGCTATGGAATTGTTTACATTGAGCATGACTGAACAACAGACAAAAGATGTCTTTGTACAGCAGTCCACTGGGTTGAGCTTTGAGATAGAAAATGGAGCCAGGTCTCAGGTGATGAGCTCAAATGATGTGGGACCCAGTGCCAGAATGTAAAAATCCTAAGGAACTTTGTGCTGCTATTCATCCAACCTTCAATTTATGATCTTGTCAGTTTTGAGGGATAGAGGTATTAAAGATGAGTCCATGGTTTTTCCACCAGTATTTGGTAGTTTGAGCTACCTGTCCACTGTGAATCTAAACCCCAGTCATTCTAGAAACCTTGGACATACCAGTGCAAGGGAATGCATTGGTTCTGTTCAATATTTCCCTGTAGAAAAATTCTTCTTCCCTGTCCCCCGTATCCTGATTCACGTCCCCCCATCCTTTCGTTTTTTTCTTTAAGTGTGTGAGAAAGTCAACAACAATTGGCCCTACAGAAGCAGTCTGAAAAAAACTTAATAGTAGTGCAATCATTTTGTTTATGTTGTGTTATGTGAAGATTTTTCTCCAAAGTCATGCAGGTTATGACAATTTGCTGTAAATATTATGTGTGGGTTTACCTGAATCTGTGCATTTTGTGCCTTATTCATGAGAATGGTAAGAGTACTAGAATCTGTCCGGTGTTCTCACTATCGCACATCATTTTCTGAGTGCTAGTTGTGTTTCTCAACCAGCACCTGAAAAAGATTTTTTTTTTTTTGAATCATAAACTGATCCAGAACAAATAATGATTAAAACGTACACACAAACAGACAGAAACCAGTCCAACCGTACGGCTGCGGGCTATCTTTTGCCATGATGAACATTCCACTCCTGTTTTCCTCCAGATGAAACACTTAGAATGTGAAATTAAATGAGGTTTCCAGGGTAATGTGACACCTGCCGAGATCTTGTAAAAGAAATCATTTACGCGGTTTTACTGAAACCACTTGCAGTTGAGGATGTGCCTCACCAATGACTGTTTTAGTTAACATGTTGCTTATTGAATCTAATGTAGAAAGAACCAAGGCAGAGAACACTCCTGAATTATTAGGACAAAGAAAACAAATTTCAATTGGCATGAATTTCTACTACATTGTGATGGGTGGGAGAAGAGAATATCCTGAAGGCCAAGGTTTTAATTTCTTGAGTTTTGTTTTTCTTTTTTTAATACATACAACATAGAAGGAAGCAATTATTCTTTTCCTTAAAGGATGTTGCTTGATAAAGAGCATTTATTTCCTGAGAACTCTGGAAACCCCAAAGCTGTCGTCTTTGTTCTTACAACACTTCAATAATGCAACTAAATTATTGTAGATTAATAATGAATTAAATCAACCAACCACCACCAACAAACACTGCTCAGTTCACCCACGACAAATGTTTGTTTGAATTCACTTTACCAATATTAATCCTGACTTGTGTAAAACTGAACAATACTTGTGCGTGAGCCCTGATAACTTTCTGTAACATTGTGCTGCCTTGTAGAGTGTAATGTGAGTTCTATCAGTATTTATGTTGAAATTTCTAACATTCAATCTAGTCTCAATTCTGTTAATTTAATTTTTTTTTAAATGCTTTATTCATTTGTGCAAAGGTAAACACAGATTGTATCTTTTTTAATGGTACGGCATAAAAAAAAGTAACCCTAAATTGAAGTTACTCTATACTGTTTTATAGAGTACTTTAACATGTATAGATATCTTGTAAACTTGTATTGTGGATGTGTAAATACTATGTACTTTGGGTTTTTAACACCGCATGTAAAGTCAAAATAAAATATTCAACTCAATTACATCCTGCTTGTTATTATCAGACGGGATAGGGACTGGACCTATGTTATCACTGGTATAGAGTAAAAGAAACTCCTACCAGTGGCTGGCCAGCACCTTCTCTGCAAAATGTCTTAGAGAGTTCCTCAGAGACCTGCGGGATGAAGCTATTTTCTAGGTCTTCTTGTCTCCAGGGCTATCCATTACTTTCATGTTGCTTCTTAGTTGTTATCAAACATAGTTGTAATGGAGCTGGTCCAAGGGTCCAAAATTTTTTATAACAAAAAGAACTTGTTACAGCTTAACTATGCATATATTAAAAGGTTTAATAAAAAAAAATTTCCTTTACCAGGAACATTTACTATCATGTTAATTGAATGCTACCATGACCTACCATAATTTTACTAATGTCTCAGGGGCCCAGAGATATTTTCTTACTGTGTAACTTTGCTGAGAGGCCTAAATTAAGCCAGATGTATTACATAAAGCACTGCAACAATTCATGGGATGTGGATATATTTATATAGACATTTTAATAAGACTCAATTCTTTGATATGCCCATATATAATTTTTTTATGTAATTTCATTTCAAAATTATAGCTGACGAGTTGGGTTCCTGGGAATGTTCCCATCTCCCTTCTAGGCAGATGAGAGGTTAGGGATGAAAATAAAAGATTTGAAAGTTGTTTACAAAGAGGTGAGACTGATTTGAGTTCATAATTGAGTGTTTGGATAGAGGTTAGAGAACTTTCTTAAATTCCAAGTGTAGCAATATTTGGAGTTGTTTGGGCCATAGTTCTCTGGTCTCCCCCTATTCTGAGAAATTTTTGCTGAAAAAAGAGACAATTTTAGAGCTATTCATTGCTGTCTTCTGAAAGGGGCAGGAAGGGTCTAAAATTCTATCCCTTTAGCATTGGGGATGCATTTTAATAGGCATCATGCTGTCTAGTATGGTTGATTGCCCAAAAGCCATCTCTGAAAGAATTCAGAGATTTGCCACACTGATAGCATCTGACTTACAAGACTTTTTATTATATACTATAAAGGAAAGACTTCTAGCCTTGGCTTCAAGGCTCTGCTATTTATCCTCTGAAGGCCTTGATTTCTGTATTGTTAAAAGGAGGGAGTTGGACTAGATGGCCTCATTTGGCTTTAAAAGGATGGTCTTAGGTCTTGGCTGTGACTCCAGGAGTTCTGCAGTATAGTTGTAACAGCTACACTCAATTTCTCAAGTATTTAAGCTCCTACTATGGGCCAGGCAATGCTAGGCACTACTAGGAATGCAATGACAAAACTAAAAAGTCCTTGCCCATAGGGAACATCCCTTCTATCGAAAGAAGCAATAGATACCCACATAGCTACATAAAAGGTTTAGACAAGGGGATATGGTGGGGATGGAAATGATTAAACGCTGAGGAAGATCAGGAAAGGTTTCACACAAAAGGTGCCATTTGAGCTGAGTCTTGAAAACTAGGAATTCTAAGAGGCAGAAGTAAGGATGGAATGTTTTTGATAGTGGGCAGAGGTACAGAGATTGGAGAGAGAGTGCCATGTATGAGGATCAACAAAAACGCTAGTGAATGCAAAGAGAGTAGCGTGCAGGAGGTTGGAAACAGGTGGGGGCCTGGTTGTATATAGTTTTAAATGCCAAATAAAATAATTGATTTTTTCTTAGAGCTAATGGGGAAGGACTCAAGCTTATTAAGTAGGACAGTAATATGGGCAGACCAGCTTTTTTAGGAAAATCTCTAGTAGCTGTATGGAAAATGGAATGGGATAAAAATGGAGGCAGGAAGATCATTCATAAGGACTTGCAATAGTCCACATGATAGCTGATAAGGGTTTGAGTTAGGATGTGAGGTGAGAAGGGGTCAGATGAGATGTATTTTCTTGATATGGAAATGACAAGCTCTGTGGGATGTGAGAATGAATGAATGAAAAGTATTACATGTTCAACATGTGTCAGGCACTGTGGTAGGTGCTGAGGATACAAAGACAAAAATGAAATAGTCTCTCCCCTCAAGAGGCTTATACATAAGGAGTCATAGCTAAGGAAAGACATTCCAATCTGGAAAAATCTTAGAGAAGGAGCCATTTGGGAAGCCATAAGGGAGTAATCAATTGGCATCTCTTTCCAGAAGCAATAGTTGTTATTCAATTATTTCGGTCTTGTATGAGTCTTTGTGACCCCATTTGGGGATTTCTTGGCTAAGATACTAGAGTGGCTTCCCATTTCCTTCTTCAGCTCATTTGACAGATGAGGAAACTGAGGCAAACAGGATAAAGTGACTGACCTTAGGTCGCGCAGCTCAGAAATGTCTGAGGCTGGATTTGATCCCAGGCCCTCCTGACTCTACAGTTGGCAGCTTATCCACTAAGCCACCTAGATCCCCATATATACATTCCCTCTGCTGTCATTAATTCCATATTCGAACCATCTTTTGTGAGGTTCATGGTTCAAGAAGAGTCCAGCAGTGAAGAGCTTTACAAGGTTTAGGGTACTGTGGTTGTGGAGCCTTGGTTTGCCCTTCTTGTGGGAGGTGCTGGCTGCAGAACTGATGGGGGAAGGCAATCAGGAGCTTGAATGGGACATCTCTGTTCTTTCAGGTGTCTTCAGGTGGTCCAGCCTTGGACCCTTGCTCTACCCAGAGCCAGCCTCTAAGAGGAGATGATGGTGGGGAGAGCTTTGTCCTCTAGATGAGACCTGAGAGTAATAGTAGCTGCTCTGCCCTTGCTGAAGCCAATCCAAAGAGATGGGAGCCCTGATGTAGCCCTTTTTTTCTGATCTGGTTATTCTGGCAGAGGGAGTTTTGGGGAAAAATACAAGAGATGCAATCAGACCCCTGTCAGGTTCTAGGAGAAAAGGGGTTACCTTCACTTTTTCTCCTCAAACCACAGCAACTTCTTCACAGTGCTTGCTGTATCTGTTTTTATCTCCATCTGTTCTTAAAGGAAGGAGACAACAGAGATTGGCTTCTCTTGCTCATCAACCTGCCTCAGGAAGAAGAAGGAGGCCAATGCCATTTGATCATAGAGTATAAGGAGGAGGCTAAAGTGTGAGAACCCTGGAAAGATAAGTAGTAAGTTGGTGGCCATTCCTGAGTTCAGATCTGGCCTCAGACGGTGAACAGCTGTGTGACCCTGTGTAAGTCACACAACCTTATTTGCCTCAGTTTCCTTATCTATTGAATGATCTGAAGAAGGAAACGACAAGCGTTCCAGTAGCTTTGCCAAGAAAACCCCAGATGGGATCACCAGGAGTCAGAAACAACGGAACAAACACAAAGTAGTCAGTTTGTGAAGGGATTTAAAAGCCAAGCAGTTATATTTGAGCATGGAGGTGAGGGGAACCTTGGAGGTTGTTGAGCAAGAGGGAAACATCATCTGGCTTACATTGGGGAACTGAGTGGAAAGCCTTGAGGGTTGAGGTAAGAGGCCAGGTGTAAGAGGGGGGAATGTATGAAAAAGATGTTGTGAAAGTAAAAGCAGTAAGACTTGGCAACTGACTGAATGTGTGGGGTGTGAGTGAAGAGGATAGTATGGAGGTTTCAAGCTTAGGGAATCGGGATAGTGATACTCTCTATAACAGTGACGGCAAACCTTTTGGAGACTGAGTGCCAGGCCCCACCCCCATACCGAGTGTCATGCCTGCTCCCCCTCCCAGAGACTTAGTGCTAGGCTCCTCCCCCACACTGAGTACGGGGCATCCCCTCCTCCCCTGCTTACCCCACACAGGGGAGGGAGAAAGCTCTCCCATTGGCTGATGGGGGAAGTGAGGAATGTCCTCAGCAAGTGTAAAGAGGGGGAGGGGAGTGACTCAAGCACTCAGCTCCCCTCCAGCTCTGCTTCCTGTGAGCCACATACTTTTCCACCTCCCCACCCATGCACTCCCACTGAGCTGATTCCCCCGCCCCTCGGGAGATGTGAAAAAATGTCCTCAGACAAGGTGGAGAGGGGGAGGGAAGCAGCTCCACCCAAGTCCCTCTAGTAATAAACTCTTGGAGCCAGGTGGTCCCCATCCCCACAGAGAGTGCTTTGTGTGCTGTCTTTGGCACCTGCGCCATAGGTTCACCATCACTGCTTGACAATAACTCAGACGTTGAAAAAGAGGGAGGATTTGTAAGATAATGATTTCTGTTTTGGCTATGGTGAGTTTTAGATGTCCCACAGAGACACAAATGGACAGAGGAACAATGTAGACAGAAATAAGTGGGGCCACCTTAGCTAAGGGGAAGATGCCAGAAATCAGGAAAACAACGATTAATTAAATGCTATCAACATACAAGTCACTATGCTAAGTGCTGGAACTATAAAGCCAAAAAATAGGCAACAGACTCTGCTCTCAAGGGGCTTACATGCTACTGGAGCAATTTGATGATTCAAAGACAACATTCCAGGAATAGAGGATCACCTACATAAAGACCCATAGGTGGGAGAAGAGTATTACGTATGGGCAGACCATATTTAATAGAACAGGGCATAAGAGGGGGGAAATAATATGAAATAAAACTAGAAAGAGAGCCATATTACAGAAGGCATGTGTTAAAATTATATCTTGTTCTGGTCCCACTGACCACCACCACTTCTAGTCAATATAGTAAAAAAATTTATAAGTAGCCAGTCTAAGGGGGCAATAACCAGAAGGAAGTTTGCAAAGATGAATCTGGAAGTCATGAAAAACTGTCCCAAAGATAAAAAGGACATAATTTATAAATTATTATATATCACATATAGTCAAACACACATATATGACATATAATTTATAAAATGTATCATGCTAACCAAAATTCACATTCTGCTGTCAGATAAATTCCAGAGCTCCACAGGAAAGCATATCATCAAATGGTCCTGATAATTTTGAAATGATGCGGACATATTAATTTTAAAATTTTACTGGAAACTCTGAAATAATTTGGATACATAATGAACTAACTCCAGGGTGGCACAGATAAGAATCTATTCCCCCCTTTAACCCCATAAAAATGAGATCTCAAACTCCTGCTCCTTTCTACCTCAGCCCTCTTCCCTCTCCATGGAGGCTATTGCTGCCTAATGCTGCCCACGACATGATACTCTCTCTTTCACTCCCTCTCCATCCTCTTCTCTACTGCTGCCTACCTTCCTTCACACTGTCCCCACACTGTCTGCCTCTGTACCCCTTTTGCCACTTGTCTCTGTATTTTCTGTGTTGTTTCCTCCCACGCCTTCTCTGGTTATTAAAGTCTGATTACAGTTCTCTTTCCCACTGTCATCAAGGTCTTTCCCAGCACGTAACCAAAGAATAGACTGTGCTTGCCACCATTTCATAACTTCATTAATTAATTATCAATTCAAGGCTTTAAATGTCAGAATGAAGAATTGAAATTTTATCCCAAAGCTAATAGGAAGTCCCTTAAGATTTTTTAGTAGAGTTTTATGAAACTGTTCTCCTTACATGACAAAGAGATGACAGTAGAAAACAAATATTTGTGTGGAATATTAATAATAAGGTGACAGGAGTAGAATTTGAGTTGTCATGGTTATAATCTCTTTATTCAGTTGTTTCTAATCTTTTAAAATTGTACAAACCCTTTGCAAATGTGAATCTCCAGACTAATTTAATACAGTATTCCTAATATTATTTTATGTTTATTCCCTAAGGACTTACAGTAACTAATTACAATGATATTTTTGCCCCCCCAAATGCCCAATTAAAATTCACACAATAGAATTATACTTATTTATTCTACCTAAAATTATGAGAACTTTAAATATAAAATTATTTTAAAATCTAGAAAAATTATGAGTATTTTATGTAGAACATTCTATATGAATTAAGTACATCAAGGCCTCACATGTTTACCATTATCTATAAGACTTTATATTAAATGTCTTTATTTTACAAATTTTATTGAACATAAATAAGATCTTACTGAAATGAGTTACTAATTGGAAGACGTTTAGCACAATGAAATAATCACATTTACATTTAATTTCAATGCTGGACTTTTTTATCTGAGCAAAGGTTTGTAATATTTGGCCTATAGTGAAACAAATACAATCTTCAATCTTATTCTGCATTGAGTTCATCTCTGTATTTGGATTTAAAACACGAATAAAATGAAAATGTTTGCTCACACAAATATGTGGTAAAAAATGGCAGGAGAACTTTGCAAACTATCTTGATGAGAGATTTTTTTTAGAAATTAGTCTCCTAAGAAAAGAAAATGAATAGCTAGTTACCATATAAATTATTTACTTTTCTACTGGTTAATAATAGGCACCATATAAAATAATAAATGTATTTGAAGTTTAATCTCATATGTTACTTTATTTTAAACAACTTTTATAGAAAAATTAAATTTTGTAAGGAAAGAATCTCTTCAGACTTGACTCTCTTCTTTTCTACCGAACTGGCTCACTGGCAATCCTTTCACAGAACTCTACTGAATGATTGATCATTATTGCCAATCTGTTCATTTGGAAATCTACCAGATAAAAGACAGCAAGATAAGTAGAGGATAAGTCAGGGGAAAGCCTTAATACTGCAAAAGTAAACAAAATATAAAGTTTGTTTCTGCAAAACTTGTATGATAGTCTGGGACAATTTCAAGATAGTTTATAATGTATGCTGGAATTATTATAAGATGACTTATAATACACATGCCCAGCAATCATGGTTTTCAAATAGCCTATTATTTATTTTCTCATCTAGAACACAAATATTGACAAAATCTTGTATATGTGATTACAGAGTTGATAAGTTATCATTAAAAGGTAACAAAGGGAATTGAGAGAACTACACTGATTTGTATACCAAAAGTAAATGAGGGGTTATGATTAAAATTCTCTGGAGACTAGATATTAATTTATAATTATTTATTAGTAAAGATGAGAGAGAGAGAGAGAGAGAGAGAGAGAGAGAGAGAGAGAGAGAGAGAGAGAGAAGAGAGAGAGAGAGAGAGCCCATGATCACTTGGCCACTCTAATTATTAGTCATTTTGTATGCTGTGATACATCAGCTCCTCCCCCAAGCAGCTTATCCACAAGTGTCTTTGCCACAAGCCAGTGCATGCCAAGATTTAAATTCTCTGACCAGCAAGAGAGAGCACTTCCTCTATCCCCTTTCTTATGAAGCCAGTTTTCGCCACATCTCCAGGGATTCTCTGGTTGGACATGCTTAACCTCAGTCCAGGTCTGAGTGTTGACTTTTTGCCAGGACATCTGTCATGTAGAAACTTATGCTATTCCTTTCCACATGCCAGGATGCCACACCAGGTAGCCAAAGGATAGAACTAATACTGATCAAAAATTAGTTTCCAAATAGAAAAAGTGGGTACAATTTATATTAAATTTACATAGAGGGTCTGTACATCTCACCATGTATTGGAAATTGGCATATACTTGAATGTCTAATCCTGTGGTGGTTTGGAAACAATTTGATGACAGGTCAGTAAACTGCATGAACACATTGCATTTAGTTAAAAGTTGTTTTAATGTAATTACAGCATAAGTGTCGAAAGCATTATGTACATGATCATCATGGCTTTGAATCATTACAAAAAAAATAACGCTTTACATATCTACATATTTATTGCCTCAGAGGGCAAAAATACATTTGTAAAATAATTGGTCAGTTATTTACCTCTTAAGACACCATTAAATAATTTTTATCATAAGCCTCTTATACCATCTTTACTAAATGGAAACTGTTATTCTTGTTGAATGGAATGTGGGTCAGTGTAGTTTTCCTAAACTGGGTCCAGAACATATAGAATAAGAGGGATCCCAGGAAACTTTCTGAGGGCTACGAGCTACCATTAAGAGATTTACCAGGATTCACAAGATAAGAGTTACCAGGATTCACAAGACATCTTTAGAAAAAGGAAATGGATTTGTTGCTGAGATTAGTCCAACATAATTGTAATTGCCCATAGATCTTCTCCCTGGACCATTATTTCCCTATAAATGTACTCATAATGAGAAGTAAAGGTCAACACTATTGGACATATATTCAGAAAAATGTGAAGAAGAGAGTTACATAATAACCCTGATTACCAGTATGGTTACTCTTATTTGTCCTAATTAAAAGGATGAAGCTGGAAGCCTGTAGTGACTAGAGGGACATCAATAACATGGTGATCTGTAGCTATAACCCACTAGCCTTATTTCTGACATCCTAGTTTAATCTAGAGAAGGCTAACATTTACTAAACCAGATTTACGTAGGACTTCTCATTTGATAAAAATTAGAGTTGTTGTGAGGATCAAATATCTTGATAATTTTTATCAAGTGCTCTACAGTCCTTATCATGCTATATAAATGTTAGTTTATTATCATAATTGTTATTATTATTGTTGTTACTATGCTTGATGACTTCTGAGATTGTTATTAGTCTAACTAGATCACTGTTCTAAGTCCAAGGTCTGGTACAGTTAGAGCATGCACAGTAGCCCTGAAATATAGGAGAGGAAAACCAAAACCACTACAGCCCAAAATGCTGCAAACTGTCATTCATTCCTTCATCCTCTGTACAGTTTTGTAGATTAGTGATCTTGATGTTATCAATTCATCCAGGGACTATTGGGCTCTAGAGAACTGATTCACACCAACCAAATTCATAGGGGGCTGAAAATGAATAAATTGGCATCTGACTTTATCAATCAATAAAAAACATAATTGCTAAGTAGATCAAAATGTTTTTGTCAGAAGGTCAGCATTCTTTTCCCAGCAGGAAGGAAAGTAGACTTCAGAAATTCAATTAATATCAAGTTGTCCTGTAAGTTGAAGTAATGGGATTTGGCTGGAGAAATAAACAATCCTAGCAAATCATCACAGTCTTCCAACAGAATATTGGAGGTGCCCTCAACCCCAAGATAACACTGGCATTGTCATAGTTTGGGGCTCCACTTTAGGTTCCTATGCAAACTACCACTCTTCTTTTTGCATTTGCCATTATTGTGCTAGAATTTACATTATTCCTCTCTAACATTTGCAAATTGTTTCTTTCAAAATAGTCAATGGTGGGAATCTCATAGATTGTACTACTTCTGCAAGTGCCCATTCCCATCCATTTTATGTTGATGATTATTAGTTTCTTCTTAGATTTTTCTAATTTTGCCCCATAACTGAGATACTCCTTTTGAGAATCTGTAACCCTTCATGCAAGAGTATATTACAGAGAATCTCCTCCCAAAATTTTGAAAAATTATGCATTTATAGTTTACAGTTGTCTCAGAGGCAGTATACACCCTCTTGGGGATCACAAGGTTTTTTATAGCAAGTTAATTTCCATTCAATTCTCCCCTTTGCCATAACAAAGTAAAACAGCTGTCCTTGTTCCTAAATATGGAGGAAATCTAGTTGTTCGTGGTGTATTACTGCCTTCTGCTCATATTCTTCCATTCCATTTCAGGCTATAGCCTGGATGGAGAAGACTGACTAACCATTCAAGCATACTCCCAACACAGGTAGTTGCCTCAAACTTTCCTAGAGAAGACTCAAAGTTACTTCAAATTTATAGAAGCCCAAAGGAAGCAGAAATTTAAAGAGGAAGACAAAAGAATGGAAACTAGGAAACTGTCAAGACTGAAGCAATGAAGAGAGACATAGAAGGGAGCCTTGATTTTGCCAAAGATGGTCTGGGGTTTGCTTGTGGAGATCTCAGCTCTTGCAAGGGAATAAACTGCATGATAAAATTTCCAAACCCTGAAAAATACTTTGAAAAAAATAAAAATATCAATACAACATTCTGGAAAATATATCAAATCTTAGTAAACGTGTTCCCCAGACTGAATGCTTTATGAAGGCAAGGATTTGTTTCTTATTTTTTCCATCACCTACAGTATTTAGAACATAGGAGAAATATAATAGCTACTCAGTAACCCATCAATGATCTGTTTAATTTTATATTATATTGCATATACACACATGATAGCAGAATAAGTACTTATCCTGTATTGCTTCATGTATTGCTTATGTCTATGTACCCCTTGCCCCTTGCAAATTTGCACTTTGTAATTATTACATACACCTAATGTGCGTTTTATACACAAAAAATTTAAATTAGTAAATCACCTGCTGGGCCCTCTTACAGTTACAGCAATTAAATTTTCTATAGGAATCTTACATTATTTCTGGAGAGTCCACCAAAAGAATAGCTGCAAGTTGGCAGAATTGTTGTTCTCTTTTCCACATTCTTATTGAGTTTCTTTTTACTTAGTTCATATGTAGAGATAGTAATGTCACATATAATGGCATGGTATTCAAGCTCAAAAATTAAATGCAATGAGTGGATTGACCAATGAGGACCCAGTCCTTAGGGAATGTATAATATGCTCTGCCTAGTTCCAGGCTACATGGAGGCTTGATGAGTCTGATTCCAAGCATGAGTAATGAAGGTGCCTTCCCCTTACTTCAGAGTATGCTCAAATGTTTCTGTTGGCTTATTGCACAATAAAAAAAGCCTTTAAAATGTCTGCCAAACTGGAATTACATGTCCATCCAAAGAGTTCAGGTAGATGAATTCTCTTCCTTGGTAGCTTCTAAAGTGGAAGAATTGCTGCAAATATCAAAGTTGTGGAAAGAGCAGAAGCTTCAGTTGCACTGGTTCTCCTCTTGGCTGCCATGTCTGTGAATGCACATTGCTTTGGTGCATGGTGTGTTTCTTCTTTCCTGATCTTAGGTAAATGAGTATCTTGAGATAGAAGTACCCAGGTCACCGGTGAGAAGGTGAGATACGTCAAAGCATTCTAAGGTCCACTATTAGCTGAAGTCACGAAAGCTAATGGCAGCAATAGCTAATGAGGAAACATTGCAGCAGTCAGTGACCTGGTTGACCCAACCCTATAAGGGGGCAGCTCATCTGTATCCTTCTTTCTATTCCCATTGATACCAAGTTAACATGCCCTTTCTTTGATGCCTATCTAGATTATTCTAATCTACTCCTAATATATCTCTTCATCACTTTCTCCTACCTCTATCTGCCCTTTGGACTACTTCCAAAAGACCTTAGCATGGATATGGTCATGCCACACTAGTGCCCCAAAACATTGCCTAAATATAATACAAATTCTTTTGCCTGCCTTTCAAGGTTTCCCATAAATTGGCACCATCCTACCCTTCCAGTCTTGGCTCATATCATTCCCTGCTACACACTCTGTTCAATCCAATTTAATTCAGAAAATATTTAATTAGTGATTATTTATTATATTTTATGTTTCAGTAATTTGTATCCTTTCAATGAAGATGTCAGATTATGTGGATCTATAACATGAGGTTGCTTCTGAACTTCAAATGGGTCCCCATTGGTGCTAATTCTATACTGGTCTTATATACTCAGTATCCTACTCTCCACAGCAGCTCTTCCAAACCTTTTTAATTCTTAATTAATTCTCCCCTGGCTTTCCCTCTTCTTACCCTCTTAGCTAAGAGACTTGCTTATATTTTATAGTAAAAATTGAGGCCATTCACCAGGAACTCTCTCTTCTTCCTTCTTCCTCATCTTATTTCACTCAAATGCATTCTGTCACTATCTCTTACTTCATTTCTAACTTATGCAATACTTACTTACTCTTTACCAAGGCTAACTCCTCCAAATGACAAAATCTGTTTAGGTCCTTCTCTGTTGCCTGTACATGTGTCTATATCTCTATGCTAAAAAAAACTCTCATTTGATTTTTCTATCCCAATTAATTAACATCTTACATTACTTCTGTCCTTTGTGGCTAAACCCTTTGAAAAGGCCATCTACTATGGGTATTTTCACTTTCTCAGTTCTTATTTTCTTCCTAATCCCTTCCAATCTTGTCTTCCAATCTTAGACACCAAAACTACTCTCTCCAAAGTTACCAATGATCTCTTAGTTGCCAAGTCCAATAGCTCTTTTTTCAATCCTCATTCTACTCAACCTCTCTCTAGCTTTTGACATAATTGATCCCTTTTCGACATTCTCTTTTCTTTAGGTTTTTAGGTTAATGCTCTCTCCTGGTTTTCTTCCTGCCTATTTGGCCACGCCTTCTCTGTCTACTTTACTGTATCCTCATCCAGATTATGCCTCCTATCCATAGGTGTCCCACAGGGTTCTGTCTTGGGTCCTTTTCTTTCCTTCTTCTAAACCACTTCACTTGGTAATCTAATCACCTCCCATGAATTTAATTACCATCTCTTTGTTGATGATTCTCAGATCTTCCTATCCTGCCCCAGCCTTCCAGTCTCACATCTCCAACTGCCTTTTAAACATCTTGAACTCCAACTATATAGCAATAAATATAGCAATGTAGGTGATCTGGATTAATATTTACAAAAATATAAATTGTCTAGATTAACAGTAGAAGAAATAGAATACTTAAATAATCCAATATCAGAAAAAAATTGAACATACCATCAAAGAACTCTCTAAGAAAAAAAAAAACCCAGAATCAGATGGATTCACAAGTGAATTCTATTAAACCTTCAAAGAACAACTAATCCCAATACTATACAAACTATTTGACATAATAAGCAAAGAAGGGGTTCTACCAAACTCCTTTTATGACACAAATATGGTACTGATTCCAAAGCCAGGTAGAACAAACATAGAAAGAAAACTATAGACCATCTTCCTTAATGAACACAGATGCAAAAATCTTACACAGAATACCAGCAAAAAGACTCCAGCAGGGGGCAGCTGGGTAGCTCAGTGGAGTGAGAGTCAGGCCTAGAGACAGGAGGTCCTAGGTTCAAACCCGGCCTCAGCCACTTCCCAGCTGTGTGACCCTGGGCAAGTCACTTGACCCCCATTGCCCACCCTTACCACTCTTCCACCTATGAGACAATACACCGAAGTTAAGGGTCTAAAAAAAAAATTTATAAAAAAAAAAAGACTCCAGCAAGTGATCACGAGGGTTATTCATTATGATCAGGTGGGATATATACCAGGAATGCAAGGATGGTTCAATATTAAGAAAACCATTTGCATAATTGACCATATCAACAAGCAAACCAACAAAAATCACATGAAGAGTGGATTAGAAACCAAAATCCTACCATATATTGTCTACAAAAAACACACATGAGGCAGGTAGACATATGTAGAATAAAAATGAAAGGATGGTTTCAAAATCTATTGGGCTTCAACCAAGATAAAGAAGGCAGGCATTGCAATCATGATTTCTGACAAGCCAAAGTAAAAATAGATCTGATTAAAAGAAATAGGGAAGGTAATTACATCCTGATAAAAGGCAGTATAGACAAAGAGGAAATAACAGTACTCAACATGTATGCACCAAATGTTAAGAGCATCCAAAATTCTAAAGAGAAACTGGCAGAGCTCAAGGAGGAAATAGATAGTAAAACTATGCTAGTGGGAGACCTAAATCTTCCTCTCTCAGATCTAGATAAATCAAACCAAAAAATAAGTAAGAAAGAGATAAGAGATGAATGAAATCCTAAAAAACTTAAAGTTAATAGATATATGGAAAAAAATAAATAGGGACAAAAAGGAATACACCTTTTCAGCTGCACATGGTACATTCACAAAGATTGACCATGTACTAGGGCATAGAAACATTGCAAATAAATGCAAAAGAGCAGAAATAATAAATGTAACCTTTTCAGATCATAATGCAATAAAAATAATAATTAGTAAGAATGGCACATGGACAGGTAAATCAAAAATTAATTGGAAATTAAATAATATGATTCTCCAAAATCAGTTAATTAAAGAACAAATCATAGAAACAATTAATAATTTCATTGAAGAGAATGGTATTGATGAGACATCCTACTAAAATCTGTGGGATGCAGCTAAAGCAGTACTCAGGGGGAAATTTATATCCCTGAATGCATATTTTAACAAACTAGGGAAGGCAAAGATCAATGAACTGGGCATGCAAATCAAAAATCTAGAAATGGAACAAATTAAAAATCCTCAGTTAAAAACTAAATTAGAGATTATAAAAATTAAAGGAGAAATCAATAAAATTCAAAGTAAAATAACTATTGAATTAATAAATAAGACTAGAAGCTGGTTATTTAAAAAAAACAAATAAAATTGACAAAGTACTGGTCAATCGAATTTAAAAAAGGAAAGAAGAAAACCAAATTATCAGTATCAAAGATGAAAAGGGAGACCTCACCTTTAATGAAGAAGAAATTAAGGCAATCATTAAAAACTATTTTGCCCAATTACATGGCAATAAACATCTTGAATTGGATGTCCAAAAGACCTTCCAAACTCAACATATCCATAAAAGAACTCAATATCTTTCCTGTAAACTCTCCTCCCTGGCCCCTGCCTCTCCTATCTTCCCAGTGCTTCAGGCTTACAATCTAGGAGTCATCTGGGACTCCTCATTATTTCTCATCCCATATATTCAATCTGTTGCCAAGGTCTGTTGATTTCACCTTTGTACCTATGCTATATTAGTATAGGGATTTATTTAGATATCATATGCCTTTGGGGAAAAATTGTGGATAGATTCCCCACCATTTAAATCAAGTTACCTAGATTCCTACTCTGTCCAGAGCTATACAAGACTCAATAGGGTCTTTCAAATACATTCCCTTCTTTCCTCTGACATTGCCACCATCTTGATTCAGGCTTTCATCTCATCACACCTGGACTATTGTAATATTTTGCTGGTAGGTCTACTTGCCTAACATCTATTCCTACTTTAACCTATCCTTCAAACAACCACCAAAGTGATTTTTCTAAAGCATAGGTACAAATATTCCACCTCCCTATTCAATAAATTCCACTGGTTTCCTATCAACTCCAAGATCAAATACAAAATCCTCATTTACATTCAAAACTCTTCATCACATAGCCCTCTTCCATTTACCCATTCTAACACCTTACTCCACATGTACTCTTTGATCTTGTGACACTGGCCTTGCTATTTCATGAACAAGACATTGAATCTCTCAATTCTGGCCATTTTCTCTGTATAGTTGTCTCGCCATGCCTGGAACACTCTCCCTCATCTCTGACCTTCCTGGCTTCCTTTAAGTCACAATTAAAGTCCATCTTCTACAGAAAACTTTCCCAATGCCTTCTAATTTGAGTGCTTCCCTCTGTGAATTCTTTATTCTTTGTATGGTCTACAGTTTGTTTGTAGGTATTTGGGTTTTTTAAAAAAATACTATTTTGTTTTTTCCCCAATTACATGTAATAATTTTCAACATTTGTTTTTTTGAAATCTTGAGTCTCAAATTCTCTCCCTCTCTCCCTTCTCCCTTTGCTGAGATGGTAAATAGTCTGATAAAGATGTTACACATGCAATATTGTAAAACATTTTTCCATATTAATCTTTTTCTGGAGGAAAACTCAAATTTAAAAATGAAATAAGTGATATATAGTATGCTTTGGTCTAGATTCAGACTCCATCAATTCTTTCTCTGGAAGCAGATGGCATTTTTGTCATGAGTCCTTTGGGACTGTCTTGGATAATTGTAATCCTAAGAATAGCTAAGTTATTCACAATTGTTCATCAAACAATAATTGCTGTTGCTTTGTACAATGTTCTCCTAGTTCTGCTTATTTCAGAAGTCTACACAGGTTACTGTCTTTCCATGTTTTTTCTGAAATCCTCCTGCTTATCATTTCTTATGCCACAATAGTAGTCCTTTACACTCATATATCAAAACATAGTCAGTCATTCCTCAATTGATGGGTAGCCTTCTCACTTTCCAATTCTTTGCCACAATAAAGAGTCTCAATTTCCCCACATCTCCTCCAATTTTTGTCATTTTCATTTTCTGTCATAATAACATCTGATAAATGTGGATGGCACTTCAGGGTTTTTAAATTTACTTTTCTCTAACTGATAGTGATTTGGAGAATTTTTTCATATGACCAAAAATAGTTTTAATTATTTTGTCTGAAAACTGCTTGTTCATAACTGTTAATTATTTGTTATCTGTTATTAATTTTTATATTATTTGTTATATCTGTTATTAATTATATTGTTTGTTATATTTGTTATTAATTTATTAATTGGGGAATGATTTGTGTTCTTATACTTTTTACTCATTTATTTATGTATTTGAAAAATGAGACCTTTATTAAAGAGATTTGTTGTAAAATTTTTTCAACATTATAATTACTCTGTATAATCCTTCATCCTATTCTTTCTTTTCCTTCTGTCCATCTTCAAAAGTGTTATGCTATTGACCACCACCTACCCCAGTTTGCACTCTCTTCTGTAAGTATCCCTTCCCCACTCTCTTCTCCTATTCTACTCCTACTTTCTTGTAGGGGAAGATAGATTTCTATATCCAAAGGAGTGTATATGCTCTCCATTTTGAGCAAATTCTGAGGGTAAGGTTCAAGTCCTTCTCTCTCTATCTTTCCCATCTCCTTCTCTATAAGAAAAGCTCTTTTCTACTTCTTATATATGAAATAATTTATCCCATTCTACTATGCTCTTCCCCCTTCTTTCAATGCATTCCTCTTTCTCACCCCTTAATTTTATTTTTTTACATATCATCCCATCCTACTCAACTAACACCCTTGCCCTCTGTCTACATATACTTCTAATTGCCCTAATAATGATAAAGTTCTTAGGAGTTACAAGTTCCATTTTCCCATCTAGGGATATATACAGTTTAATCTTATTGAATGTCTTTTCATTTCTCCTTCTTGTTTACCTTCCCCTGCCCCATTTACCTTTTTATGCTTCTCTTGAGTCTTGTCATTTGAGAGTCAATTTTCTTTTCAGCTCTGGTCTTTTTCATCAGGGATGTTTGAAAGTCTTCTAATTTCATTGAATGCACATTTCCTCCAATGAAGATTATGCTCAGTTTTGTGGGTATATGATTCTTGGTTGTAGTCCTAGCTCCTTCACCCTCCACAATATCATATTCCATCCCCCTTCCCTCTCTAATCCGTTAATGTAGAAGTTGCTAAGTCTTGTGTTATCCTGATAATGGCTGTACTATATTTGAATTGTTTCATTTTGGCTATTTGCAATATTTTTTCCTTCACCCAGGAGTTCTGGAATATGGCTATGATGCTCCTAGGAGTCTATATTTTGGGATTTCTTTCAGGAGAATTCTTTCAATATCTATTTTACCCTTGGTTCTAGAATATAAAGGCTTTTTTTTTTGATAATTTATTGAAAGATGATGTCTAGGCTCTTTTAAAAATTATTATTATGGCTTTCAGGTAGGTACAATAATTCATAAATTATCTCTCCTAGATCTTTTTTAATGATATTTCTTTTTCTTCTATTTTTCATTCTTTTGACTTTGTTTTATTGATTCTTGATGTTTTATGAGATCATTAACTTCCATTTGCCCCATTCTAATTTTTTAGACATTATTTTCTTTAGTGAGCCTTTGCATCTCCTTTGCCATTTGGCCAATTCTAACTTAAAAAAAAATACCCTCTTACTTTCTGTCTTAGACGCAATACTAAGTATAAGCCTGAAAAAGCAATACTAAGTATTGCTTCTAAGACAGAAAATCAGTAAAGGCTAGGCAATTGGGGTTAATTGACTTGATCCCAGGTTTACACAGCTAGGAAATATCTGAGGCCAGATCTGAACTCAGAACTTCCCATCTCAAGATCTGGCTCTCTATCTGCTGAGTGATACAGTCAATTCTACTTTTTAAAAAATCCTTTCCCTCAGTTAATTTTTATGCATCTTTTCCCATTTGTCCAATTCTACCTTTTAATGAGTTCTTCTCTTCAGTAGATTTTTGTCTTTTATCTTTTATCAATTGGTCTATTCTATTTTTGAAGATATTATTTTCTTTAGTATTTTTTGTGCCTGCTTTAATAAGCTGTTGACTATTTTTTCATGATTTTCCTGCATCATTCTCATTTTTTCCTTATTTTTATTTTATTTTATTCCTTATTTTTTTCTCTTATATTTGATTTTTAAAATCTTTTTTTTTAACTTTCTCCAGTAATTCTTTTGAGACTTGAGAGCAATTCATATTTTTCTCTGAGGCTTTGAATGTAGCAGTATTGACCTTATCTTCTTCTGAGTTTGTGTTTTGGTCTTCCTGACCACCAAAATAACTTTCTATATTGAGTTTCTTTTTGTTGTTGTTGTTTGTTCATTTCCCAGACTTTTTCTTGTCTTTTAAGTAAAAAAAAAACCAAAACAACCCCTTCCCCCCCAAAAAAAACATCCCAAAACCTGATACAGGTAGGCTCTGTTCCCATAGTAATAGAACACTGCTCCAAGCTTCAGGTCCTTTGGGCAGTTGCCTTCAGAGTTAGGTCTGGGGATCTATAAGTTTTCAGTTCTTCCAAGTTTGGTATGACCTAAGGAGAGCTGTGTTTAATAGTCTCCCAGTCTATGCTCTCATATGTGATCAACCACAAGTATTCTTTTCTGACCTGGAAATGTGACCAAGGTCCCCTATTCCCTAAGCACTGATGTGTGCTAGTGCTCTTTCTCACTGTGGGATTGTAACTAGGATCTGAGTATGGGTGATGCAACCTAGATCCATCAAGATCCTCTGACCAGTCGTCTGACCCCTTGACCATCTGTGGCTGAGAACTCTGGAAGCTGTTGCCACTGATTGGCTGCCTCAAGGCCTGCAGTGGTTCTTTGTGTTCTGCTGGGATGCAGCAGACACCTTCTGCTAATCTTCTAAGTTGTCAGCCTGAAAAAGTAATTCATCCTGTCATTTTGTGGGTTGTGTAATTCTAAATTTTGTTTTTAGGCATTATATCAGAGTTGTTTGGAAGATAATTTGGTAGAGATCAGGCAGGTCCTTGTATTTCTCTGCCATCTTGGCTCTGTCCTCCCCCTCCCACCAATATTTGTTTACATGCTGTCTCCCCCATTAGACTATGAGCTTCTTGAAGACAAGAATTTTCTTTTGCCTCTTTTAGTATCTCTAACACTTAGCACAGTTCCTGGCACATAGTGTTTATATATATGTATATATTTTATGTAAATGTTTATTGATTGATTATATTAGAGGCCATTACCCCAATCCTATGAAACATGATCGGAGTCACCGTTTCTGGTGACTGCATTTGTGGAAATTTAAGGGATCCTGCTTCCTTCTATGTATAACTAATTACTTATAGGCTTGCATTTTATGTGACTTAAAAATCTATTATGCAAAGCAATTTGGAGAAGGAGAAAACTATCATAGAAAGTTATCACAGGGGGCTATGAATGTCTAAAACTCCATATTCCACATATGTTCAAAATTCTTCTACCTTTGAGCTTTTTCTAAAATTGTGTTTGGAATGGACTTTAAATCAGGGGAAACTGTGTTCTTATCCTGGCTCTCTTACTGAGAAAAAGTCAAAATACCTCTCCATGCCTCACTTCCCTCATCTGTCAAATGTGGAATTTGGATTAGATGACCTTTAAATTTAATTTGGTTTAACAAATGTTTTTAAAATGCCTACTCTGTGCAAGGCACTCTGCTAGATATGGGAAGCAAAGACACTGACTGACATTCAGTGATCTAGGTAATGAATCCTGACATTTAAAACTTACTCTTTTAATGGTTAGCTTTTCATGCTTTGTATGGATGCAGGAAGCATATTTTAGGGCAGGGTAAAGGGGGTATATAGAAGAGATTAGCAATAAAATTAGATATGTCAAAAGGATGCACTTTAAGCCATCATTTGACTCTTGTATGTAGTTGGCATTTCCTCTTTGCATAGATAACCTATAAAACATTTCAACCTTTTGCCAATGTTACCTTCTTTATCAAATAAATGAGATACTGTAAAGCAAGGTAGAAAACTTCCTTTAATAAAATTCATCTTTAGTTCCCAGAGGGGGGAGAAAAAGTTTGCTGTCTTCTCATGCTTTCAGGTCATTAATCAAGCAGAATTCTCATATAAATGTGTATAACATGCCGGCCCCTGAAGAATGACTGAATCATTCTTTCAAATTAGGCATAAGATATTGTTTAGCAAATCTGCTCATGATGCATCCTTCTATACCATCTGGGGGTAAGAAAATATCACATCTACCAAATGTGGGGGCTGACATTGATTTTTCCTTATTTACATGAAAATATCAGACCCAAATACTATTGTAAAGATTACCTTGAGACCAGCCAGCCATGAGAATTGTGCCAACGTGGCTGTGCTAGTATGAAAATCAGTTCCTCTGGTTACACCAGTAGCTGTGAGTCATCCAGTCTCTGAGTGCTGAGCCTGACTCTGCAGTTGAGTTAATATTCCTTGGAAGAGATGGCTTCCCTTGCCAAGGGCACTCTTTGGTTCTAAGAACAGTAGGACATTTCTGAATTTTATGTTCTATCCCTTGAGGTCTTGGATAGCCTTCGACACACAGTAGGACTCTGGGTAACTTGATTTAACTTTCAGGCACTCTATCCATAGATTTTTCCTCCTAACATTTTGATGTCTAAATAAGGCCCTATTTTAACATACCATCAATCAATTGATGAGCACCTACCCTGTGCCAGGCACTGTGCTAAGTGACTTACAAAAATTATTTTATTTGATCCTCACAACAATCTTGTTAGGTAGGTTCTGTTATTATCCCTGACTTACAGTTGAGAGAGCTGAGACAGATGGTGGTTAAATGATTTGTCAAGGGTCACAGAGTTAGTCTTAGGCTTGATTTTAACTCAGATCTTCTTAATTCTTAATAGCATTGGCACTATATTGATTATGCCTCCTAGTTACTTTTGGAGATACAAATCCAAAGAATGAAACAATCCCGACTCTTAAGGAATTTATATTCTAATAAAGAAGATATATAGATACACACACATATAGATACGTACATATATACATCCATACACAAAGAATAAATACACAGTTATTAAATTCAAGGTTGTTTGGGAAAGAGGGAATTCGCAGTTAGGGGTGTCAGGGAAGACACAGGAAAAGCGGGATCTACGAGGCAGAGGAAAGGAGGGAATATATTGCATGAACGAGTGATATCTAGATGTACGAAGAACAGAGGGAAGTCCATTAAGAAAATATTCAGCCCCTAGGAGATCATTAATTTTTCTAAGTATTTGGAAGTTTGACATTTTTCCCTCCTGAGGTCATACTGGTGAGCCCTAATCAGTTAGTTCTCAAAGTGACCTTAAGAAGAGTCGTGTTTTATTATCTCCATTTCGTATATGCAGAAAATGAGGTATGAAACTAAGACCTAGCTTTCTTAAATCACATAAATCAGAATCATCACCAACAGTAATCATACCTTTTGAGATGGATGGGACCACAGAGATAATTTAGCCCAATTAAGAAGTTGATTAGGGGACTTTTCTTGATGAGTTCAATTTGATGAGCTTCTCTAGGGCAACAAACAAGCATGCTTGATAAGAACCTTTCTCTTTTGCTGGCACCTTTTTAAGAGTTCCAAGACAACTCCTGATTGGTTTTTGTTGACAAAATCTGCTCCCAAGATGATTTAGTTGTCTGGACTCCTGGGAGGGCAGACTCTGGTTACAGAAACCATTCTTCTGTGCCAGACTATAAAGAGAATGGACATACTCTTCTCAGCTATTTATCATCTCTTTTTGTGTGTCTTCCTTCAGAAGCTGGGTAGGATTCCCTCCAAGAAGTCACCAGTGGCTGCCTTGGTGAATGGTGAATGGCCCATGTTGCTTGAAAGGGGAATTCTTGAACCTAGACATTTCAGTTCTGAATACAAGTTAGAGACCAGAGAACTGATGGTGGACTTTCCCAGTCCAATTGGGAATAGCATATGGGGAAAGTGGAATATTAAATCTTAAAGAAATATAGGTAGAAACTCAGGTGAACAAAGAAGCTAGTTTACAAACGATGTTCCTGAATCCCAAAGTCCTGGGGAGAAGAAAAATGTTCTTAAAAGCATGTGATCCCATAATATAGTCTTCTAGCAAAGAAAAAAAGATTTCTTGGTAACAATCTTGGGGACAGAAACTTCACGTCAAGAGTTTGCAAATCTGACTTTCAACATAAAAAAGTTTCTGAGCAGCCAGTGCCTCCTGGAGAAAGAAGAAGACTGTCCAAATGACCACTGTGACTGGAAACCAGCAAAGGAATAAAGTCAAGAAAATATGAGTAGAAGATTTATATTTTGTTCCCTGATTTTATAGTGAGTTACTAGAATTGTAAAGGTTCTATGAGAAAGGGTCTTTCATCAGCAACCCCAAAGTATATTTGCTTTCTAGGAAGAATCCATGCCACAGGATAGTTTTATAATCCTGGAGGGAATAGTCTGTTTAGAACTCTGTAGAAGAGTGAAATTTCACAGGAATATCTGGGTATTTTCCTAATGACAACACTAAGTTCATTCCCCTCCCAACAGAAGCTAAAATGAGTGTTTTCTGTGTCTATTTATCCATGAGTCCTCTGAATTTCTTGTATTTTCTATAGGGTGAAATAAAGGTCATCTTTTATCTCATATGTATTTTGTTAACTTGAGAGTTTATATAGGAGAGTACATTTTGACATTCATTTAATTCATACTTGGAGATTTCACAAAATAAATTCTGAGTGGATTCTTATGACTCAGATGAGGAAATGATCTTTTAGGGTCAGTCTCAAAGATTGGATCTATTTTGTGGGAGCCATTGGATTGAGTTGGTGGGGGATGGGAAATGCTCTGGGTCATAAATTATATATAGATGAAGCTTAGAGAAAATAAGTATTTTGCTCAAGGACAAGTTTGTGACAGATCCTGACTCTCAGGCCAGTGACCTTCTTATTAGATCTTATCTCCTTAAAGTCCTAAAATTCTAAGATTTATCCTCTATCTACAAACTCAAGCAACTTGATTTAAAAAAAAAAAAGGTTGGAAGCAAACTAAGTATTTAATCGGAAACTATCACTCTTCTCCAATAATTCACATATAATAAGAAGAAACAATAAAAAAAAGCATTACAAATAATCATAGCAACTGGGTACCTATACTAAATATCCAATAGAAAAGTGAATAGTTCAAATGAATCATTGGTTCATCTTAAAGCCCACCAAACTAACTTTTATTTTAAGTCTTGACCAATCCACATGAGATTTTAATTTAAAAAATTAAGTAAATATAGGGTTGTTGAAACAAACATTAACTTTGACCAATTTTTTTCATCCAGATTCTTGGACATATTGCTTTGGCATTACCTTTATTATTAAGAGGAGTTGTGCACACCATGGCCAGAGGACTACCCTTGCCTTGGTTTGTTTCAAACCCAGGCTCTTACATATACTATATATGTGTGACCCTGGGTAAGTCACTTATTCTCTCAGAGCCCAAGGAAACTCTCTAAAATTATAAACCATAGAAAGGGTGCTAATCTGCCTAGGTAGAGGACATTTCCCTCATTTGGAGGTTTCCTATACCAATTAGATCACAGGTTCAGACATCATGGTCATTGACATCATACAATATAGTTGTAAAGCTCTTCCACAGTTTATAAATTGCTCCTTCCACCACATAAATATGCTCTCATTTGGTCTTTATAGCTAACCTATATATAGGCAGAAGGCAATTATATTATCCCCATTTTACAGATGGGGAAACAGAAGCTCAGGTGAAGTGATTTGCCCGGGGTCACAAAAGGGAATAAGTTATGGAGATAAGAGTTGAACCTAGTTCTTCGGATCCCAGTCTGGTGCCCAAGAAAATATTCCCTCATGGTCCATGATCTATAACAGAAACTTGGGAATTTTGACCCCTTTATCCATTTTGAAAAGCAATCTAGAGTTTTAGGGACCTCTAAACACTAAGGAAAAATGAGCCATTAATAAGGAAGCAATATGATATTGGGGGCAACTACATGGAACAGACCTGAAGTCAGGGGGACTTGTTTTCCCGAGTTCAAATCTGGTCTCAGACATGGACTAGCTGTGTGGCTCTGGGCAAGCCATTTCATCCCGTTTGTCTCAATTTCCACATCTGTAAAATGAACTATAGAAAGAAATGGCAAATCATTCCAGTACCTTTGCCAAGAAAACCCCAAAATAAGGTCCTGAAGGGTCTCAGATATGACTGAAAAACAATTGAATGACAAATGGTAGGATTTAGAACCGGAGGACCGTGCTTCCTAAGGCCAGGACCCAGGATCAGAGTTTCTGGGTGCTGATCTATTTGGCTCCTTCCAGGTAACTGTTACATCTCTCACTTTGTAGACAGGTGTGGAGTAATCATTTGGGGCCAAGACACATCTAAGTCTGACTCAAGGGAGACCGATAGACACAACAAATACAGCTGCCTGAGACAGCCCCATCTGATCCCTCCATCTGCAAAGAAGAAGAGTCCAGGACATGAGAGTTTGGTTCCAGGGAGCTCTGTCAGACCCCAGATCCCAGCCAATTCCACGGGGACCCTCGATAACTGTTCAAAATTCTATTACTTCACCTGGTGGCCATTTGTCCTCTTTGGCAAATTATAATGTGCATCCCCTCCCCAAGTAACACCCCCACCATTAACAATGAATAAGATCATAGGTTTAAAGCTGGAAGGGGATCATCTAATCTAACTATCTCATTTTACAGATGAAGAAACTGAGGATCAAAGAAATTCAGTGGCTTGTCCAAATCACAAGAAAATCAAACGACAGAACTGGGATCTGTATCTCGGTCCTACACTCATTCCACCAGGCCATTTGTTGTTCAATCATTTTTCAGTCATCTCCGAGATTTTTCGTGACCTCATTTGGGGGTTTTCTTGGCAAAGATGACTGGAATGATTTGCCATTTCTTTCTCCAGTTCATTTTATAGATGTGGAAACAGGCAAACAGAGATAAGGACTTGCCCAGGGTCACACAGCTAGTACATGCCCAAGGCCAGATTTAAACTCAGCAAGATAAATCCCCCTGATTTCAGGCTGGTCACTCTATTCACCGTTCCATGTAGTTACCCCCAATACCATATTGCTTCCTTATTCATTAATAATTTACTTCTCCTGAGTGCTTAGAGATCTGCACAGGGCATTTTTCACAATAACACTGCCAGGTTGGGAATATGAGTATTACTATCACCATTTTCATTAAATTTAGAACGGAAACATTAGAGATTCAGGTGAAATCCCTTTTACAAAGGGAGAAACCAAGGCCCAGCCAGGCAAAGAGATTATAAATAAATGCTATAGTAAATAGAAGAACAGAACTTTAAAACCAGGTCCTCAAATGCCCACAGACTTCAGCCCCAGTCGGTTTTCTTCAGTGAAGAGACTGTGAGTCACGAAATTTAAAGTAACTGACTCAGTGTCTTGTAGATATTAAGGAAAAGAGCCAGGAACAGAGTCCAGGACCTCCGACGCCGAAGCCACTGCTCCTCTATTGAACCTGTAAGGCCTGGAGATTCTTTGAGGGTGGTCGTCGTTTCATTTTTGTCTTTGTATCTCCCTGGCCTATCACATAATAGACACTTAATAACTTATTATTTTTATTTTTTTCAAAATTAAATTGAATTTTTATTTAAAAAATATTTGTACAGTCTCAACTCTAAATCCATAAATTCTTGGCAACAAGTGGCTCATCGTTAACACCAAGAAAAGACTCAGACACAGAGTGAGCATTTTCGTCCATCACAGGTACTGGTTTTAACCTTTTACAAACAATGTTTCAGAATGTGGATCCTTTAGAGGGGCCTTTGATAAAAGTTAATGATAACACCGTAGTGTGCTAGGACCAGCTCTTGCCAGTTCTGGAAAGTGGATTGCTAAATTTTCAGCACGAACAGATTTCAGTAAATGCTACAAAGGAGGGACTGATAAGTTATTTTGTTGATTGAGGAGACCTGTGGTGTCCAAGTCAAATATAAATGGGGTCCATTAAATCACAGATTCTGTTCATACCACATGTTGACTAAGAAAACCACATATTAAAATTGTCTAAGTTTTATCGAATTTTTATTTTGTTATATATTTCCCAATTACATTTTAATCTGGTTTGGACTATACTTTTTTTTTTAAACCCTACTTTGTATAAGCAGAACTGGGAGATCATCGAACACAATATCAGCAATATTGGACGATGATTATCTATGAACACTTGGCTACTCTCAGCAATGCATTGATGTGGGACAATCCTGAAAGACTTATGACAGACCCACCTCCAGAAAAAGAACTGTTGGAGTCCTCTTTCACATTAGTGTATTTATAGTTTTATTTGGGGGTTTTGGTTATATATGAAGGGGTTCTTATAACAATGACCAATGTGGAAGTGTGCTTTGTATGACAGTAAACATTTTTTAAAAAGATTAAAGAAAAATAAAATAAATATTTTAGAATTAAAAAAAAAAAACAACTCTTACCTTCTGGCAGAAGAATGGGGATTAAATGATTCACACAAGGTCAGATAACTAGGAAGTGTCTGAAGTCACATTTGAACCCAGGACCTACTCTAATGACATCACAGGTGATCTAGTGACTTGCAAGTGAATTGAATTTAAATGAGGCAGAATTGTACACTGGAGGTAGGCCTGCCTCTCAATCCATTGAGCCACTTAGCTGCCCCATCAAGCTACACTTGATAGTGTTGTGGGCCATGTGTTTGACCCTGCTGTTGGACACTTAAGAAAGTGATGGAGAAATCCTTAGCAGTGCAAATTAAGCTTAAAAGTGTGTTGTGGATTTTTGGAGAGCTAATTGTTAAACATTTATCAGTACACTACTGGATTAGAATTCAGGTTTGTTCAGGGGGAAAAAAAATCTGGAAAAAGGGCAACTGACTTTACCTAATTATCTTGTCTTAAATCAAGAACTTCTCCAGTCACCACAGAAAATAAAACAGCAGAAGCTTTTATTAAGCGAAAAGGGAAATGGCAGTGATTTTTATTGACCTTGAATGTACTTCATATTTTTAAGTGTCTGAGTGGAGCATTTATGTATTTTTTAGCTTGGTTTGAATTGATGAGAAATGGAAATTGTGAGGAAAATGCTGAACAGCCAAAAAGAGGTTTTTTTCAGGGTTGGGGGAAATGGACAGGAAGGAGGTGACTGGGGAGTGAGACTCAAGAAAGTTCAGCCCAGTCATTCAGCACAGAGAGAAGACATCAAGTTTATGCTTCCTCTGGTCCCAGGTGGCAATAATAGAAGAAGCCCTGAATTCCCATTTCCTCTTTTGTCTCCTCTTACCTGGCTTACAGAAAATGGAGAGGGTGGAGGGAGGAGAGTTGAATGAGGAAGCAAGTGCCTGCGTGGGACAATGAGATTGTTATGGTAATGACGACTTGTGAAAATACAAGGTAATTAGTACAGCAGAATTCTCTCTTCCTTGACAGCATGCCAGTTAAGGCTGTCAGGGGAAACAACACACTCCCCCCCCAAACTCTCTGTAGAATTTTTCACCTCCCAAGAAAATCTGTTCATCTCCTCTTAACTGTGTTCTTTTCAAAAAGGTTCAGAGGGAAGAACATTGGACTGGGTGTTAAAGGACCTGAGTCTGAGTCCCAGTTTTTCTACTCACTGCTTGTGTCTTTGGCCAATTTGCTTCTACTTTCTGTCTCTGGATTTCTTGGTCTGTTTTCTTCTTCTAGAAAATGGGATGGTTTAATTAGATGACCTCTAATATCCTTCCCAGCACTAAATCTGTGATATCTGTGGCTATGGATAGTATTATTGACTGTAAACTGTTAAAGCAACTAACCATTTCACTGGATATAGAGAGAGCCCAACTCGTTCATTTAGGCTCTTAGTGGCTACTTGGGAGGTGTTTTTTCAATAGTTCTGATGGATCAATCCATGAATAATTTATCAATAAGCATGTATTAAGTACCTATTTTATGCCAGTCACTGTGCTAAGCACTGGGAATACAAAAAGAAGCAAGAGATAGTCCTTGTCCTCAAGAAGCTTAAAATCAAATGGCTGAGAAAGTTCTTTCAAATCCAAGAAAACCTAGGTTCAAGTATCAGCTTTGCCACTTACTAGATAAATGAGGGCTTAGAGTCAGGAAGACATTGGTTCAAATCTCATTTCAGATACTGGTTTAGGCATGTAACATTGGGTGAGAATTAATACTTTCATCTGTAAAATAAGGATAATAATAATAATACCTCCTTCATAGGATTGTTATGAGGCAAGGGATATAAAGCACTTTGTGAACCTTAAATTCTATATAAATATTAACTTTTGTTGTTTTAAATTAGCCATGTGACCTTGGGTAAGTCATTTCAGATGGTCTCCAAAGTACCTTTTAGTTCTGACATGCTGTGATTGTATGGAGAAAAACCGAACTGGGAAGTTGAATGAGCCCGTCACTTAAAGGATGAATAAAACTCCTGATATTTCATGAAAAACCGATTGTCATTTTCACCCTTTATTTTTGAAGAGGACTAATGACATCACAGGTGATATAGTGACTTGCAAGTGAATTGAATTTAAATGAGGCAGAGTTGTACACTCATCACCCTCCCTCTCTATTCCAGAGTCATCAAATTCCAACGGCAGGACAAAAGTTTAGATGATTGGCAATGGTCTGGGATGCAGTGAATGACCTTGGTGACTTTGACTTCCATGTCTGACCAAGATCTAAGCACTCTACAATACCTGCTTCAGCCACCTTTGTGGTCATTGGAATGAATTGTTCTCATCCGTTCATTCCAAGAAGTCTTTACATTCTTGGGGTAGATGTCATCCTAGCCTACCAACAGGTTTGAGACCTATTGGTTGCCCTCAACCTGATTTAAGCCATCTATTAAGATATTATTACTTGAGTATGGCTGCTGGGCATGCTACAGTTTCTTGGAGCCACAGGTGAGAGTTGGGTGACAAGAAGACACCAAAAGTAGATGAGCAGCCCTGAAAAAGGCTTTTACCAGTTGTGCTAGTCCTCCTTGAAAACCCCATAGACCCCTGAAGAACCAGTACTTTTGTCTAGAAGAACTAAATCTGTTGTTTCTTTAAAAAAATATTTAGTTCCCAATTAACAGAAATCTATTTTTGTTCCTCCCATCTCAACCTATCTCCTGACCCTAAACCTTTGAGAAAAAGAAAAAACAAAAACAAAAACTATAATAAGTATGCATGGTCAAGCAAAATAAATTCCAGGATTGAAAAAAAAAGTCTCATTCTGAATCCTGAGTATATTACCTTTTTGTCAGAGGTAGGTAGTATGCCTATTATTTCTAAATTGGGCAACTAACAACACAGCAATGTAGTAAAAAACATTTTTTTTTATTTCCTAGATTATGTGTAGATACAACTTAATCATTTCCTGATATCTTGCTATCCATGTTCTCTCCCTTCTTCCCACTCTGTCTTCCTCCCCAAGATGGCAAGTAATATGATATAGGTTGTACATGTGCTTTCATGCAATATGTATTTCCATGTTCATCATGTTGTGAAAGGAGGGCAAATATTGCTTATACTTGAGAAAAATTCATACAGAAAATAAAGGGAAGAATGGTATGCTTCAGTCTACCATTCAGATTGCATCAGTTTCTTCTTTGGCACTGGATAGCTTTTTCATCATGAGTCTCTTGGAGTTGTCCTGAATTCCGGCATTGCTGATAATAGTTGTTATTCACATATTTTATTGATCATCATATTTTATTGCTGTTACTGTGTACAACAATGTTTTCCTGGTTCTGCTCACTACACTTTGCATCAGTTCATATTACTCTTTCTAGGTTTTTGTGGTGATTATCCTGTTTTTGTAGTTAGAAAGCACAGGTCTGAATTCCTATTTTGTTATTAGTAAGTGTAGGTCTCTTTCTATTTATTCTAAAGAAAGACTATCCATCTTCTCAATTTAACTGTCAACTATGTGAACATGCTCAAGGCCCTTGCCCTCTCCAAGCTTCAGTTTCCTCATTTGTAAAAAAAGAAATCAAGGCATGGTTCAGTCTTCCTCTGTAAAATGAGAAAGTTGGTTTGTTGTTGAGAAAGGTGATTGTTGACTTTCCTTCTAGCTCAAGAACAACAAATCTATCATCCTATGATTATATCATAGAAGCTCTGTGTTGGAAGGGACCTTGGAAGCTAATGTATATCTAAGCAAGAAATGTCCTACCTTTTCTCAGAGAAAACTTCCTTAATGCGGAGTTTGGGGTAGGGCGAAGGGGAAATGTATTTGACTTGGCTTTAATTTGACTGAAAAGACAGTGTCTTGGGAAAGTTTCTTCTATTCTAAGTGCATGATGATCTATGATCCTCTAAGTACATGATTTTACATTTCTGTCTTGCTTTCAGACTGATGCTAAGCTACATATGGCCATATTTTTTTTCATAATGAAAAGGGATGACTTCAGTTTCCTCGACATCTTAAAATTAGTCTAGTGGGCAGCTATCCCTTATAGATTTCCAAATCCTCAGAAGCTGAGTTCAGTAGGCTACACATTGCTAACACTTAAACTAAAACTTTTTTTGGAAACAGTATACTCTTAATTGTTCTACTCATTACAGATGACACATTGGAGAGAGGCCACTTTTTCTGATCATATGATTAATTTCCTTTCAGTCTTTTCAGTTGTTTGGGCTTGTACTTTGAGATTTAATGTTTCTTGAATAAGAAAATCTGGGAATCTAGTATTTAATACTAGCCACAATTGTCCTGTGTGGGATCTTGGCAGATGTATATCTAGCAAGGGGCAAATGGGACTTTTCTCAAAGTTCTCAATATAGGTAAGAAGGATTTCGTTATTAAATTGACCACTCTCACTACTCCTTGCCTGGAGATACTCTATTGACCCATTCCATTGTGTAGCATAGTCATTACCTGGTCATTCTCTCCTTGCCACACATATTCCAATATTACATTGGCATAGTGCCCCTTTCATGGAATCCATGTTTACTTCCAATTCCCTTCTGATAACAAAAAATGAATAATTTAGAAATGTGTTTTGAGTGATAATATATGTATAACCCAGTGGAATTTCTTGTCAGCTCTAGGAGGGAGGAGGGAAGTGAGGAGGGAGATGCCATGAATCATAAAACTTTGGAAAACTTATGTATGAATTTGTTATTAGAATAAAGTTAAGATTTAAAATAAATAAGAATGGGAACCAAGATGATAGCTTAGTACCAATTCTCTTCTGAATAGATTGTCCCTGTACTTCTATCTCCTTCAATATTTGTCCTCTCTCCTCACCCCCACTCAATGATTTTTGCTTCAAATCAAATAAATTCCTTGTTAAATTTCTGAGCTTTGGACAAGTCAGTTATCTGCCATATGCCTTAGCTTCTCCATTTACAATATGGCACTATTTCTATGGTTTTATAATATAATAAATTTTGTCCCCTCTAAAGCTTCCTGTGAGGACTAACATAAAACCCCAGGAAAACCCAGAGAAAACTGGTCTCTACACTGAAGCGCTTTATAAATGTGAGTTATTATTATTGACATAAGCTTTTGTGCTATTGCTAAATGTGTCAGCAGCTCACTGAAATTGATTCTGACAGACACAGCTATTGCCTACAGGTCCTTGCAATATGAAGGAGACAGGGAAAAAAACTGAATATGGAAACACATTTGCTGAAAGCTGTTTTCTCAAAGGCTTTGACTTTCTAGTTTGGCTAACTCCCTCAACCTCTTTCTGTGTTTTTGGCTGCTGGGGATGGGAGAGGAGGAAAGGCTTTGCAGAAGCAAGAGATTTGAGAGTGAAACTGGAAACTAAAGAGCTTGTGGGTTTAGGGTTTTTATGTTTCTCTCTCCTTTCATTTCTCTGGGGAGTCTTTGAAAAGGAATGTGTTAGAACTATGAAGAATCCAAGTTTAATTTCATTTTTCCTGTACTTCCTACCCTACCCTACCTATCCTACCCTAATGCATCCTACTTCCTTCCCCTAAAAGAGGAAAGAAATGGACTCAGAAAGGGAAAAAAGGAAAGAGTAAAGAGTGAGAGAGACAGAGACAGAGACAGAGAAACAGAGACAGAAAAACAGAGACAGAGAAAAGGTCACAGAGACACAGTGAAGTAGGGGAGTGGAATTGGAAATAATTAGAACTGAATGACAATGAAAGGTTAGAAAAATGATTCTACATGAAGATGATATCCTTCTCTCTTCCTCCTCCTCCTCCTCTTCTTCTTTCTTCTTCTTCTTCTTTCTTCTTCTTCT